>NW_028185261.1:6342403-6399946 GCF_003343005.1 Rhea americana
CCCAGCGCGGATGAAAGTTGCGCCGCGTTGAGGAGCGCGCGGGCCGCCGGCGGGGCGCTGGGCCGGCCGGCTCGGGAGGGAGGGAGCCGCGGCGCGCAGCGGGGCGCCTCGGGCTCACCCCGAGTCGGGCGCGTTTCTGTAGTTGCGGGTAGTAACGCAAATTCGCGAAAGGGCGGTTTCAGGAGGTGGCGAATGTTGGCTTTGGTCTTCCTCGTAGCCTGGGATGGCACAGTGGAAAACAAAACGTGAAAACTGCAGTTCTAACTGTTGAGCATATGGCTGCTTCTGACCAAGGATAGTAAGCTTCGTTGTGTGTTATCTTAACTTTGCATTAGAAAGATGCTACAAACTCAGTTTGCCTAATTATGCTAGAAGCAACAATGCAAGGCAAAACAAAAACGTGATTAATATCAATATGAAACGAGCAGACTCTGTATGGTTATTCTCACAAGCAGCTCGAAAGCTCTTGTGTCAGAAGTGATTTCTAGTAAATAGCTTTATGTAAATACCGTTTGTGTGAAGTGCGTTTGTATTGTTTAGAGAATAGATTTACTTCTGTGTAAATAATTTGCTTTCTTTTATCACGTGCTTTTTGGGCTGGTGCGGTTTCTTAATAGAATAAAAACAGATTCATGAGTTTTTCTTGATACCTGTTATGCTATTGTAGCCTATTAAGCCTTATCTAAAAACAGTGACATGTTGCAAACAGTTTTCTGTGCAGATAAAATCTATTTGGAATTGGATTTAGCTACAGTGCAGTGATTTAAATTTGTATTTCCTGCCTAAATTTTTCAGGATGCAAAAGATGATAAATCATAGTTCACAATGGAGCAAACAGTCTCAGCCTTTATAGGTCTCTGATCTTGTTACTGAGAGCCTGCGAGCCCCAGGGCTTCTGGAGGGGTCAGTACGGGTACAGGAGTCCTGGACGTTTTCAGTTGCAGGTACAGGTCAAACCTTATAACTTAATATCAGGAGTGAGACTAATAAATATTAATAAACAAATATGACTCCTTGGAAATAGAAAAGCCCTAGAGTGCCTCTTGAACTGTGAGTGCAAGAGCGAGAGTTGGATAAAGAAAATGCGTGCAGTGTTGTTTGGAGGCAAAGTTGTGATTAAGTTACAATTGAGTTATCACAACCTAATGTGTTGCCGTGTGTCCTCTGAGCTGTAGTAGCTTTAACAAAGACGGACTAAGACATGCTTGCTTTAGGTTTCAAGTAAAGCCTTCAACCTTTAGCTTGAATTTTGGCTGCCTGTTGGTATTTACGTTTTCAGTTGGCGTACCACAGCTGACCCATGGTAACTCATTGAAAGAATATTTTATTTGTTTCAACGTAAGCCCCTACCAGAGCAGCATCAGCAAATCTGAGGAAAGGTAGAATAAATGCACCTGAATAAACGTATCTGAGGGATTAAGCAGCTATAATTGTACTATTTTAAATTTGCACTTAGCTTATACCAGTAAAATTATCCTGAGAGTACAAATGCCAGGGGAGATGTTTGCTTTGGTTCTGCACATTCACATAAATTCTAAGCTCAGTACTGCTTTTCTTTTTTTTTTTTTTTTTTTTTTTTTTTTGAATACATAATGGTATGTCACACTGAATCACATTTCACACATTTTAGGGCTCCTTCTAATAGTATGAGGTACAAAGTAAAGTTTGTGATCAATTTCCATGTCAGTCTGAGGAAGAAGATCCACCAAGTTTGCTAATTCCCTTTTATTTGATGTGTGTGCACGTGTGAGCACAGAAAGAGAGAAGAAAGGGCTGGGAAGGTAGTATTTAGAGGTAATAAGCTATAACATGCTTTCTCTTTCCTCTTGATATTGTACAATTCTCTTCTTTCTCTTGTCCTATCTTACCAGTCATGACCTTCCAACGTGCTCTATGTTCACTGTTGTCTGCGTGGAAGACTGTAGAGATCTGTTTGTGTCCCCAAAATGTAGTGATACAGCTGATGCTTCTAGAGTGTATGTCATGAAAGAGAGGAGGCAGCTTGTTCCCTGTGAGTGGAAGGAAGAGCCTGTGGGTATCAGTCAGCCTGGGGAGAATGGTAGTTGTTGGCTGAAAACATACTTCTACTACATATTACAGTCCTGGTCAAGAATGTYATCCCAATGCAAATCATAGTTATGCAAACTTAGGGTGGCAAAAATGCTGCTGTGAGCAGAGGTAGTTTCTGCTATGCAGTATAGCTTTTTACAATACCAGTGGAAAGTAGCATTTCACTAGCATGTTGAATTTGTGTTGCTGTAGTGGCAACGTACTCCTAGTGCAGATCTGATCAAACAAAAGAAAGTAGATCTTGCACTAGGACCATGTCAGTAAAAATRCACTGAAAAACAGTCAGTGTATTTGAAAGGAGGGAAAACTGCTAGCTGAGCCTGTTTTTTCTGGAAATGATAGATGCAATGGCATTGATAACCAATATTTGTGAATTACCTACCAAGAACTGACAGGGATTTTAGAAACTTATTGCCCATAAAACAGGGAAGGCTTTCACACTCGTGTGAGGGCTTGAGTGATGTCCAATTCTAGTGGCATCTTTGCTCCTACTGCAGATACATATTCACTTATCAAAAGGTTGTGGTGGTTTTGAAGGTTGTTCCTGCCGGCAGTAGCTGGAGTGGGGCACCTGCCCSTGTCCGTCCCTGCCGTTTCAGCACGGCATGCAATGGCTGCGTGGCCTTTGTGGAGGTAGGCTGAAGCTACTTGCTGGGTTTGCTAAAGCTTCTGCCCTACTGGATCTCTATGGGGGACAATTAGTTGTTCTCAGAGGGAGAACAAGTGGTTGTATTTCTATAGCTGGGCTTACTAGAGCTCCCATGTTAATCCTCAAGCTATGGGGTCTTGCAGTGACAAGACTGAGGTGTGCACTACCCTTCCCCTTTACCAGCTCAACGATGGGAAAGAAAACAGTGCACRGGGGAAAGTGTTAACCTACCCCATTGCTGTAGCTGTGCACACGTGTCCCTCGTTGGATATCCCAATAAGCATTTAAATGAAGTCGGCATTGTTCTTTGAAAGAATATTTTTGTTATGTTTTGTACTTACGAATTGTCCTTATGTTTTATGAATTTGCTTTTTGTTCACTTGTTTGCTCATCAACTCTTTTGTGCAGACATAGGAAGACACTTCAGAATGATCAGGAGAGCTCTTCATGAACTTATAACAACTTATTCATGCTTTCCTGCTTACATGCTTTCTTGCTTAGAGAACTCCAATGGATTAAAAAACCCCCCCACCTTCCTAAATATTGGTGGTTAAGAAATAAAGAATGAAACAATTTTCTTGTCATCTTTGAAATGCTTGTACTCTGAGTGGATACAGATGAATGGGATTAGAGAGAGAGTTGTAGTCAAAATGCTAGCTATGGTTATTCAAGGGGATGATGAACAAGGACAGTTTTTAGAGAAATTTGTAAGAAAAAATATCAGATTAAAAAAAGTAAGCAATACACTACTACAGACAGGACACAATTATATTTTCATTTCAGATATCCATATGTAGTTGAAAGAGCATCCAGGTATTAATTTGCCCACTTAACAGAATTCCTTTTCACAGCTATGAGCTCTGGGGCCATACTGAATAAAAATACTTTTTTATTAATCTGTCTGCTACTATTGGCATGAGGCAAACCCTTTGAAATAAGTTCTTCCATATTTGAAATGTTAATTAATAAATGGCTATTTTCATAGCCATTCAGTTCTGTTCATCTGTGGTTACTGTTCTCCATGCAAAACAGATACTGTCTCACTGCTGCTTTGAAAGGTAGAGTATGTGTATATCGGTATAAGCACACACTTTCTTATGTGACTGTCTTAAAGTAAAGATATTGTATAGAAATAAAATCAATTCATTGTTCTCTAAGTACATGTCTTGCCTGCTTGGGGAAGGCTTTTAGGTTTTACCAGACTTGGTTAGTTTAGTCAAAGGAACATAGAAAGTGAGYGTTCCTCTAAAAAGTGGCTCACCAACAGGTGATACCTGAGGACTTGCCGCAGGACAGGAAGATGCACAGAAATGAATCTACCTATTTCTTTCCTTATGAAAAGAGCCTTCTAAAAGGAGGATGTAAATAGATCATGTACAATTGGGGTTGTTCTCATTTGCAATTTATACATGACCCTGAACTACTATTAAAATTTGTGGCTAGCTGTGATAGTAGAAGCATATTGACAGAGCTTGTTAGCTGAAGAGACAGTTTGTATTAGAAGGTGTTTTCTGAATCTGTTCCTTATTTGGAATAGGTCATGGAAGCTTTTCACGAAATTAGTGCATTTATAATAGTGCTTTTGTTGCTATAGAGAATACAAATGTGGCGTGTTAGAGGAGTAGTGCCCATCACTGATGCTGCTGTGCCAAAAGAAAAAAAAAATGCATAGAGAACTTTACCACTCATTTTATGATCTCGAAGCACTTTTTCAAAAGTGAGTACGTACTCCATGTTGCACTGCCTAGACTAGAATTGTTTCATCAGTAAAGCAGTGAATTCAGAGTGAGCTACTTAAACTGGATAAAGCAGATACCTTAAAGTGCTTAGCCCTTGCTTAAATGAGTTTGACTTCATTCACTGCTAATTGATGCAGACTAATTTTAAGAGGGATTCAAACAAGTCAATATCTAGTCACACTGGAAACTTGGAATCGTTTAATGAGACGATTAAAACAACTTAGAGAGGCTAGTAAAATGTTTCTGACATAAATGAGGCTGGTGTTTTGGTTTTTTTAACAAGATTTACAAATGAAGGTGATTTGTTAAGCATGAATGGAAACTACCTTGGAGGTAAACTGTTGATCTCCAGACTCCCATTTAGAGATCTGGGAAGAAAAATGCTCAAGTGCAGAGAATCAGAAGATGATTTTCTCGAGAACTATGTGCTGTGCTTACCTTATCTAACTTACAGAACCTCATGAAGCAAATAAGGACAGCAACCTTGAAAAAGTTTTGCAGTGCAATGTCAGGAAAAAAAGTTGAAAGGAAAAACTGCTTAGGAACTGGGAAAAGAAGATTGATCTATTACCTGGAAATTGGTATCAGTTGATCAAAATATTAGGGAAGTGACACTAACACTTATAAATGGGGATGAAAAATTTCAGTCATGGCTTCTCAAATTAGCACTTAGAAGTGAGCTTGATAGAGTGGCTAGCATGAAATAGCATTTTCTTTTAATTGTGAATACTACAGAAGAATCTTAAAAGAGGAAATTGGATGTGTTTTTGCTGAAACTAGAAAGGTCAGGTCCTAGTATGTGAGGAAGTGAATAATTTAAAAGAGATTTTGGAATTTGCTCCAAATAGAGATTGGTGTAGAACATGTTACTGGTATGCTCTGTGCTTTCCGGGACTACTGGCTGGTCTTATCAGAGTGTATCAGTACACCAGCCCAGACACCGGAAGGCAGAATTGTATCTGATAATTGAGCTGTTTTCTCTTAAATAAAGGGAAGTAAATAGGAAAGTGGTCGTAAATAACTAAAATACATCATGGCAAGATTTTAGTTTCTGTCAACAACACTTGCCACAAGCCCTTTGAATGCAGCCCCTCTTTGCAATTCTCTCCAGTCAGACATACATCTCATAGAAATTCTCTTGCAGTGTGGTCAGTTTAGGTACAGCACTGAACAAATGAACATTGAACAAATTTCCTCCTTGGCATCAAATGACCAGCTAGTAAGTGGAAACAATCTGCACGGTATAGCATCTCAGCAGACAGGGTCAAAGTAAAATATACTCTGGATCCAAAGATTGAAGAAGAGTTTCCACACTTTGATGTACAGATGAGGAGCCAAGGGCTGCTATTTCAGTGTAAGTCTGGATTTTCCTCTTTGTTCTGTTTGTTTTGGACTCAGCTGATCCTTCTACCTTGCTGAGTTTCGGGGATTCATTTTATTACTGTCTCTCTCCTAGGAGTTCTTAACTGTTGCTTGAGATGTGCTAAAAGATTGCAGAGTCCATGTGATAATAAGTATTTACTGATGTCGAGAAAAGTATGTGTTAACATACAATGGTAGTTCTTCAGTTATGACTTGACTTTACTGAATAAAATAGTATTTAAAGTGTAAACATAGTGCAAGGCTTTTGGGAGACTACATTATTTTTCCCAAAGAAAAGCATATTAACAGAAAAGCACATTAACTACAATCCTTCAAGAGCATGAGCATATGTAACTTCTCCAAAAATGCATTGTTGCTTTTTTTTTTCTAAACTTAGAGCTTTGCATGTTCATCTAAAGCTATTTAGCTGCTCCACCTTGTGGACAGAGATCATATTGACTCTTCAGCTGAAACAAAACAAAACAAGCCTAAGGCCTGGCCGAAGGGCAATTCTGTAATTATTAGAAGAACATAAGATGCTCCATGCTCCCTCATAAAATCAAAAACTGGTCTTGGTAACTCATCAAAAATCAAAGGTCTCGTATGAGAAAATAGGAGAATTTCAAAGGCACTGAGAATCTGTCGAATCAGTGAGGTAGGTTGTCTGCCTTGTACATCTTCATAAACGATAGCTGAAAATTAAAACCCTAGATTCTGCATTTTCAAGTCTGTCTTTGAAATAAGGAAAAGGCATTTTAAAGTCACTGAAATATTTTGTCTTCTAAAACATTTGATAGTATTATTAGGACCTTGTAATTGAATGTTAGCTGGCCAGCTGCTAGAAGATGCTGGGAAGAGTTCCCGCAGATCTCCACACTGTTCCCAACTGTTTAGATGTTATGGTGGTGTTGTGGTCCAATGTCCCAATTCTAGCCAATGCAAGGAGGATTGATCACATCCAACTGGAAAGCATAAAGTACTCGGTTTATGTGTGACAGCCTCTGTGAATGTGAAAGACCTAACGGACGTTTGACATTTCCAGCATTCAAAATTCCTTCATCCTATATCTGAATGAAAAGTGATTTCATAATATCTGGAAAACATGCTTATAAAATCCTATCTATTTCCATGAGAGCGTGACTTCTGTGATATATTCTGACACGTTGTTCCTCAAAGCTGTTTCTGTTTCTCTTCCAGCAGTTCCCTGACAAGCTTTGTGGAGAGACCTGAGGCTGCTACAGCAGTGAGGGCTACTTAGAGCTTTTTTCTTTTTTCTATTATTTGTTGTTGATAGGATGTGAGAATGTGCTCTGGCTTTTCATATGAACAAATCTTAGTTCCCTGGGAGAATGCATAAGAAAACTGCATCTTCTGGTCATGGGCCACACTCTTAAGTTGCAAGCTAGACCTCACTGCTCGCAGGAGGAGATGTGCTCCTGGTCTCAGCATCTCTGTGCGGAAGCTCGCTGGCATAGTCAGCTTTGGGATGTGGCTGTGTTGAATATGTTGCGTGATTGGGGATGTGTTTTCCTGATACTGAAGGGAGGAGCTGGCTGCCTTTCCGCTGCACTCCTGTTCCCTGTCTCCTGCTCCTTCCTGCTTCCTTCTTTGCAAGAGCAACTGCTTATAGGTAACTTTGTTCTTCAGGAAGCTGAAATAAAAACATAATTTCTGACCTTGATCAGAAACTGGACGTTCTGGGGTAGCTTGCTGGTGGGAAATTTCCACTCCTAGAGCAAAGGTAACACCATTTCCTAAATAGTGGAATTGTTTCCTTGCACATTGGGTTGTGTGTAGTAGCATGCATCTGTAGTCAGATGTGTTGGACTACCTCCCCGGTTACAATCATTTAAATTATATAGCATCATATAGCAAAGTCTTTGAGCACTGCTGCAGCAGTGGAAGAAGGATTAGGAGATTATTCCTAATACAGGGTAAATGGGGGACTTGCAAAATGAAGTAATAGTACAATTCTGAAAAATTAACCTCACATTTTAGCACAGTACCAAACAGTTCTTGACTCTCAGATTGGCAGGGTACAAGTTAGTCTTCTCAGTGCGGAATTAGTATCTGGTAAGTGTATAATCCAGAGCAAACTATAAAAGCTAATGATAATTATTTGGTAGAGCCAAATCCAATCTTCCATATTTTTCCATGTGCATTTTATGGCTTCCATATGAATCTGGACACAATGCTTCAGTACAATGTTGGATCATTTTTTATTAAAAAAAAAAAAAAAGAAAGAAAGAAAACAGGATATAGCCCTTCCTCACCTCTGGCATACTGACTATACATGCACACTGTAGAGGAAGCATGTTTTTGACATACCGATTAATTTTACTGATTTCCTTTTTGGGTTTTCCAAAGAGTATATTTATAAATATGGCTTGAAGGTATTGAAAAAAAAATTTCCACTGTTTTAGTGGAAGCAGAGGAATATTTTAAGTAAAATAGTGATTCTTCTTCTTGATGAAAAAACATTTGAAAACTTTGTGTTGAATGTTATTTCCATGCCAGAATTTATATGGCAAAGAAATTAGGTTAGGTCCTTGTTTATTCATCAGTGGTATAATATGTATAATGTAGTAAATAACAGCAAGTAAGTAAGTGTGCAAAGGCAAATTACCAACCCAAAAAAGCAAACGGGGGAGGAGGAGGAGGAGTCTTGACTATTTTAATCATGAGATCGTGTGAGTTTGGCTGTGCTGTTGTTTTATTGTGGTTGATGAGTACTTTCTGCAGTTCTGTCTACTTTTACTGTGGTCACAGCCCCCTCCCAGCTCTCCCCCAATGGCAGAGCAGTAAGCTAATCAATAACTAATCAATAAGTTAGTGGAGCATCTCTTATTCCTTGGTTTTCATTGAAACAGCAGTATATAAAGACCTCCTCCCTCCGTCCGCCCCAGAGTATGGATTAGACCAAATCAAGAAGATTATTTTGTCCAGACTTGCTCTTCTGCAGGTTCAGAATTTACAGTGGGTGAAATCTGGCTGCAGTTCCGCTGCTGTACCCCCAGCATGGCAAGCGCTGGGGAGAGCAGCAAAAGATGCTCCTCTCCTGTGACTGTAGCTTAGGTGGATGTGTCCAAGCAACCTCTGAGTTAAGTAGGTTACATACTGCTGCTTCCCTGTCTGAAGGGAGCTCACACAAGCTAATTAAGCTCCTCAGTTTGTTGGCCTTTTTTTCACCTACGGGAAAGGTTTGTGAGAAGCTGAAAGACCYTTTCTTCTTTTTTTTTAAAGGTTTTGTTGACAGGTTGGTTCTGTTGATAATAATTGTTCTTAAATGCAAAAGAATTTCACTCTGCCTTTTTAGGAAGATTTCTTCCTTCTCCCATTTCTGTGCAAATGCAACCACAGAAGGTACAGGCAGGACTTGTCATGCCTCGGAGCTATATTAGCAATCTTCTTTGACATTTTTTTTGCAGCATTCTGCCTCCTAGCAGTCCCCATCCAGCCACGTAGATAAGCCAGAACTCTTGTCTGACTTCAGACTGGATTTTTGATCTATCATGTGCTACAGCTCTCCTTGTGTCTGTATTTTATGTTTTTTTCCCATGCTGCCAAATGCAGTGATAGAAGGGTTCTTTATAAAGTCGGTGTGCATCTCAATACACCAAAAGAGCTGCTCTCTAGAGAAACAGTGCTACCTAAGGGATTATTAGGTTGGCCAGATTTGGGAATAGAGATGCTGGTCTCTGACGTGCAGGGTGATTTCCTCTTTCTGTGCCTCTGCTTCTCTTGCCAGCCACTGTTTGTATTTTCTATTTATACAGCAAGTTTGGTAGGACAAAGTCTGCTTTTTGCTTGTGCCCATTCCCATAGGGTCTCTTTTCCAGTAAGGATACATTGATAGTCCAAAAATACATGTAATAATTGTTCAAAAACTATTTCTTAACACAGTACCATGATAATTTTCTCTGTATCTTGTTTATTTTATTTATAAAACATGAGAGGTATTAAACCCAGGCTTCCATTATTTATGGATCAATTTGTCTGTCTTTTGATTAGTGGAAAAAGGAGAAACAACTTCAGAACAGAGACAAGAAAATCATGTGAAATAAATACTTGAAAAAAGGAGGCAATAAAGAAAACAAAATGGGAGTTACCCAGAAAAGGACTTGTAGGTTTTCTTCGAGCATTGATCACACTGAGTTTTCCAGACAGCTCTCCTATTCCCACTGGGCGACGGCAGAGCTTTGTCTGCGGCTCTTCTTCCAGCAGACTCTTCCTGTCTTCCCCAGCTGCAGAGCTCTGCTTCCATCCTCGCAAGCCSGGGGAGAGCCGGGGGCGCGCGGGGACCTGTGCAGCGAGCCGCTCGCTCTGTGCAGCGCTTTCGGAGCTGCGGCACCGCCTTGGCGAGGGTCCTTTGTCTGCGGCCGCAGCCTGACTGCACGCTGGGCGATGCCGGCTCTGCGCCCGGAGCTGTTTCCCTGCYGCCGGATGCTTGCTCACATACGCTCTGCCTCTCCTTTCTCTAGTTTTTGCCTAGCATGGTGGGTGAATCTGCAAAGGAGGACAAGATTTATGAAAAAAGATAGGCTAAATGCAATAAATGGGAGAGGCTGATGAGTAGATCATTTATTTATTTAGTTATTGCTGTAGTTCTTTGACTACAGTGAATTTTTCAGCTTTCTTAGCTAGAACATCATACTTCACGTCATCAGGTACCTCTTGGAGGTTATACATGAAAACAGAAAGAGGTAAGGAATGACACTAGCTTTCAAATTGAGGAAAAACTCATGGCAAATGRAGAATGACATTTGGAATAAAAATGCCATTCCAGTTCAAAAAAAGGTATCCAACCACRCTTTGTCCATTTCACTTTATTTGACCCTGACAATGCTTTTTAGGAGTTTTCTTCATGAGGGTATAAAATGATCGTGGTTTCAGGCAAGGATACTTTACTTGGTTTTCTGCCCTCCTCCTTTCTTCCATGAGTGTTGATGTATTGCAGCTGTTCTGGAAATAAGRCTGTAAATACAAGTCTCTTTCTAATAATGATAACAATAGGTTTTCTGTAACCTGGATGGTCCAAGAATATAAATGGGTCAAGTTTGGGGAATGAGAGGCAATAGCATCTATTAGGCCATCTGACATAGTTGGAAGAGAGAGAGACATGTTTGAGAGCACGTGAGTCCATCAGGATCTGCTCTTATTTTTCTCTGAGTAACTTCTTTTGCCTGAGGGGCRGATGAAAGGRTGGTTTTGTTTTCTTTTTCCTACARTAAGATGAAGAATGCACAGCAGCTATCTTGGTCTAAAATACAAGGAGTGACAAGCTCCCAATAGATTTTACCAATGGATAGAGCTATGTTCTTTSTTATGATTCATCTTTTATTAACTACAACACTGTATTTAAAAGTGGATTTTAGAGCAGGAAAGTGAATGTGYGTTCATTATTTCAGTGCTGTACATTAAAAAAAAAAAAAAAATCAAAGCAACCAGGCTACCAGTGATAAAATATGCCTCCCCATTCTGTGAATTAGGGTATTATGTAATGGATAGAGCAGTTATATTTCAGAGATGCTTGAAAGCTTGCTCTTTATTTAAGGTTTCCTCCACTGGAACTTGACTGGACRGAAGTCTTAGTCAGGAGAAGGGATTAATTTACAGTTAGAAGACTTTTATAACATATCATATTGTTCCTTTATCGTTATTAGTGTGACTGTTGAGAATATTTGAATGATCAAGCTCTGCTCAAACTTCCCTGTTGGATATGTTAGAGAAATCAAGACGGAAATATTATTTTTGCAAATGCCTTCAGGCTCTGGCTGCAGAAGTTGTTGCTGGCTGGAAGTTGTAGTAAAACTGATGTGCTTTTGCTGGTTTTATTAATATTTGGAAGGACAAAAACAAGAGCGATGGAGAATGAACTAGGTGTCTGGATAGGAAGATTTTAAAAATAAGAGATGAAGTATTTTTCCAAAAAAAAAAAATGCAGAATGGTAAATACTTATCCTTTGCCTTAATACATCCTGGCTATCATTGCTGGAAGCAAAGCAGCTTAAGAAAAATAGCTTTGATAAATGTTTCTATTTTTTTCCAAGGAAACTTCTTTGACTGTGATGAAAAGGAGTCTGTCAGTGTCTCCAGTGAAAACTGGCCTGGATTTTAGTTAGGTTGGGAAGTTTGATTACAGTGTTCAGGTTTGTTTTACCTTGTATTGCTCTGAATTGCTCTAAGACTTTACTATTTCTATATACAAGATACTTGGACAAATTATCTGTCAAATCTAAAGAGTGTGGATCATCCAATAATGGTGTATTTTTGTTGTACTTCAAGAACTTATTTGCAAAAGATCTTTTAAATACCACTTAAGAAGTACAGGGAAGTGTCCCCAACCCATATTGTTTCAACAGTTTAGAGCAGCAGCTACATTCAGATTTACTGTACTTTGTTAAAAAAATTTTGAAAGACTTTTTCTCTGAAATAGATAAATTTAAAAGATATTTTTAATTTTTKCAACACTTTCAGTAAAAAAAGAATGTAAACCAGGCATTTTGGAATACCTATGGGTCTGTAGAGTTAACGTAGGTGCTATAGTGATACAAAGCAGAGGCCTGTARAGAGTTGGCAGTCTGACTGTCATCAATATTCACAACTTAACCCACAGAGCTATGCTAGGTAGTGATTCCCACGGTATGTTTTTTATTTGAGAGGAGAAAATGGTGTTCCCAGAAATGCTGGAAATTGGTGGGTGGTGTCCCAAAGGTTTTTGAGGGAGATTGTTGTAAACTGAAAGTAAAATTAAATTCTATTTGTTAAATGTCCACAAGGTGGCACTTCTTTCCTCTCTGTTTGAAGTATGTTTTTTATACTTAACCCTAGAAGTAATTTTAGAGGTTTTGAAACTTTTCTTAAACAGCCAGTTAACTATGTGCTTTCATGGGGAGTGGATTTTCCTCCCTTTTAAACTTGAGTTGAGAGAAAGAGGCCAGAGTTGGAGTCTTTTGCTTGTTATCATTGCACACATGAAAACTGACTGTTASGAGCCCCAAAATAAAATTAAATACTATTTTTTTTAATCATAGTGGATTTTTAACCCCCYTTTTCCACTTGTAGAATAACTTTGTAGTCAGATGTCACTGGCAAAGGGGAGGAAAAACAAGCACTTCCCTTGCTTCAATTAAATGAAAATCCGAGAACAGATCTTGTGCAACCTGGTCTAATAGCTTAAAAGATGAGTTTATTTAACAGCAGCAATGACTGTGGTAAGCAGAAGATTACTCATTAAAGTATTCCCTGTTATTCGTAGGGAGGCAGTAAGAGTAAACCTGCCAGTAAAAGGCGCTGAGCTCTAGCCGTTGTCAGCGGGTGTCTTATTCAACCCCATTAGAAGCATTTCCATTGAATTTATTGTCTGCAGATCAGACGTTCACAGAAACTAGGATGCTGGTGTGCTCCCCTCCCTCCCCGAAGGCCGACTGAATTATTCAGCGCATGGCCTTCTTGCAGCCCGTCGCTTTGGCTACGAGCGCCTTCTTGGCTCCCCCGAGCAAAGCAATCACTCAGTCAGCTCAGCTGAGGAGTGGAAGTGGCCCTTCCAGCTCTCCTGGGTATAGCTCACAGCTGCTTTCCCTTAACCATTTTTATTCCAGTGTCACACCTCTGAAGCCAAGTTATGTTTGTTTGGAACAGTGCTTGTGAAAAACTTGTGAAGAGCAAAGAAAAATATCTAAGTTTTGTCCCATTAAAAAATTCCTGCTACATAGTCTGCTACATAGATTTTTTTGGCATGCTGCAGCTGAAAGGATGCTTTTATTCCAAGTTCCTATTTTCACTGGTTTATAACTTACCTTCAAATTGTATTTTTCTGCTCCTCCCAGATGGTAATTTTTTTGGAAAATGTGGAGAGAATACATTCAGCTGTTTTTGCTTTCTTGCTCAAATAATTCAAACATAGTTTATGTTTAAATGTCCAAACCTGCCCACGTGCATTGGGTAATACTGAGGACAGTAGATAACCTGGGCCAAAGATCAAGGCAAAGGAGAAGAGCGTTTGCCGAAGGGGAGTTGTCGTTTGTGGCCATGCGCGCTGCCCACCGCTGYGGCCATGGGACTGGGTATTTCCTTGGTGAAGTGCCCTGCGCGCCTGCCGCTTTCTCCAGGGCTGCCCTGGCTGTGGTTCAGCGCAGCAGACGTGGTTCGGGGGGTGCCGTCCCCTCAGGGAGGCAAGCGGTGCTGGCCTGCCCAGCGGTGCTGCCGGTCCCTGCCCTGAGCCTGGGTACAGTCTGCGTGTAAGGCTTGTTCCCTGCAAAGTGGCTCGTTCGGTTGGGRCAGGGTGCCCCGAACAGGAGACCCGCCGCAGGGAGGAGCACATCTGGGAAGTAGGTTGAGCTGTTAACATCTGCTTCAATATTAATGTGAATGCCAGTCTGACTGCTTAGATGTATAGGCAAGTGGGGTAAAAGCTTGTGGTTTATTTGAAAGGTTTTGCACTCGAGTACCTCAGTATGTGATGGGGTTTGCTGCTTGAGAAAGGGTGTTACCATGTCTAAAAATTTKCTAAGTTTTTTTCCCTTAATTCAAAGGAACTAACGTGTCAAGGACAGTATTAAAGCAGCATCAAAGACTCGGTACTGAAAGAAATCTGGAAGCATAAGTCGTCATTGCTGAGTGCAATACAGTATATTGTATATACCAGAATTACGAAAAAATAGTGTTTACTGCTTAAAATATCCTCAGCTCTTCAGATATCTTCCTGTCAAAAAAGGAAATTCTGTGATGATGTAATCGCTGTASTAATGAAATCCTTTGTGTTTTCCAAATGGCTTTGGGTCACGTGTACCATAGGGTTCTATAATTGTCTTTGTTTTTAGGGACTAATAGATTAAGGTTACTTTGAATTAACATGTTTGTATTGAGTCAATTTTAAACTCAAATAAAATTAGAATTTTTTTGTAACACAGCCATGTAGCAGTTTTTAAGAGAAAGCAACATGCAACAGGCCAGCAGCCTGTTTGGAGTCAAAACCCTGCTGCTGCCTCACCCCACTGCATACCATCATCTGACTCATACCTGCTGATAGCAGAGGTGTAGCGGGTAATTTGGGGAGAAAAAATGATGGATCCCAGCGTCTCATCCAGGAGTGACCAAGGGCCTTGGTGCATTTCCTTCCCAGTTAATAAGTGCAGTATTTGCATCCCTGCTGCCCGCTCGCCCTCCGCGGAGCAGCCTCTGCGTTTATTCTCCCTCCTCCTCCTCCCTCCCCGTTGGAGGCGGCGGGGGTTCCCTCTGCAAGCTCTGCCTGTACGGCTTCATCAGCACCAAGTGCTTGCAGCCAGACATTACCCTGAAACCATGGTGTTGTGGCCCTTCTGGTTTACTCTTGCTGGCTAAGGTGGTGGCTATATTTGTCTTTTAATTACCTTACTGCTATTTAAGTTTTATTTTAGTTGGAGTGCGCAAAAGCCCTAACTGCTGGGGCCTGTTTGGCTGCTGCTTAAAACATTTTGTGATGTCTGGAGCTTCGTTTCTGCTGTGCTCTTGGCACTTGYGCTCTGAAAACAGAGGGAACAACATTTTCTTGGCTGTTTTTGTGAGTCAAGAACCCCCTCAGCAAATAAATTCTGGCTTTATTTCTGTAGGTCGGGTCATCTTATGTGCATCCTTAGGGCGTTTGAARGGTGCTAATAAGCAAGACTTTGAGACTGAGGAGGAATTTTCTAGGTCTTTCTGGGCACACAGAGGAATCCTGATGTGCGAGTCAGCAGATGGGCACCGTCTGCTCGTCAGATGCCCCTCCAGGAGTTATATTTTGACACATGTTGCTGCCATATGAAGCGAGATACAGCATCCCAAGACACGTGCTAACGTTAGCTGGTTAGGGCCCAGGCCTTAGCATAGAGAGGAATGTTTTCTACTTTCTTGCGTCTTTTCTTACTTATGAGTTAAACCATTTTGTTGTCCTGGATTTGTTCAGAAAACAGTAAATTAGATTTCCTTCTTCTGACTACTCTCATTCCACCAAGGCTAAGAATTGGCCTCTTCCGCAAGGTAAGCTACTTGAGGCCTCACCTGTGTTTGATGGGATCTTGCCAAATAAAGTTTGGAGCAAGAGCTGCAGGCTCAGCAGAAAGCTGATTATTTCCTTTCAGACAGCACTAACCCCCAGTATGGTGTTACAGACCACTGGAATGACATACAGTTACAGAGAGATAAAGCTGAATTTTCCAGAGGGAACCTCACAGTTAGCCCTAAACTATTTTATAAGGTTACCATGTGTGGCAAAGCCACTGCTGCTCTACCCTRGAGCTGCTTGATCTTCAATGGGCAAATGGAAAGTACCATTTTAAACAGAGGTAAACATTTTTATTCTTTCTATAAAAGGAATACACAGAGACGAGCAGTCTAAACAGTTTGAGGCAACAGTAATGGTTTTCCTATCTGCAGTTAAAATGCTCATTCTGGAAGCGCTAAAGTTGTCCAGATTTATATAWGGGATAAAATGGAAGTGGATAAGAAAGACCAAAAATAATGAAGGAAATACTACATTGTAATGTCATAATTAGTCAAGTCAGGGTTTATGGAAAAATCTTGAGATGCTCTCATAGTATTTGTATCCTCCTAAATGGCTCTAAAATTTTCCTATCAGCAGAAGCCCTTTTCAGGTRCTGGCATGCATTTCTGACAGCGACGCTCTGCTTTTCACTTCTTCCTTCACTGCAGACAGCTCACTCATAAGATGGGTAGTTTACTTTTTGTCTCATTAATTGTGTGCTTGGAGGAGGCCACGCTGGGCCCCCAAAGCATGTTCCTCCCTGCTGTGGCATTTCTGCCTGGAAAGGGTCTATTGACTAAGCTATTACAGGTTCTTCTGCTTCTGCTTTCTCCCTACACAGAGACATAAGGAGAGAAAATACCTGAATTTAGGCAAATTTTAAGGCTTCCTTGAGCAGAGGCGAGGTGATTGGGGATGGAGGTGCAGAGCAGTTACGTGGGCTGGGTGATGAGTCTTTGCAGGGCTGTGCTGGGCAAGGAACCAGCCACGCTCTGGGACCAGACCACAGGTCTTGTGTGAGCTGCTAAGGCCAGAAGAAGGCCAAGTCCTGGAAGAGAAAGGAGGAGATGTATTTGGGAGGAAAGAAGATGAGGGCAAGAAAGTGTTGAGAATTGTTTAAGAAATAGTGAAGGCGCTCTGGCTGTCCTTGTGCAATGGAGAGAGAGAGGCAGGTTGGCAAACCCGTGCTGGTGAAGAAGGTGAGAGATGGGTAACCTGCCATGTAAGTTACCTAAGAAATGCAGGTCCATGTAGGTCCAACTGGAAGCACTACAGTGACTGTGCTTTCATGACAAACCAGCTCTTACAGGTCTGTGATAAGATGCTTGTTTTCAACACTAGCTTGATTTTGGTATTGGTTCAAGAGTAAAAATTGTTCTTTCAGGGTAAAAGGCGTGTGAATATGTTTTCTTGTATCCTGCAGCATTCTTTCCCCACACCTCCTTACCTTGTAAATTGGTTTGGGTCTCAGGAGGATTTAAAGTGATGTATTGGTTTAAGATATTCTTTTTTTTTCTCTCTCTCTTGCTCTCTTTACAGATACATATATATTTATAATATGACAGGTCTGTTTAGAAGCTTAACTGTCAGTGCAGGTTTTAGACAGACAGTTGTTTCTTTCTGATCTGTGCCAGCTTGGAAAATGTATAGATATTAGTGTTTTTAGGGTAGAGAATTTGAAGAAATCCCATTATATTATATAAAATAAAATCTTACATGTGTTCTATTCTAATCAGAGCAAAGTTATGAAGAATTCAAAAGCTATCACTGTCTGGAATAGCAGGAAATAATCAAACATTTTCATTTTTAAATGTTAGGAAGATTATTCAGAACCTATCAGCTTATCCAGGCTCAATTTGAAATTGCAGTTTGCATACAATGTGCTTGATCCAAAAATATATTTGCCAATGAGCGTGGCCTTCATGCTAGCAAAAGTCTCACCACTGTTGGTAGGATCACATCTGGACAGTTTGTAGCATCATTTTATGCATTTATGTTTTCTTTGGTACTCCAGACTTTTGGAGAAGATCAGCTTTAAGTTGAAYTGAGTCTCACTTAAGGTAGAAAGTAAAGTTAAGATAAAACATAATGCACAGCTTGTGGAAGATGATTTGATCCTATCACATAAACATTTAGCAGAGCTTAGATACCACATTGCACGGAGCTGTAGAAAAAACAGAACTGACAGAATAGTTTGCGTTAATTAGAAGGTGGTGCAGTGTTAGTGAGAAAATGTATTTTGGGTTCAGCATTTTCTTTACTATTTTATCATGCCTTAAAGTGKTTTTTGTGTATTTTGGATGCCTAATCAGAGATGCCATACGTTGAAAGTGCATTATATGAAAATCAAGCCCTTTTCCTACTTATGCTTCATACTTTTCAGTTTCATAATACTGATGGCCTGCTAAATSAGACCACAACAAACAGATAACTGCCATCAGACCGATCCGACACCAGTAGTCATTCTATCTTTGCATAGCAGAGTGATTTGAATAAGTTCTTTACGTGAACAAAAAAATACGGACCTATTGCGCACTGTTGTTACTGCACTGTACTTGCTGATAGTTTTTTATATCAGATAACTTTTTTAAAATTTGCAATAGAAATGACCTTTTGTTTTTCGTTGCCTCATGGGGGATGGCATAAGGGGGTTCTTGCAGTGTTAAGGCAGTAAAGCTTACAGGCAGATTTTCTAACAGAGTGCTTATCCACAGCTACCTAAATCATTCCTTCCAAGTTCTGAGTGTTAGATGTTTGTTATATGAAAGTTAACCACTGTTCTTATCTGGCTTTGACAAGGTTTGGGGTTTTTTGTTTGGCACAAATATAGTTGCTTTTCGGTTTTATAATCATACTGCCCTTAGCCATAACGCTTGCACAGCTTGAGTGCAAGCGAAGGTATGTTAGACTGTCAAAATATTTGTATTTTTGTAACAGTTAGCTCATGTTTTACAAATACAGTGCATATTGTCCTTTACTTAAATCATTTATTTGTAATTCAAACTGATATGTTGCGTATAAATAGGCTATAACAAACAAACAAACAAAAAATAAGTTCATGGGGTAAAAACAGTCTTCTAGGACTAAACCCATTATTTTTACTTATAGGTTTTCCGTGTTACAATGTTTTTGGAATGAATCTACTTGTACTGCTTTAATTAAAAACTGTAAAAGTAGGAATGAATAACCATTGATGCATCTGTTGCTGGTGATTTTCTTTCACTGACATGGTAGAGTGTGGGCAGCTGAAGAGCTCTGTACGGTTGTGAGGTATTCTGTCAAATTCCCAGGACACTGGCGCACATCTGCMGGGCCTTCCAAGGATCGAAAAAGTAATATTCTGGGCAATGGCAGATTGACCTAAGTGCTACCTTAATAATAATGAAAAAATGTGTTTATAAAATCCACTAACACCAAGGCAGTCAGTAAGGATTGCACCCTTTTTTATGTAACAGCGAAATGTAAGGTAAGAAGTCAAGCAAAATGGTAGTTCAGCCAGGGTAGAAAGCATGCTGTGGTGGATCTGGGAAGCTTCAGTGGAAACGTTTGCCAGTTAAACTAGAAAGCATCAAATTCTGCTAAACTCTGACTTAGAGATGTTTTGACATGACTGTAGGTAGGAGAGATGGGCTAAAGCAGATATTCAAAGAAAAGTTGCTTATACTAAGAGGAGGCAAAACAAAAAAAAACTTGGCCAGCTTAAGACTTGATTTTGGAGGGCTTAAGAAATCTAGAGTAGAGATACTTGACAGGCCAAAACTCAAGGAGCAGCTTCCTAGATGGTCCTTTAATGTAACCTCATATGGACAAGTAGAAAGCGGGTTATGTTGGGTGCAGCATATAGTACCAGTGTGAGCAGACATGCGCAAATGGTGCTGAGAAATGAATATTTAAGTGAGAAGAGACCATGTTCTCTCAACTCTGGACCTTCTGACATCACAAGTACTGAATAATTCCCAGCAGTTTCCTGCCAGATAAGGACAGCATCTTGCAGAAAGCCTCAGTACCTTGCAGGATCAGAACCGAAGCTGGGATTGTGTGATCGGAGAGGTGAAATAGTGGATGGGAGATGAAGTTAGTGACAGGGCCCTGAGCTCAAAATGTCAGATCTGTTGTCAGCAGATCACGAGTGAGACAGAATTAAAAAAAAAAAAAAACTCAAAATTTTCTATTTGAGAATTAAAATTTGTGATTATACCTATGCTTATAGTACCCATTGACTGATTCAAAGAAGATTCTGTACTAGATATGAAAGAAACGCTTTTCTTTTGCAAAATGTTTCAGTAGTACTTACATGCTATGATACTATTTTAAAAGTTGTTACTGAATTGCTGTATGGAAGAGGAAGAAGATAGGGCAGGAGTGAGTTGGGTGAAAACTGATTTATTAGAGTAAAAACTGAGACAAAAAGTCATTTGAGTGTAATTTAAAAGTGAACTTTCAAATATATAGATAATAAAATACACTTCCCTCCCTTCTATATCTTTAGTATTTTGACTTCTGATCTGTGTGTTTGTCATCTTGCAAATGGTTTTACATGGCTTTTATTCTATCATTCTTTAAAAAAATACCTTTTTTGTTTTCATTTTAAGTAAAGAGGAGGAAACTTTTAACAAGTTGTTCTCTGCTCCACTAGTAAAGGTAACTTTAGAGTGTAGGTGCAGTATTTATCTTCATAAATCTGCAAGTGCTTCTGCAGGCTTATTTCTGTTTTAAAATGTTTCAGTACAACATTGAGATTTATCATTGTTCTTTCAGATACTGATGAATACAGGCCACCTGTTTGGAAATCTTACTGTAAGTATCTCAGCAGATTTTTTTTCCAAGTCTGGGTTGAAAATGTTTCATTTCAGTGTTTCAAAGTAATCATGATTTTTCTTTCATTTGAATATCAGTTAAAGAAATATCGAAAGTAGAAGGGTTCATTATTATCTAGAGACAGTTGCAATCATTTATCCTTGAGGCCAAACGGATACAGATTTTTTCTGAGGGCTAGACTCTATGCACCTTGCTAGTGTGAGTGGTCCCCCTTGTGTGAGGCTGCCTTATGTTAGTTTGGCTGTGTAGACTGGGGCTTGCACAAACTCCATTTTCACCTTAAAGTTACTGTCACTTGGAAACAGCTCATTCAATTTGGTAATATGTATCACTAGAGTTGAGACTAGAGTTGATTGTGAAAATTCAAAATAAGTATTTTTTTTCTCAGAATTTGCTGATATAAGAGCATTTTTTGATGTGGAGTGCCGGTGAAATCACAAGATGCTTTTCTGAAGTCCCCGCAGAGGGGCTTGGTTTCCTACCACCCTGCCTACCTCGGCTTTGCAGCTCTCCTGGGTGCCTGCCCTAGCTCTGTGGGAGCTGGACTTGCAGGTTTCCTCTATCACATACACGAGGCCGCAGCCCAGACATGCTGCTCTGAGATCAGAGCTCAATTCCTTTCCATTGAGAATTTCACATTTTTTTGCTTTTCATTCCTAATTAAAATAAATAAATAAATTTGAAGTACAAACATTTCCCACGTAGTGGGATAACTTGTTCTTTGACAGTGCTGGTGGACGTTCGAGGAGACTGAAGAAAATGCATGGGGAAAAAAAAAGGCACCGTAATAAAGTATCGTAGTTTCCTACAGTGTCTTCCCCATAAATTCTCTTTCTTTGTCCGTAAATAGAAAAGGTAGGGGCAAGTGCTAAATGTCTTGGGGTTTCAAAAAAGCAAGAAAGAAGTCTTCTGTTAAAAGCAGATTTTGCAAGCAGAATGTTCATTTGTTTAACACACATCACTTTAGGAATATCAAACCTACACTTACATTTTCTTTTGTATATATTCTGGAGGCTTGGTGTCCTGAGGGTGACTAGATATTTGCTCAAGCAACGTTTTATGTGGTGAAAATACTGTTTACTAAAGGCTGGGTAGAGGTAACTTCTGAGAGTAGCATTCAGTTATTTCAGAAAGGATTTTACCCTGGAATGGGAGGGTCTTTCCAATCAGAGATTTTCGTTTAGTGTTAACAGCTTAGTGAAAACCAGTGTTAAAAGCAGAGTAAGTGTAAGAGAGCAGATGAGATTTTTTTTTTTTTTAACCAGCTAAAAATATATTGTAGAATTAAAAAGAGCTAAAGAGCTAAAAGCTAAAGAGCTTTTTCACCACCTATATCACCCTTCTGTTAATGGCTCACATGTTCATCACTCACAGTTAGGCCTTAACAAGCATGAAGAGGCCTTGATTTTGGTTTTTAATTTTGGTTTCTGATTTTTGATTTGTTAAAGCAAAGAATTAAGTGTTTCACAATCTTCTATGCATCTTTGAAGACTAGAATACTTTCATAAATGAGTGTGTGTCTCATGGGAAATTTCATGGAGATGATGCTGTAAGTAAATAGCCAAGTACGGTGACGTTTATAATAAAGATTGTAGGAGTTGACAAAACTTCATGGATCTCAAAAGTCTAGGAGTAGCAGAGGAATATCTTAAATTCCTCTGTTTTACATTAACTGAAAAAAATAAAGATAGTAAATTCAAAACAAAGGCTTAATTTATCCATCTTCAGTATTTTGTTTAGACTGTGAACGACTTTTAACAATTGCCAATATATACAATTGTTGAGTTGATTGGGACCTTAATCTGTAAATTTAGTGGTGAAGTCTACCTGTGCCTTTTGAATCATAACTTATTTTTTCAGTAGCTTGTCATATGCCGTCTCAGTCGCTTAATATTAAAGCAGTTGCACACAAAATGATTCAAATAAGCTTTTGTCTTACAGAGGATAAGTATAAGATAAAACTGATATACTTTAACTCCTTGGTATTAAAAATCATTAATCATGACTGCAGCACGTTTGTGTACTTGTTGCTGACTTCTGTATATTTTACTTTCAGCTGTAAGCATTAATAATGAACCATAGTGCTTTGTGAACTCAGGGAGCACTGCCTCTTTGTTCAGTTTATTCTATGCCATAATATATAATCTTTATATGCTCTTTATGCCCCATTGGCAGCTTATCAGGAGCTGAAAGCATGGGTATGTGGAAATGTGTTGTGCACCCAGTCTCCTACAGCATCATGGTTCACCATAGTGAGCCTTTTTCATAATTTAGAATTAAGTGCACAATCATGGAGTTTGATTATGTTTCTGTCTCATGATGGATGAAGAGGAATGTCTTATTTGACTGCCCTGGCAACAGTAACTGCAAGTAAGCTGCTGCTGAACAGTTTGAGCTGCATACATCAATTATGGGAGGAGGATAGGGAGCCCGTTTTGTAATTTAACTAGTCAACCTGGTGTGCTTCTGAGTGGAAGAAGAGAAAAGGTACTGTCTTTCGAAGAGTTTCTTCCATAAAATCKTTTCAGCCTTGCTTAAAATAAGGTGAGAAATGATTCCCGATCTTTAGCCCAGTCTCTGCAGAGCATGCTGATTGTGACTGTGACATTCAGAGACATCCATATTCACTTTGTGATTTTTTTTAAAAAAAAACTTTGAGCTGCAGCTCTCAGAATTGGATATGGACAAGGGCTAGTGCCATCAAATACAACTTTAAGGGAAGCTGGAGAATCTGTGTGCTTGGCAAATAAATGGTCTTGCTATGTTTGAAATGAAGCTTGCTGGATAATATAGTAATGTGCTGGTTTTCGTCACTTACAAAAAACATTCTTGTAATATCAACACCCCATGATACCAATTGGTTTTTAGTAGCATCAACATAAAATGTTGATGTTTTTGTCTGGAGCAAAAGGGAGTGAATTTTTCCAACCAATCTTATTTTTGCCATATCATCAGGCATCTTGCAACTTTTTCCATTTTCATGTAAACTTAGAATGTTAATACAGTATTTGTCTGTGAAAAAGACTTGTGATCAAATGACAAGCATAATAAAATCAGATCTTACTGAGTAAATTAACGTATTTTCTTCTTATGAAGAAGATGACATCATTTGTTAACAGACCTTGATGTTAGTGCTAATGACTGAAAGATGACTTCCAGAATACTATTCAAATATTAAATTAATGTTGACAGCCTCGTTTTGAAGGTGAATTACCAAACCAAACTCCTTTTGAGAAAGAAGTTGAGTCAGTCCTTTGGTGGTGCATTATTATGTCAGCACATTAGTGCCATTATATTTACAACTGGCTTTTGAGATTCATTTCTGTTTGGTGAGGTTATCTAAATAAATAAATGAATAGGGGAKGAGGCTTGGAAGGTAAGGCCCCACAGTTGAGTCCTTATATGTTTGACTCTGCTACTCAACTCCTAATGTCTTTAGATCTGCAAATGCAAATCCTGTTCTTTACTTTGTGCAGAAAGATCAGTATTGAGTAATGGCAAAAGCAGAGGGTTTGATTCTGCAAATCTGAGTGATTCCTGTAAAGTTTCAGCAGACCTTTAGTGACTGAAAGTGTGCCCAGCCTAGTAGAATGGGACACCAGCTGCTTACTGAAGAAAGTGTGACAGATGCATGATTTGACAAATGATAAAATTTAATTTTCTGTTTATCCAGTTTCTTTTCTGATCTGCATGAGTGAAGCTTGCCTCATCTTACCCAGTGACTCTCTGATACTCTATCAATTGGTTTGGCTAGCGACTCAGTCTTCAAACTGGTTGTAAATAATGTTGGAGACATCAGTATATATGACCCTTCATAAAATCTTGCAAGAAATCTTCTTCTTCTTTTTTTTTTTTTTTTTTTTTTTGGGGGGAGGGGCAAAAGTAAATGTTAAAATGCCTAGTGATTCTGTATTAATCCGAATTTAACTTCTGTCTTCTCTCAGTGTATCAGTTGCAACAGGAAGCTCCTCATCCTAGAAGGATAACCTGCACTCGTGAGGTGGGTATTATAAAGATTCAACATTTTATGAAGTCCACTTAATGTTGTACAACCCAAACAAATGTTACATAGGAGATTGGCACTGTGATTAGAATAAGTAGCCTTAGGAGCACTGGTACCTGGAAATCCATTTTGTCTAAAAACAGAAATAAAAAGCATTTTGAATATGATATGTATATCTGAGAAACATTTACTGTTTTTGATTCTTAATTAAATGGAAACAAGATTTTTCTGCTTCTTTTGGGGTTAGAAATTCACAGAAGCTAGAGCAGAACTATGCAGAGAAAGTATGCATCTGTTCTTGCATGTACTGCTGCTAAATGCATGCAGTAAGTCAGCAGACAGAAGACTGAAACCTCTTCTCATTGTTATTTGAGCCAGAGTAGTTGGGTTTATTAATCCTCATAGCTAAACTATGCAGAGCCACAGCTTTTAGGATCATAAGCGATAGCAATGGCATCCTGTTGATAGGTAGTGATACGAAGGCTGAGATCTACCCGTGGGGTCGGTTGTTGGGACACACACGGAATTGCTCGTGTGCCTTTGGCAGCATTGCAGAAGCCTAGCACCTCTTCAGAACTGGGGTGGCTGATAACTGACACCACAGCTCCGTGCCACCACAAGCTTGTGCTCATACCTGCGTCTGTCTTACAGGTTCAGTCAGGAACTTGGGAAGCATCAATTTCAGTTTCAAAATTGCTGAAATGTTAGGTTTGACCTGTTAAACAGTATTACAAAACCCAGCTCATATTGAATAACCACTGCAAGTTACTGGATTGTTGCAATAAAACATAAGCATTTTTATCATGTGCTAACAGAAAGGAAATTAATCTTTGAAACGTGTTAGTCATTTTGACATAGTACTTAGTACAGGGGGACATAGTACTGTCAGGAACATTAATAGCTTACAGTTTAGATCATGAAGAAGATTACAGAATTAAACAGGCATTTTACTGTCTTCTTTTCTAATGCCCAAATGTGATTCTACCAAGTAGTCTGTCAACTTCTAAGATAAAAAGTAGAGATTTAATGAAAGTGAAATATTCATTTAGTGGAAACACTCATGTCTTCTTTTGTTAATTTGATAGATTTTTATTTTTATAAAAGATACAACTATAGTTCCTTGCAGTTGAGCAGGATGTAGCTGTATGAAAGAACAATACACTGGTTATACAAGAACAGCTTGGTAAAGGATTCCTTTTAACAGCATTGCCACTGCTACTAAGCGCCCATGCAGAGGGTTCTTTAGCAGGTTGTTGTGCAGAGACCTTATGTGCATCCAGTAAGGTGGGACAGAAATTTGAAGAGATTTATAGAAGATAAGACCTGAACTATGAAAAAAACCCAAGCTTTTCCGGTTTTGTTACACATTGCAACGTGTTACTAGCAGAATTCTTTACCATTTTGTGTGTTCTCTGTGCTAGGTTTTTTCATTACCTTATTATACAAAATACCTGAAGTCTTGTAGGCTGTTGGTTTTCTAATGCATGTTCATAACTCTAAAGAGTATGAATGCCCACTGCAAGCAGTAAGATTATTTCCAGTTCAAGAATAATAACCCAGCCTTCCTGGCATGCAGAGTTATTCTCATAGACTTCAGTGTGATTATTTACTTAACAAACAATCTGTTGAAGTGCTTTGGTCGATCTGATCGCGCCTTATCTAACAGTCCTGCAGAATGGGTGTGGACACCGTACCATCTGGAACCTCATTTTTTCTTGGTATTTCTCTTTCCTTCTTTTTAACTTATCATACTACTGTAGTGTCCTTCCTCTCCCACTTTTTCTTCTTGGACTGTTTCTTCAGGAAGTAGAAGGATCTCTGAAAGGAAAATTATTACAAAAACCTTGACAGAAAATAGAGYGCTGAGACCACTGGCTTTCTCACTGGTTCCTCGTGTTCTGTCTGTCCGCGTACACACACCTCTCTGCTGCGGTTTGCAAGCTCGTTGGAGCAATTTGGGTGAGACACAAAACAGGCACATAAAGCAATTAGGAACTGAGAGTCTCCTGTGTAGCTCCATGGAACCTACCTTCGCATTCAGAGTTACACGTATGCTTACCTAGATAGGATGAGTTGGTTTGTTTGTTTGTTTTTACTCTCTTCCTCCAATGTATTGTGTTTACTGTAAGTGCTGTTAAATAGATGGGTTTTTTTTCTCCGTCTCCAAAGATGTTTTACAAGTAGAAGTGCTGGTGTTCGTGTAGGTGTGTATCTGTATGCATACTGTAGGACACTTAAAGAATTTTTGGTAACCTTTTGACATGTTCACTGTGAGGTCCTGATGCTTTGTTGTTGTAATCAGTGCAGTTTTTTATTTGATGAGTCTTGTCTCACAGAGCCCTGCTATTATTTACTTGTGCAATGGCAGACCTTCTTATAATATATGTTCATAAAGTTGCCTGGCTGCGGTGGTGATGAGCCTTTCCTCAATTAGAAGTTTTGGTAGTCTCAAGTTTAAATGTTTTAATTATAACAGGATTAGAAGCTTCATTTTTTCTGCACACTGTTCATTTTCTTAAGAAAAAAGCTAAAGAAGTGTAAGAACTGTAAGTACAGTTAAGGAAGTCTTGCAGCAGATAAAGTAATGATTATAAGACTTGTGCATGTAGACATGACAGTGCATATGTCCAACCTGTTCAGGGTGAAACTGTATAATGACTGAAAAAGTCCTTAATATTCAATATATGTCAGTATATAAAATGTCAACATTATATCTCATACTAGTTTGACTGCAGAGAGATTTTTTGGCGTCTTTATACCCTAAGTGATGAGAAGTCAGAAGCAGAATTTGTACCAAGTTCTCCTTCATAATGTTTCTCAGAATAATGTTAGCCTATCAAGTTGAATAAGCAGACATATAAATACATATGCAGTATCTGAATATTAGAAAGATCTCCTGTCTCTGGGGTGACGGAAATCCTTCAGAGCAGACCCAGCTTGCTTTATTTTCAGAATCAAACAAGATACCTATTCATGCCAGAAAATATAAAAGCATCTATATGAAGGTTCTTCAGATACAGCTTATCCTGACCACTCTAACTGAATTTTAATACTATTATTGATAAAATTTTGTTAGCTGTTATGTAGGTGGCAAATTGAAATGTTAGACTGCTTTGAAGTGGAAAGTTTGATGGCTGAGTGAGTGTCCTGCATGAACTAATGATCTAAGCTCCTCAGAGGGTATCTGAGGTTACTGCATTCGTACCTAGAGAGGTCCTCTTGACCTAATTCTATAATCATGAAGTCTGTTAGAATCAGTGTGGGTGACTGGAGGAACTGTACAAAGTGCCACAAGCAGTCAAAATGCTTCTCTGAGTCCTGTCATCACTGAGGACAGGAATGCAATGTAATATAAAATTTCYGTGAATTTATTCTAAATGAAATTCTAGCATATGACAAACTCTTAACTAAGCGTAAAACTGTCTCTATGCAAGGGGGACTGAAGAAAGAAAAAGTACATTTTGATTTTAATATAGTTTTATCCCAGCCTTTGAATTGCAGAGTAAACCTGCATCTGCACCACAAACACTATTGCACAGACTGAGAAAGAAGTTAATAAGAATTGAGCGAAATAAAACAGAGCTGCGTAAGAATCAATTAGTTGCAGATATTTAGCTTTAGAACAGAACATACTGAAAGCACTTTTTCTTAAAGAATCTATTTATCAAAACATGCAGCTCTTTGAAGCTTATGTTTAACTAATAAAGGTAAAATTGAAATAATACGTTATCATTGTGCCTTTTCCTGCTTCTGTGTTAATTTTATTATAATGCAGCTAACTGTTTTTCATTTTAAGTACTGAACATTTTGTGCAGCTGAGCCAAATCTGGAGTGAAAATACATTGAGTAGCAACGTGTTTAACCTTTCTCTGTGGTCTCAGCCTCTCCTGCTAGTGTTGAGCTTTATGATCTACTCTTTCTCAGCTGGGTTTCTATTAGCAGCCATCCATGAGTCAGTGGGGAGCAGAATCTTTTCCTAAGTGGTTGAATTGTTCAACTGTATAAACAAATTCGTAAATATTAGGAAGAAAATTTTGGTCCAGAGAACATCAGAGGTCAGTGCKAGGGAATAACATGTAATTCGGTAATCTATTAGCACATAAATTATTCCACTTSTTGAAATAAGCAAGACTGATGATTAGAGAGAAAAGCACTTGTTAAAGAACAATTGGAAATTACACCATAAAAACCCAACGTTTTATTTAAGGTGTAAAGACACATGTCGTACCGTTGCTAATTCTCAGAGATACAGCTAACAGAATGACCTACTTAACATGAAAATGCTTCTCAAACACAGATAACTCAAGTTTCCACTCTGGTACTCTAGTTTCATATCGGAGTAGCACTCAGATCGGTGGAGTTACATTCAGGTAAAAACAGCATTGTATCCATCTGGGATTTTTTTTAATGTGAAGGTGCAGCAGAGCTGAGGCTTTTAACACTGCATGAAGTTCATTTATAAATTTCAAAGTTGATGATACCATAACATTTTAAGGATGTTTAATTTCTGCATTAGGGTCACACACAAGTTTTTCCAATTAATATTGTATTACCTTCCTGGAACTTGTTTGTTTTGTGTGAATAATCTTTTATACAGATACGTGAGTGTGTGCATATTTAAAAACTCCTTGAATGTCATGTGATACTTCAGATAAATACTAAATAATTGTATATGTAAAGATATCAAGCCTGTCAAATGATGGAGATAATTAAGATCACTGCCATTTTCTTTCCTTCATCCTAATCCAGTGCTAATAGTTAAYAAGCCTGTTAAACAGGGTCCCTATGTAGTCTTGTCACAGTGACCTCTGTGAATATTCAACAAGTGTAGCACAGGCTGGGAGTATATGATGCAAACCTCTGTTAGAGCTCTTCTCAAAGATGGCTTTATATATATGATACTCACCTAGAACAACTTTCCAAGTTTTAAAGCAAGCAAACTCTTTTCCAAAGGACTGGTTATTGTAAGACACTTGCCAAGTCTACATCATTTATCTATTCATAGACTTGGTTTCACTGGCTTCACACCTAGCTAAGGCTACCTTTACTCATGCTGGACAATACTGCAACCCAAAAATACTGTCAAAGGAGAAAGAAGCTCTGCAGAGAACAATTGGATTGTATTTTCAGCTAACAACCTTAGTTACTTTTCTGTTTCTGTCTAAAAATACTTTTCTTTTCTTAGATGGATTTTAGGTCCAATCCAGCTGATGTTTAAGGATTGTATAAGGATTTTTATTTCCTTATAGCTGAGCAGTATGAGTATTAGGCTAAAGAAAATCCATTAGAAGTCTCTGAGTGGAATTGTTTCAGCTTTTAGTGATCATGTGTAACTGGAGGATACCAGTGTCCTCGAGTTAGTTTATGGAAATAGTGGGTGGCAGGAATTTTGTGAAGTCCAAATGGACACAAAAAGTACAGAAATATATAATAAAATATTTTCACCTTTCTACGTTCATATTTTTCTCTTTCTATGGAGTAAATAGCTTACTTTTATCAAGAAAATTACAAGATTTTCAACGACTTGTGCCTTCGCTTATCTTTAGGCTTGTTGAGCCATTTCAAGAAATAGGGAATAGATAAATTTTTCTGGTAACCTCAAAAGCTTTTTCCTTTTTTTGAAATGATCCAGTCTCTTCAGGATCTTTGAAAACAGTACTGGTCCATACTGGTCAGCCCTTCTTTGTTCTTATGTAAGAAAAAGAAGTATTTTAGATCATTATTAGTCTTTCTAGTGATGGAATGATTTTCTAAAGTGATGAACCATCACAACAGCTTTTTATTTCTGGGATTATGGAAGAATTGTTATTTGACTGTACATCAGGATATATTTTTCAATATTTTGGATGGCTGAAAACTTTATTTATATTCCATTGAGACAACTGTAGAAAAGAGCTACTTTTAATTTATAAGGCATTTTTCTGAAAAGACAGGAAAATGAAACTGAGGTGATAATTTACTGTGAATGTTTTGCATTTTTTATAGCTGAATCATTTTAAACTCTTACAGTTCAGGTTGCAAACTGTTGAATTTTATTCCCCAAGGATTTCCCTTGCATTAAACTAAGCAAGGGAGGATAATCTGGTGGTTTGGATTACTGAGCTGACTTGTGGGAGATTTGCTGTTCCTTACTCTGCTATTAGCATCCTTCGTTTGAAATTCGTAGGCAAATCGACCTCTTCGGACACCTGTTGCCTGCTGTGTCGATTTACATGGTCTGCACTCTTAGAGCTTGGACTGTCTTGTATGCATACACACATAGCTCTTTTAGGTGATACTGCAGATCACACAGTGAGGTCAAGTATTTAAAGAATTAGTGACTTCCTAACTTAACCTTCCACTTGCCCCCACTCTGGTGGGGTGTGGTAGCCACTTACTTTTTCCCAGCAGTGACAGCAATAACTTTATGATAGGAGTTATCTTGTAAATCTAAGAATTTCTTAGATGTTTCACTGTACTACTGCACTTAACAATATAATACATTTACACCTGTGAAATGATGTTTCATTTTTTGGCAATTTGTACAAGCAACATTTAGATGCTCTCTGTTTGAGCAAAGCCCTAGGGATGATGCGTGATGGGGCGGTTCATTCCGTCGCACTCTGTTCTGAGGCTTCCAGAAGTCATTTCCCGAAGTGCTGTGTTCATTTTCACAGTATATTTTCAGACCACAGTTCCCCCAGGGAAAATCTTAGGATGGTAAATGATTTTTATCTATATGTTCAGAAGCGCATTTATATCCCTTTCTATTTTACTGTATCGTAGACAGTATGCTTGCTATGTTGATATACTTACTGAAATGTAACATCTCAATTTCCATTTGTTTCTTTAAATAGGTAGAGAACAGACCCAAATATTATGGAAGAGAGTAAGTAACACAGATCTGAAAGCGACGTGTTCAATGATAATACTTAAAGAAAATACTGAAAGTGTTTTTGTGGATACTCTGTTTCTTCTGCCAGTTTCCCAGTAGACGGACATGGGGCTGGATGTCCAAGACCCTGTTTCCCAGGCTGTTTTCCTTTGCAGCAGCTCACTCCATGAGTTGCTCAGCTTTCTGTATGCATGATCCTGGCAAGGTCAGATCTTCCATTTTGATGGCTGTACCACAAGCAGTCACTGCATTTTCGCCTCAGCTCGGTTGTTTCTGCCAGGCTGCTGCAGCTCCGTGTCCTTGCAATATCAGATTCTTATTATAGTAGTGCCATTTGTCTGTCTAAAATTACAGCTGCATTTTCTGATGGATATGAATAGTATTGAATGCTACCTTGAGAAAAATGCATGTTGCTGCACTTTTAAAGGGTTGCTTATTCTAACTCAAGAGGCTGGCTTTTGCAACAAATGTTTTGTGTAGAGGAAAAAAAAAAGATGCGGAACACAAATGTAATACGTACTCTGTGTGTGTGTGTACACGCATACACATATGTATTTGTCCTGTTTCAGACTGTTATGGCAATGATAGATTTAGTGTAGAGAAACAAAGCAGATTTTATTTGTGTTTGTTTTGGTATAAAATATGTAGTATAGCTAGACTGTAGCACCATTAACTGTTGAGATCATGTGTAATCCCTGAGATTTTAGCAAATTGTATAATGTCTCTGAGTGGTGCAAAATATTGCATTGAATACCATTGGCACAAACCATTAAGCCCACAGTAGAAAATGAACTTATTTCTACATATCAAATTGGTGGGTGCATATTTTAAAATCAATATACTTGTTTCATAGATAAGAGAAGCCTTCCTAAACCATTTGAAGTGACTTTGATGGCTAAAACCAGTCAAATGCAAGCAGAAAGAGAGATTAAAGGCGTATGTTCCTGCAAAGTAGTCATTTTTATAGTCATTTCTTTCTAAAGGAAGGGGAAAAGGTGGTTTAAAACTGAAAAGGAGTGTGTTTCAAAATGTCTCCATTCCTTAGATTCCATGGTATGATCTCAAGGGAGGAAGCTGACCAATTATTAAGTGTTGCAGAGGGAAGCTATCTCATTCGTGAAAGCCAACGGCAACCTGGAACCTACACTTTGGCATTAAGGTTGGTAATTAATATTTCATTTTTGAATTTATAAAATATTTAGAAGATTGCACTGTGGTGTTGATCTTAATTCTTAAAGTTCCTTTTGTTTTTATTTAACCATAGTCAACATCTAATGAACTTTTATCTTTGTGGCCTCGTGACAGGGTTGGTATCTTTGTCCTTTCTTAACTATTTTTGAAATTCTAACTTTTGTTATTGTTTGCACCATCAAGGTAATTGTAATTGTGTTGTTGTGTAGTTCTCCTTCCTTTGCTCTTCTCAGATCATTGTTACCGGCCAATAAGCCAGTAACAGTGTAAGTTACTGTACTTACAGTGTAAGGAAGCCAGCTGGCTAACAATGTTCACACTCACTCCACAAAATTCTATCTAGTGGATCAGATGATATCCCCATTGAAAAAAAGAATAACATTACTTTTAGAGTACCATATGTCAATTTGGAAGAGCTCAGATTGGAGGCACTGATTGTTAGCAAGGTTTGAAATCTGAAGAGGGCAGAAAAACATTGAAAGAAATCATTACCCAAAATAATATATGGGAAAAATAATCTTATGACTAAAATAAGACTATCCTGAAATAATACATAGTGATGAAGTAATAAGCGAGGTCTAATAAGCAATACTAATTTTGTCTACTTCTACTCTTACAATGTTCATTCAAAACTAAAAAGAAAACTGTTGTTTAAACATCTGTCTCAAAGGCAAAGAATTCCTACCTTTCACTCCTGGTGTTGCAGAAAGCATAGGGTCTTCAGACTGTGAATGATGAAGCTGCTGAGCATCTTGCAGGATGTTTTGGTATAGCTGTTTTTGCAAATGCTCTTCCAGTCCAGCAAATCATAAGTCTCTTCTAGGTTTCATGGTATCTCTTTAAACTGGAAAAGCYTTTTGAAAGCAATAAAATGTATTTTTATGCTCAACAGAAAAGAGAATGGATAGCTGTTGATGATCATTTGGGAAACAGTTTCAAATGGTAGCCAAGCTGTTACCATTGATTTATTTTGAAGAAATTCAGCATTTGGCAAAACAACTCAGAATCTGAGACTGCAGCCTGTAACAGCAGTTTCACCATGTTTACACTCTAGTTTTATGACTTTTGTATTAGAACGGGTGGTGGTCTAGGATGCCACTTTCCATCCTGCGGCAAGTAATGCTATGTTGTGTAGCTGTTGGCTTTTAAAGTATACAAATGCAGTCTTTGTGTGCTCTTGCTCCCTTGCTGAGCTGCTGAGAACTTTCTGCAGTGCTGTTTCCCCCATGCAGGAATCTGCGTTTCCATTGACTGGAGGCAGTATTTTGCTCAGTTTCGGTTTTTCCTCTCCCTGGGATTATATACTCAGAGTATACTCATTAGCCAATATTCTAACTCTATATGTTGCAATATTCTAACTCTATGTCTATACGCTTATATCTAGCATGATCATCCTCTCACTGTCTTGAAGACTAAATAATTTCCGCAGCCTTTGTCCATTCATTCTGTGAGTGCTGTGATAAGTTTACATAAATTCACCTGTAGTTTATCACAATTTTGAGACCATTGTTTGGATGTGTATTGCTACAGTGCCAGGWAGGAGAAGTACCTTTATCTGCAACGTAGACAACCCCAGTAAGAAGTTCTGAATGTCATTTTCAAGGCCAGAAATTAAGTTAGACAGGAAGGTGGTATGTGTAGGCAACTTCAGTCCTTTCCAAGTTTAATAGAAGACTTCTGTTGAATTTAGGKTCTTTGATCCTGCATGCTTTCTGTCTAGCTGTGGGACGTCATTCAATCTTTTCATATTAGTCTGAAATGTTACTCTGTCATTCAAGTAGTCATGTTCATTTCAAGATCACTTCTATTTATTATTTTTGCTTTCTTTACCTTTGTTTTACCTTTTAGAAGATGTGAGAGGAGAAGAAACTTGATCAGCTATTATCTTTAGATAAAGAAACATAGAACAGACTTCAGATTTTAAGAACTGAATCGAACAATGCGGAAAAGCATTCTGATCCTGCAGTAATTAACATAATGACAAAACAAAAATTGAAAAAAGATAAAATGTTTTCTATTTATTTTTCACACATACTTTGAAAAAGACATGGAAAAAACTGAGTAAAACATGAAAAGTAATCTGTTAGATGGTTGAGGTATGTTTTATACCTTAACTATATAGAGAATAAAAGCACCTACATTCTCTCTGTTCTATCTCTATCCTTTTTGCTTRTTCAGTACTAGGCTGTACTTAACAGTGGGCATCTTCCAGAGATACTCAGATTGTCATTGCTGTCTTTTGAAGATTCCTACTTCTTGAACAACTTAATCTTACTAGAAGATACAGATTAAATGTAGACATCATAAATCAAACTCCTCTGTAGAGAGACAGAATTTACAGATATAAAAATATATTTTTGTGAAATCTGGAACAGACTGGACAATAACACTAAGCCTTCAGCTGCAGCCAAAATGCACAGAATGCAAATACGATTGCTGCACAAAGGTTTTTTTTATGCACCGTACTATTCCTAATATGGTTCTTTTGTATTTCACTTCTTTTTAAGTTATTCTAAGGGATGCCTTAAGTCAGGGCATCCTGACTTTGCTGACTATGCTTTAAATTCGTAGTCTATTTTACCTAATTTTCAGTTCCAAGCTGAATTTCATAGTTGCACATGTTATTGGACAAGAACATTAAAGGCCAAAAAGAGCTGGCTATTGATCTATAAAGAGAAGAATGAATCCTAGGCTATACAGGCAGGTTTTGCAGCAAAGCTCTTCCATACCTCTCATCACCTCGTCATCTTTCTTCAAGCTTTGTTCTTATTCTGGGAAGATCTTTAGATGAGGTGACCAGAACTGCACAACTTACTCAAGATGATCAGGGCATGAATTTTTTTCTCATTGTTCTCTAGACTTTCTAAATTATTTTTTGACCTGTGTCAAAAAATCCTATTAATGCCATTAGGCTGATGCCTTTATAGAACTAGTTTTAGTAAATCTAAAGATCTTGTTCCAGAGTTGCAGCTACAGACATAGCCTAACACARATTAAATGACAGATAGAGGACAGGACAAATAATGGCTAAGATCTTAACCAAGTCARTCAAATAATCTTAGTGCAATGCTGTGGAACAGTTAACTGAGTTCAAAATTAAAACTTTGAATGTTTCTTTTTTAATAAGATGGAGCAAGTGATTCTCACCCAATAAACTTTGCAGTTAGCTAGGTTGTCTGTGAATTGCTGTAAAATCTGCTTTCCACTTACATAAGAAACTGCATTTGAATATATTGCGATTAGCTATTTTTGTCTACTTTCATCCATTATTGTTCAATTAATTTGCATCATCACTTTTTTTAAAAAACACGTGAAGCACCCTTTTAAATTGAAATATGAAACAATAGAGGTTTTGTTTCCAGAAAACAAACTTCTCAGGATTTCTAACAAAGATAGAAATATAGTCTAAGAGAAAAAGAAAATGATAATCTAGATGTTGTTTAAGTGTATAATTTGGTTAAATATTCAGAGCTGTCCTTCAGATAAAATTGATGTTCAGAGGCTAAGAAGGCCTGTGAAATTGTATCAGTTCAAACACTAGATGAAAGAGAATGAAGCATAAACACAAATGAGAGCATCAGAACCAGAACCCTGCTAACTTAAATGCATGTACTTAATCAACAGTGTGGTTTCTTGTAGTTTATTTTTAAAAAAAGAACACAGCAGAAATCATCAGTGTTTATTAATTAATTTTAAATCAAAAAATGCCACTGAAAACGTGTTTGCAACCCTGAGGCAAAGTTTAAAAAAAATACTAACATAAAAAAATTACTGTAGGTATATATGTGTGTCCATGCATATCAAGGAGTCTCTSTGACTATGAAAATATACAAAATTATGTTGTAATGTTAATTAGATGTTCCAAACAGATGAAAAGAACTGAAAATTCCTAATTAACTCCTGAAGGTATTAGACCTGCTTTTAAATTTGGCAAAACAGTAGGGTTTAGTATGACCCATAGCAAATGACAGTAACCAGAAGGCATGGTTTGCAGGGTAGCCTTTTGTGGCTGAAAGCTTGTTTAATAATTAGGATAAGGATAAAAAGGAAATCAGTAGAGATTGTACTAGTGGTAGGCGTTGAAGTGTGATGGTACTGCATGTTCTTTTGAGCAGATATCTGCTGTAGCACGTTTAGTTGGTTACCATGGTTTCCCTTCCTGCAAATTCTATTGTTGTGATATTGAGAATGAATTGAAATAAGGTTCTGCAGGATGATTAAAAGAAAAAAGGTAATAATGTTAGCTGTGATCATGAATCACACTTTCTTTACGTTAAGGGGTTAGAGCACAAATTCAAGATTATGTGCCATCAGGAGAGAATTGTTATGGCAAACTTAATGTAAAAAATTATTAATCCTTAGTTTATATGAGCAGTTTCAGGTATTGTCCAAAAGCTTGATGTATCTATTCTCTCTCTCCCTAAATTATGAAATGACATTAACAAACTGGTCACTAATGTTTTAAAGGAGACTGACAGACTGTTAAGAGTATAATGATGCAAATGAACCTTTGTAATTTCAGAGGACAGTTGCTTAGGTAGTTGTGTGCTGTTCCCTTTCAGCAGGTTCTTTTGGGACCCCCAGGTAGTGCTCCTCCAGAACATGCACTGATTTCCCTGCAGTTACTTAACAGGTGTAAAATTCAGTGTGTGCAAAATGCTACAAATTCAGAAATCAAAACTGCGCCTCTGCATTCTGCTAGAAAGCCTCATTGTACGGATTAGGATATAGGAAAGGAATCAGTGACAGGCAATTGTTTGAAGCAACTTTCCTTGTGCTAAAAGCAGAATTACATTTTGTAATTATGGATGTAGCAAAATTTGGCCACACCTTATCCTGAATCCACAGCTGATCTATGAGTAGACAGAGATAGGGAGCTCTGCATAACAGTAGTAGTAGTACTACTTCCCTTCACTTTGTCTTAGTAATAGTGTTCTGACATCATATTAGTTGATAGAGGAGAAGAAAAAAAAAAAAAAAAAGACCATTTTAAGGAATAAATTTTGCCTGTATTTCTATCTGTGTATTTTCTACCTTAATTGAAGCCTATGCCAGACATTGATTGGCAGTAGCAAGGGCTGATTTCAGTTTGGTTTCTAGAAACCTTTCTAAAATATGTACTTGTGTACATATTTTGCTCCCCAGCGGAGAAACCTGGGAAACTCTACATACCTGCRTATGTATGTATACATACATATACATATACATGCATGTATCAGCTGGCTTGAAGAGAATTGCTCAAAAACGTGACAAAAGGTATTGGTGGGGTAAATGTGTTTCAGCATGACTAGTTTTGCTCAGTTTCCTGTATTTGGCATCTAGTGCCAAAGGTGCTTCTTCCTCTGGGGACGGCTGTGGATCGTGGGGAAGGGCTTGTCCTTCCCCTCCAGGCTTTGAAATGCTCCAGAGCTCGCGGGAGCATTTCAGAGGTTGGTGGCTCTCAGTATCTGGGGCTTCGTTTTTGTGAACGGAACAGTTCCTCCTTAAAGCTATTTTAACAGGCTGAGCCAACAGGTATGCCAGCTAATGTGCTGGGCTTATTTTTCCTTTTGAAGAGCCAAATACTTCTTTTATGAAAGCTTAAATTCTGCTGAAACTAAACCTGTCATCCTGTTGGCTGGATACATCATACGAGCTAGAGCTAGCCTCAGGGAGTAGAGTGTGCTGATAAATTTTTGAGCACACTTTTATGCTCTAATATAAAACAGGACCTGTATTTAAATAAGCTTCCATGTAAAGAAAGTTTCTTCTTCTAAATAAAATTTCAAATTAAATAATATGTATGCTGTTACTTCAACAATAAAGTGGAATGTACAGCTACTAGTAAAATACTTGGTCTGAGGAGTCAGGTCTGAGTGAGATGTCCTTCACTTTGTTTTCTTTTAGTGTCCAAAATATGCAGAGGAAGGACCAATCCTTGTCTAAAATGGCTTACTATTCAAGAGGACAAATAGATGAAACTCAGCAGATGCAAATTAAAGCTATCTGACATTTATATAGGGCAGATTGCTGCAACTGCTTCCATCAGCATTTTGCTCTGTGCATGAACTGCCAATAAGCTATCAGATGAAAACAGAAATTGCACTAGATTTGAGTCATCCTTCCTGGGTTCATGTTTGCTCAGAAAGTGCTTATTTCTGCCATATAGGTACATTTCTAATGATAGTTTGATTGTTTGGCTAGAGTATTTTGGATATTGATCCCAAGGAGGGATAGGTCAAAGCAGCTAAAAAGATGATAGTGAAGAAGATGAAAAGAGAATAGTGTCAGGTGGGGTCATTAGCATTGGAATATACTCCCTTTGGAAATTAGAGTGCTCTGTGCAAGTCTCACCTTTTGTTAATGTGGAGATACATAGAGGATAATTGGTGTAGACAGTGCAGACCAGAGCGACCGGAATGGCTGTCCTGATCAAGATCTGTCTTACGTAAGTGCACTAGGGTACTACTGAGATGGCTTTGCTTAAGTATATAGAATAATAAATACTAACTTTAATGGGTAATTAACTGGCTACTTAAGCCCTCCCACAGACGAGAATGTTTTTTTCCTTATGGTTCATGTCTTCTTGCTGTGTTCCTGTTCTCCTTCCCTCCTTTTCCCATCTGTTGTTGTTGTCAGCTGTTTTCTTTTGGCTAGAAAGTCTAATTTATCTTTGGCAATTCAGTTTGCTGCAGGCTTTATCCTGCTAGTGTAAGTTCAGCACTTCTCAGAGAAGATTTTTCTGCTTTGGTGGTGTTCTGAACTTTTTGGTAACTTGTCCAACAGCTATATTTAATGCGCATAGTTTATGTGTGTTTTATGCCATGTCCTTGCAGAGCACACTGTTCACCTTTCACTGTGGCTCCTGCCGTAACCTGTTACATGCTGAAGGTGCTTAGGCTTGTGATGAGGCACCATGATGGAGCTGAGAAGGTCTGGGTTCACTTCTCAGCTTCCTATATGACTTAGCTCAAGACTTTAAATTTCTCTGTGCCTCATTTCTCCATCAGAGAGGCTATTACTTGCTTCCCATGTTGTCTCATGTGTCTGTTCAGTACGAAGCCAAGGAGGAGTCTAGACAAGGAGCTGGAACGTTGTGCCACATTTCTCAGGAGACCCTCAGGCACAGCTCTTGAAGAATCCTTACTGTACTGTTTTTATGGTATGTAATGCCATTCTAGGCACTACCRTAGTTGAAGTAGTAAAAAGTCAAAATACAGTACAAAAGTTGATAATGAAATATGAGTATACATATCTTTACGTGTACGTGGTGTGCCTGGCCTTGCTGTCTYCTCCTCCTCCCCATTCTCTCACTTGTAAAAAGGAGATCTCTTTTCTCCCTTTTGTGGGTTCTACTGGATTGCCTTTTTTGCTTTACTGCTTTTAGAAAGTGCTAGTTAGAAGCATATTTTTGAGTTAGTTCTTTAGTTGGCCTTTTATGCTTTTGAAATATATAAATCTGTGTGTTTGGAGAGTTACAGTTCCCCAATAAGTACAAAAAGTCCTTCAGCTGTAAATACTATGGGCATGGTATAAATATGCTTTCAGAGTAACACCAATAGCCTCATATTGTTGTTTAATCTCATAATAGTTTTCATCAAAACATTTATGAATTATTCAAACACCAAAACAACTGACAACAATAAATGTTATTTGGCCCAGTTTTTCTCTTYCTTCTCCCTCTCAGTGAGGGAGATGTAACTCAGCTGAGCTCAGTGTAGCTACTCCTGGTTTGACAGGTGCTAGGAAGAGAATCAAGGTAATTTTTTTTCTTTTATAACTTGAGATGAGTAAATGGACTCTTAACCATTTCAGTAGTAAATTGAGATCATCCCTAGCTACTGCTGCACTTGCACCAAGGAAGAAATTTTATTCTAGAAGAACAGAATATAATAATAGAAGAACTGTGAGTCTTTATTGCTGAGCTGTTGGTAGCCAAAAGAATTCTCTTCTTGCAAGCCACACCTAAATACCCAAGCTAGATGTGTGTATGTATTTGTGTGTAATGCRTGTGTTTTCAACAAGCTAGGGTACCAGCTGGATGGAATCTTTTAAATTTATTCTGTTTCATTGAATCCCGTTAAAATGAAAAATCTCTAGTATGATAGGTAATTCTAATAGACATGTTACTTTACAATGAGTGTTTATCATCTGTTCTCTCCCACTGTAAATTTACAAAACATTTTAACAGCACATCAGGCATCTTCCTAAGAGAATTAAATTCTTATAGATGGTAAAACATTGTGGAATAGTAACTGTAGTCAAGAGATGTTACAGGGGGTTACCCATATAAAGCAATCTGTTGATTTCATTACCAACATAACACTGTTTTTTAAATGCTTAAGGGTATCTAATGCATTCCCCTGAATAGTTTAATTCTGGTTTTAGATTAGTGCATTAAAATGTAACTTTRTTTCAAAGGTCTTGCTAGGACAAAGCTTTTATTTTTTAGTTGCTATTATATAGCGCAGTCTAGACTCCTTTCAGTAACTATTATGCATACAATAGTCTAAATGTTCTGCAGTATATTCAGACTGTTGTGTGTAGACGTACTGTCACAAATCACTAATATGTAGTCACCTCATATACTATTCCCCCTTTATGTCAGCTTGCCCTGACAAATCACAGAAATTGTTTCTGGCTGTGCCTACTGTCACTGTACTCCTGGATGCACCACCTAGATTGTGCACTTGCACTGCAAACTAGGAATGTCTAATAGAGCACAAAGGAGTAAGTGTCTTGGATGCTACGCTGTGATATTGGCCCACTCGGTTGCTGTGATCAATTTATTTAGCCATTCTGTTTCTTTGTATGAAAATGGAGGCAGCATACTGAAATCTCTTGATGAAAAATGCTATTTCAGTTTTATGTACCTTTTTCATACAATATAAACTCTACAAGTCATCTCCACACAGTATTTTTGCTTTGTGAACSATTAGCTATTGCTATGTGTATCAGAAGTTCTTCAGGTTTTCGGCCTAAAAGAAGTAGTACTTGCCACTACTGTCATATCCACCTACCTATGACTTTTTTGGTTGTGCCTCAGTGAATCTTTTACATTACCATATATAGAACCAGGTTTGTAGGTTGTATTTTTTCACATAGCAGTAAGAAAGCTTTGCTTTTTTTTGACTTTTAAAAATATTTGAAAATATTTCATCCTTTATTACTGTGCTTATTTGTTACCAAGGAATACAGCTCTGTGGAAAAATCATTTTAGAGAGCAGGAGTAGTATGCTGTCAAATAGCACATTTTTTTTTTCTTTTAAAAAAAAGCACCTGCATTGAGAAAATGACCTTTAAATAAGTTGCAGATTGTATAATAGCTTTAAGTAAACCTGCATTCTAAACTTGGGCTTAGCAGTGGTTTAAGTTAGTTCTGATTTGACAAAATCTCACTGGGACAAAAAATTTTACTGTGGTTCTTTTTAATGTAAAGGAAGCTTTGAAAAAGAATCAATTATGATATATTTCAATATAAAATTCAAGACCTTGAAGAATTTCCTGTGGAGTATATTACCAAAAGAAAAAAAGAAGCAACCATAACACAGCAGCAACATAACCATACTTATCCACTCCCATCTCCAAAACATTTGTTCTTCATCCTWGCAGATAACAGGTAACACCTGAATCGTATAAACTATAATTATGCTTACAGAGCTATTTTATAATAAGGACACTTCTTTGTATTTTAACTTCATGTCATCCACTCAGGTTTTCATGATGTATTGAATTAAAATATGCATGTTGTCTTAGTACAATCCATTTGCAGGAACAAGTGGCTTTTAGTATGAGAAAACCTGTACAAAGAAAGTAGCATGACAGTCATGAGTAATTTAAATCCTTGTAGGAGAAACTGCTATAAATGAAACAAAAATGAATCTTTTTGAGCATAATGCTATGGCACTCCTTCTCCATAGTGAAATTGCAGTGGAATTTTCATTACAGGCCTGATTTGTTCTGCGACTAAATTTATTTGGAAAAGAATATCATATATTTCTCAAACTCAACATATTATATGTTGGCAGAGAGTAAAATTGGTATGCATATTTTGAAATTTGCTGAACAGAAAGTGGTAATAGGTGGCACCTTAACTTGGAAATTTCATTTGAAAGGAACAGAAAAAAAAATCAGTAGCATGAATCATGCAGTAAAATCAAGTCTTTGAAATTTTTGGTAAAGGATTGTAATTATTTGCTTAATGTGAAACTGCAAAAGTCACTGGCATTCTTGCTGGTAACATTTCCAAAAGGTTTTTATTCCAGKCGTGTCAATATGAGTCTCTAAAGGACTGCTTTCATTTAAGGAAAAAATATCCAGTTTTTACTACTTTGCTATATAGATAATAAACTTCAGATGTATCTTAATCACTATCTACGGTGAGGTGCAAATAGGGTATTAGCCTTATGAGGAACGAATCCATTCCTTCCCAGGAAGCACATCCAGTAGAAAAAGCAGTAAAACATTGCCCAAAGCTTTGATATTGATTCTGATTGAATCACCAAATCAATTCCTGTGATTTCTGTCAAAATTAATTGGAATAGGACATGAAAACACAGTGCCAAGAACAGGTAATACACCTGTACAAGAGTTACATTTCAAAATCAACCGTATTATTTTCAAATAATCTATTAATAATCAACATTGAAAGTATGATCTTAAGTGTTAAGTTATCTTACTGTGTATTAGTGGTATGCCTTCCTTGATAAGCTGGCATTTGCTGAAGGTGTGAGATGGTGAAAAGTGAAGTTGCTTAAATAAGACATTGAGGAAAAAAAGAAAACCTTTATTTTGTTACATTTGTTTGTGGAAGACACACTTTTATAGTCCCAAGAGCTCATAACAGTTTCAGCTTTCATTGTTTTTAGCAGCTGTTACCGCTGCTGTTGCCTTAGAGCATTGTGTCTCACTTCTGTTGTCTCTGATACTGTTCATGAGCCGTAGGAAGGCGCCACTGCTGTGGTGCACGCTGACTATGTTATTGGCAGCGTGCTATTAGCATGCGTTGTTTCACTCTAGGAGAAGGAAATTTAGGGAACAGTGCAGTGAAGTAATCTTCAGTCTGAAATGAGAGGCTGTGTCAATAATACAGCACCAGGTTTGAATTTTTTTACCTAATGCTATTTAGACAGAATGAGGCAAAGGTGGTGTCTGCATTGAGGTAGCCTGGCACAGGGTAGCCACATGGTAGGTCTAGCTCTGGAACTTGTTTTCTGTTCAGAAGCATGCCACATTTTTTCCACTTACTGTGCATTTGTCCATTCCACAGGTCTGATGAGGTTTCAGAGATAACATCATATCTAACTAACATTCATCATGCTACAGCCATCAAGCTAGTRCTGCACCTCCAAATGGTACAGGAAAAATCTCTGTAGTGACTGTTTTCTGACAGTGACTGAGGGTTTTTTTGTCTCCCTTTTTATAAAATACACCTTTACTTTCAATCCTTATTGCATTTGATTTCATTTATTCCTATTGTATTTTTAAAAACCAGTGCTGCCTACAAGGTATTGGAGATGATAYTATTTCTCAGGCAGGCACTTTGGGACAATGCGAGGTTCCACAATTTCCTGTCCATCCTCAGAAATTCAGGTACCAGTGGGGGGGAGAAAGGCTGCTTTCAGTAATCAGAGACCCTTTGGGATAACTGTGTAGAAGAGGTTTCGGCAGCACGTAGCGCTTGCATTTTTAGGATCCTCTTTGACAAGGAAATGACCCAAAAGAGGATCCAAGGAATCATTTGCTTTCTTTCACATGGGCACAGAATGACCAGGAGAGATTCCTGTTTTATAGACTGTCAAATCTCTAGTCTTGAGAATTGGTTGAGAGTTTTAAGAGGTTAGAGCTCAAATCCTGACAGCTAATTTTAAGTGAGACTTCTACTTTTTGGCCCTAAAGCAAGTTAAGACACTTTTTCTCCATGGGAGATTAAATCCAAGTAACCTTCATTCACATGAACAGAATACAAGCTTTCTCAGCTCAGTGAAACTCATTGAAAGTAATGAGGACATGAGTAGCCCTGAGGGTTGTTAAATTTAACTGTGGTCTGGCCTCAGCTATGCATTTTAAAAAAAATGCTTTTGTCTTTACTTTGAGCCTAGATACTCTTCTCATCATAAAATAGCCTGTGAAAGGGGTAAATAGCTAGTGTATAATTCTGTATTTGGACTCTAAAATCCATCTTCTTAAAGGGCAAGAAAGTGCAGATGGGCTTTTAGTCCTTCATGTCTTCCTTTTGTCTCATCAGTGAATGCTGCATACAGAGTAGGTAGCTGAGAGTCTGAACCTCATCTTTCTCATGGTATGATACCTAATTCAGCTCTTCAGTCCTTTATTACTAGCTGCATTTGCTCTATCGTTTAATCCATTTTCCCACGTTGTTACCCACTCTGCCCTATTGGCAACCAAAGGGACCAGACAGAGTGATTGCTTTTCAGACAACTTGGAATAAAACAAGTCTTTTATCTTTAGTCCTGCTGCTTGCAAACAAGTGCACAATAGATACAATGAGACTGTTTGACATGTCAGAGGTCTATTTCTTTTTCTTGGAAAAACATCTAATCTTCCTCTGTTTAAACCAAAAGAGAACATACATTGTCTGTGTCCTGTTTTCTGTTTCTTAAACAAAAACCAACTGGTACTAATACTTCACTTTAGGAAGAAACCACCAGGAAGTTGAAATATCAGATCTTGGCTCTACTTGGTTTCCACAGTGATGTATAATTAATTAAGCTGCAGTAATGTTTTAGCAAAGGTGAACATAAGGAAATATTCTTTCTAATGGAAAAATTTAAACCATAATATTAAGTAAGATTGTAGGGACTGATAATTTAAGTGATCATTTGMAAATGTGCATGTACCTTTGCATTTGTATTGTAATTTAATCAAAATAGTATCATTGTGCAGTCAGAAAGAAATTTTAATGAATTTGAAAGAAATAAAACTGAGGATTGTTAAAGACATGTTATTGATGGCAGAATCTTTGAAAGAGATCGGTTGTTCTTTGATTTGTGTGGCCTTTTTTCCCCCCTCATTGCTAATACCATTCTATTTGTAAAACAATGTATTTTCCCACGATGAAAGACAAAATGAATAGAGAAGAAATGGTTTGATTTAGAAAAATGGGAAAATAGATGTTAAAAAATGCATTTTTACCTTTTGCTGATGATAAASAAGCACTTTTTGCAAATGATTATGGCAGTGATACAGACTAATTAGTTTAAATACCTTTAAGCAGTTATTTTTAAGTTAGGTTAATATATTTTAAACTGAGAAAGTTGAACATACTTTGAGAAGGCCACACCTGCCAAAGTAAATTTAATATGCAATTCCCAGATGCATGCAGGAAGAAGTTTCAGTCTACTTGTGAGGTTTATGAGAGAGATGAATTTAGGAATAGAGTGCTGTTAAAGAGGTAAGATTGTGGAATGTTGCCTGTGAGATACTTTTGTGTTAACATGTGGGTCAGGAGTAGCAGGATAAAGGTTGTGCACTTTTTGCAATCCTATTCCCCCTATACCTCTAAGACATGTTGCGTGTACAGCAGTCTGAACGGAAGTACAGCATATGGACTTCTCAGGAAAATATAAACTTGGGGTATGAGCATGCACTTACTCGACTTTGATGGGAGAAAGGTTAATCCTCTAAAATTTAAAAACTTCTTTCTTGGTATTTGGATGTCTTGTTCTTCAGAACTTTGTTTTAGACCCTGAAGGATGTTATTTAAATCAAGACATCATGTGTACGTAATAATAGGCTCCGAGAAGCTTTTCTGTGCCTTATCTTCTCTTGATGAGATTAGTGTAATGCTTTCTCTTCTAGAAAGCCAAGAAGAACAGTAAGTGACCTTTCAGTGTGTTTAAGACTCTGCTATAAGTACTGTTCAAGCATATGTTACTGATTAGAATSGCATATCACATGCTATACATCTCTTAATAAAAATCACTCTATTGCATCTTATCATCTAAGACCTGCTATTCTCTACCTTCAAACCTACTTAAATTTTCTCCTGCCAAATCTTAACATTGTAGTGCTTGTATTGCATTATTCCCACTGACATTAGCAGAAGGCTGTGAAGGTTCTTCACTTTGGAGCTGCGAAGTGCTAAGCACTGTTAGCTTGTATTAACTTCACTGACAGTACAGGGGACAGCATGCAAGGAATGCATGGTCAAGACCAGCCTGCCACATGTTTGAAGATGAGCAGTTTTTTCTGCTCTATACAACAATGTATGTATTTATGTTGCTGTACTGCTTATGAGACCCAGTATGGACTAGTCTCTTACTGTGCTTGATGCTGGATGAATACAAAATTTAAGACAATACATGCTTCCAAAAGCTTACTGTTGTAATGGAAGAAGATTAAAATAGTGGCTATAGCTAGACAAAGAACACAAGGAAATGCAGAGATGGTATTGGTTATATCCAGCTTCCGGAATTAACCAACAGAAAATAATCTATAGGAGGGCAGAAGAAGAAATTCAGTAATGAAGTAGCATTTCAGTTAGAACTGGTTTGTGCCTAGTCTTCTCAAAGTCCTGATATCTCCTGTGCTTTGAAGGATGAACCTGAACATGTTCCTATCCCTATGCTGTAGCTTGGGACATTATTTTTCTCCTTTCTGATTATCATGTATTCAGTCCAAATTGTAGCTTATGTTTAAATTAGCATTGAGTAAAAATTTATTTCTTTTTATCATTTTGTCATTTATTACTTTTCAGTTTCATTCAATGAACTTTTAGTATGTGTTGCATAAAAATGTGAATAGAAGTACCTGATTCATTTCCAGTCAAATGCCCATTTAGTTTCTACACATTGTGTCCTCTTCTATTACTGAGCAGGATGTGAATTCTGCTGACAGTCCCCTCAGGAGAGGGGGACTCGCATTTAAGTGCTCTTTAAAAATAGCAGCTCCTGAAATTACAGTCAGTGTCAGATTATTGTGAGGGGGATGGGAAGTTTGGGCATTTTGACATTTTGGTTCATAAAACAAGAGAACAAATGATTTTGCTCATATTTCGAGTAGTAGCTTTTTTGGAAGAAGAACATATATATTCCACCTGAGGCAATGTATAAAATTTATGCTTTCTGCTATTCAGCTAGACCTCATTGAAATGGAACCATTTCAGTAAAGCTTCAGTGTATTTGTAAAAATCTCTTGTGAAGCTTTTGTTTATGAAATAAAAGCAATCCATCCTTTCAGATTTAGTTTTTAATATTTATTTGGTGCATCTGACTGCATGAAAAGGCCCTGAGCAGCCTCGCTCAACAAATAACACTGGAGTGAGTTGCTAAAGCAGCTTCTTGCTTCCATCTTCTCTGCAGGAAATGTGCTGGTTGTTGCCAAGTGCAAACACTGATGTGTTTTCACATGTTTAGATTGCTTCCAGGCAGAAAATTGTTCCAGATTCAAAGTACAATTTTAGAAAAGGTGCTAATATTCAGGTAAAGTCAGCATTCTTATTTGTGGTTGTTAAAAGGCTGTATCAAAATCCTATTCCATGCAGACTGCAGTATTGCTAGCGCCASATAGCTTATGGGTTATATATGCTATATATTACAAAGATTTGCTTGAAGCTCAGGACTTAACAAGCATAACACAGAGGGACTTTTGTATAAAGCTTGAAGAGTTAGTCCTTGGCCTTTGGCCAGCAATAAAGAATGCTTGCCCTTGTGCCATTTTGTCCTCTGCTGCTCCAGTTCTGGCAGCAGTTCTGCTGCAGTGTAATTGTTGGCACTGAAGCCGAACTGAACCCTGAATGGCCTCTTCCTGCAAAAAAACAGGGGTTCAGAGGTCCAAGACTGCATCAAAACTCCGTATTGATCAGCTGTAATAGAGGACTCTATTATGAGAACTCTTCATATCAGAGCCAAACAAATTAAGTACAGCGATGCAGTACTACGGTACTAAAAAAAGCCATATAGAGTGTGAAGTAATTTTCAGTTTTTCCACAGGATAATGGAAGGTCCGAAAGAATAAAAGAACAAACAGCTCCTTCTGGGGCAGTCATTGGTTTGGCTATATATCCACAGTTGTTGTTAATCTTTCCCTCCTGTCTGTATTTAGTAGTTGAATTTTGCAGGTTCTCATCTGCAAATGAGACCTGTGACCAGACACAGAGCCAAGTTGCAGCTTTATATTATAAAATATTTTTGTTGTTTGCAAAGGCTTGCTTACTCTTCTTTACTCTTGCTTACTGTTCTTTAAAAAATTACTTTCCCGTTTCATTGAGGCAGATTTGGAAGTCAAACCAGAAACTTCAGACTCTACTACGATGGAAAGCACTTTGTTGGGGAGAAACGTTTTGAGTCCATCCATGACCTGGTGACAGATGGATTGATTACTCTTTATATTGAAACCAAGGCAGCAGAATACATTGCCAAGATGACAATAAATCCAATTTATGAACACATAGGATATACAACTTTAAACAGAGAGCCAGCACACAAAAAACATATGCCAACCCTGAGAGATGCACATGATGGCAAAGAGTCTACAGGAGAGGATGAGGTAGCAGAAAAGAGGGTAAGCAATTGTTAACCCACACTTTTTTTTCCTGTTAGACTTTTTATTTATACTTTCAACCCTCCTCTACTATAAAATACTAAAGGTACCTGAAGGTATTTAGTATACATAATTATGTAAAGTATTATATTAATAGTAATATTTAAAATGGTTATAGGGTTTTTTTTCCCAGTGGTAATTTTTGTATATTGCAAATTTCTGTGATTCAGAGATTTGTTACTTATCGTTGTCAGGTCCCTTTCTTCAGTTGTTTTCACAGTTATAGATGTTATCATTATTGTCACTCCTTTATTTCAAATGGGCTGAGGATGTTTCATCTTAAAATTGTTTACAGTGTCTAAGATAATTGCCCTTTGGTCCAAAAATATATTCTTTAATCTATTCAGTATTCATCAAACAAAATAACAAAATGTATTCCATAAGCTACTCAGCTGTCTCCATACAATGACAGTAAGGTTGTCCACATTATAAATAAACCTGTTCATTAAGAAGATAAAATGTTAGAACACTTCACATGTCAATTTTTGACAGACTGAGCTTAGTCAGAACTATTTTTGGCCTCAGCCAGACTTATGAAGGATTGCTCTCTTCAGAGAGTTGCATTATCAACTGCATCCTGGATAAAAAACAAAAAAGGAACAACAACAACAATCTTAGAACTAGTGAAAAATAAAAACATTAAAGGAGGCTGTGACAGTATCAGGCAGACAAAGCAACTGCGTGAAACTTTGTTCATGTGACCAAGACTAAACTTAAAGAAAACATCATATAAATTTCGTTAATTTAAACTGAATACTTTCTGCTTGTTGAAAAGCCCACATATGAAAGTCTTTTAAAAATGTATTTTAAAATTATTTTGCTGCATGTATAACACTGATATGCTCCCCTATTTCACTCATTTCACAATGAAGTTAGGAGCATCTAATATGCTATTATAGCTCACGTAAGAAATACTAACTTGAATTTGCCTCATTTGTTTGTCCTATCAATCAGAAATATAAGTCTGTGATCTCAGCTTGTCTTAACACCCTCRAAGAGGGAGAGGAAAGGTCACACTAAGGGCTTCCAAAGTACTTGACTAAATTGTGATACTAAGCTCCTCCTAGAGTTTGCAGAGAGAGAAGCCCATAACGTTGGTTGGGTCTTCCTCTAGCAGAATCTTCTGTCCAGCACTGACTTTACTGAGAGATGAAGCGCCCAGCTTTAAGTATGAATCTTCGCTGTTTGTCCTATTGTGATCAGGTGATTTTGACAAGAGAAATGTTATGGGCGTATTGATGCTAGCTGCCCGTGTTAAATGTCTGCTTTCTTGCCTGTTAATTACTAGTGGGAGAGGTATGACTTACCAGTTACAGCTCCTGACAGCCACTGACTTGCAGTGTGCTGTCACTTCAGTGTGCATGTTATCACAGAGGTTCATTGTAATGCAAAGGCTAGGTAGAAATCTCCTGTAAGTCACATAGTTCTGGAAGTCACTATTTAAGGTTTCTTTGCTAAAATTAACTTTAACTGCATTTAGCAGTGACAACAAAATTAAAGTGACAATAAAATTCTCTTCTATCACAACATTTCTTAAACTGGAGAAAAAGTTTTCATAGTAAAGGGATTTCAGTGATTATTATTGAAAGATACTGTTTTTTCTGTAGAATGCATGGTCAAACTCACCAACAAAACATATATATTCTCGTGAAATGTTTTTCATGAAATAGCTCAAGAATTACTAAGTAGTTCTCTSAGATTGAAATTTCAGAGGATAAACATTTAGAGATCAGTCATGTAATCCTAGCGTCCCACAGCATTTGTTTAGAAGTTATAAGCAGCTAAACTTGCTTTATGTGCAAGATAGTTCAATTGCAATGGTCTTGATTGGCCTGAAGCCTAGCTTTTGCGGCTTTTCACCTTATTTATCTTAGAAACACGTTGATGCTGACACCTGAGTGGAAATAACAAGGCACCACAGYATAAATGAATGCAGAGATTACTGTTTAACTTCCAAGCTATTATCCAATTGGAATTACTATCCWAGGCTATCCGAGGAGGCATAGTGTGGTCTTTTTACTGTCTAATGGAGCAGAGGGCACATCTCTGTTGCCTTTACACCTCTCAGGGCCTTTGCTGGAGGATGGCACAGAGTCCAGTGTGCCACTTCACCCAGCAAATCTCCAAAGGGTGAAAGGCGTTCAACCCCTTTACAAATACCCAGCCGCAGTAGCAACATCAACACTTGCAGTAAGCCACAGGTAAAGCTTGTCAAATCATTGCTCTCTCCTTTGCACATCATAGAGCTGGGGAGAGTGGGAAGGGAGAGAGACCCAGCAGTGGCCCTGCTGGGTATCTCATGGGGAGTGTGTTGGTGCACCAAGAGCCAAAGCAAGTGTGGGAGGAAAGAGGGAGGAGAGGAGAGCCTGGGGGCTGTCCAAATGCACCTGTCACTTGCCAGAGGGGCTTGACTATTTGCACACCCACTAATGCTGTCACCATGACAGCCTGCATGAACTGGCTCASGTTCAACTGGGAGGAATGCAACTGAGGGACTTGAGGACTGTGAAACGGGCAGCTGCATCACACTGGTAGGAATTTCCCAGTGTCAGTTAATTATATAAAAAACAGTGAAGTCCTGATACATATGCTTGTAGGATGAGTAATTTGCATTTAAAACATGATTCCAAGTGCTAGATGACAGGAAATGTTTCTCTGACCTTTTTAAAAGCCTGCCTACTGTAAAATGGTAACACTCTACAAGAGAGAAACACAGGGGAGATTACAACATCTCCAGTTAAACAGAAGGCCCAATATCTCTGCTAGATTAGAATACTTTGAGTAAAATAATAATACATAAAATGAAATAAAAAGAAGATACAAATGCTCTCCTGAATTGCTCAGAAGGACTTTTTGCAGGCTCCTGATTTTTATTGATATTTCTTTGAAAGCTTAGATTTATAATAATGTGTTGTTTACTTTATTATGAACAGTCATTTGAATAATTTAACTCTGGTATAAAGAAGCTTTCCTGTAGCACACGTATAAATAGGTCAAGCAATTTTTCTTTCTCTTTGGTGAGAGAGATGGAAGAGTACATTCTTGTTGTCCAGTATGAAATATATTACTGAATCGATATTGACAATTCTAACAAAGAATGCAAAGAAAACTGTCCAAACTACAACAAGAAAAACACTGCCTTTTGATCCAAATTGCCAAAGCTGTGTGCTACAACATTATCCTAGTGATACTGAAGAAGAAAATCTCTTCAGGGTGCACTATGTGGCAGTTGTGCATCTTTATCAGTTTTAAATCATAGTCATCTTAACTTTTCATCTTTTGCTTCTTCCTCGGCAAGCAGAGGGAAGAGTCTGGGTCTTGAACAGAGATCACCCTGAGCAAAAATAGATTTCCCAGTTTTGCAGATTCTGAGGATGTTTAGATCTGAATCTCGACTTTGACTATGACTGTTGCCCAATCCTGTGTTATGTAAGTAGTGTATAAAAGATAAATTCTTGAGAAAAAGGAAAGGAGAGACACACAGGCTCCAACTGTGGAACAGCTGGTGAGAATGTAATTTCACAGTCTGTCATAAAATCAAGTAGATGAAATTGGGCAGCCAGAGAACACACCTCAGACTTGAAAATGAAATATTAAAGAGTCCTTCACGTAGCAGTGAATCTGGTATGAGTCAGTGGCTGGGAACGCTACAGAGGTATGTTAGATGCCTCCCAGCATACATTAATACTACTTTGTTCTGCATCTTTTTGGCAATTAATCTATAGTAGAAGAATTCAGTGGACTTTGAATGAATTGTCCTGTGTAGTACATTAAAAATGAGCCTTAGAAAAGGGAGGATTTAAAGATGGTGAAAGATAAAAATTTGACAAAAATTATGTAATCATTAAATGAGGGTCATAGCACACAAATCACAATACTCGTAAGTACTAAGTCCTGCAAGAGACCATACTGTGRTGTAATTTAAGATAAATTTTAATAGGAAAAGCATGAGAATCTGATTCACCACCCAGCACGCACTTCACTAATTATGAGAAGGAATTTGATAGTTTGCCATGTGCAACTATATATTAAAAATAAGATAATTCTTAGTTAATGATTTATGACTTTCATGACCTATGAAAGAATTAATAGATAGATAACTAGAGGAATAGAGATTGAAAACAGGAGAAAACTTGCCATGCTTGAGTGCCCTAACAGATGTTGTAGCTACTGCGCTAAAAAGGTAATGCTGGCTCCCAAAACAGTCTGCAGATTGTTCAGAACTTGAAATYATGCAGCCATCGTGGTCTACGTATTAATAGGTCTGAGATCTTTTGAAAGAAGGCTTCCCATTCAAATTCAGTCTGTATGGCGTAATGAGGAAGTGGAGATAATACCCAGTATCATACTGAGTATTATCATACATTTATTGCTCTTCCCATGTTCTTGAATACTGATGGATCTCTGCAAATTCTTCACCCTCACAGGTAATTATGGTCTTGGAGCAGATGATTTAATTCAGTTAAATACCTTATAAAAATGGTAGCTTTCTGAAATTAATTGCTAGATACATACATCAAAGTCCTTCTTGAAAGCCATGCACAACATGAAATTAAAACATTTTTCATTTTGACATACTTTTAAAATACTGGCATAAGGAATTGTGTGAATGCTTCATCCAAGATTTAATGTTAGTTATGTAAAAAATTAAAAATTCACTTATGAGTTATTTGCTCTTTCAGAATGAAATTCTGAGGTTAATGTTAGGGTAGCAACTGAATCACATTTATTCTTGTTTACATTAGTGATAAGTAGTATTTCTTCAAGAAACTTTTCAGTAACTGCAAATCCATTAAAAAAAGTCTAGACTCTACTGCATCCAGATAAATTCCTAAAAATGGAAGGAGTTGAGATAAGGTTTGTCATAGCAGCGGTCATCCAACAAAASCACTTTTTTGTTATATTTTTAATGATTATAGTGGTAATACCATTTTTTTTCCATAATGATGAATTCCGTCTGCTTGTGTGCAATTCTGGTCAGGGAGATTTGGAAAGATAAATCTGCATGGTTATAGTAGGAAACATGCTTTTAAGGTTGCCTCCAAATATAATCCAGAGCACAAAGTTAATTGCAGTTTCTCTGTATATTTCTAACAGCTCCACATACAAAAATCAAGGGTCATAGTTCTGTGTGTTCGCAGATGGACCAGTCTCACTTTGCAGCCTTGAACTGATATGTTTATTTTCATTAATGACACAACTACTTTTGTTCATACTCAGATCTGCTAGTCAGTAAGATCTGCTTAAAAAGCTTCCTTCACCAAGGCTTATTTTGTCTTCAGTGAAAGGGTATCAGCAAATCTAGCGGAGGAAGTTACAATGGTCTGTCATAAAAGCATAAGCCCCCTTAGCARGGTCCATGATGGGAGACGACAGCCTTTGGCAACGTTATTTGATGCCCAGTAATACCAGTACTAGGACGAATAGTGAGTGAAAAGAAGACGTCATCTTAATGATCAGGAAAGAAAGTATACTTTTAGAGTGGAGAAATCTTAATGCTCAAGTTGTTTGAAGCATGTTTTTCTCGTATTAAAACTGACTTGATTTTATCAGGAAAAGATGAGCATGTAATATATAAAACTCTAGACCAGCTATAGCCAGAACAAGGCTAGCAACAAAGCAATAATCCTGTTAAAAATACAATTGATGAATGTTTACATTAAAGTACATGTAAAGACACTGAACCCTGAAGAATCCTATGGGTTAACTTGAGGAGATTGTCAACTTTTTTTGCACAAATGTTCCTTTTCAGTCCCTGCGCGGGTGTCCATGACAATCACTCTGTAAGTTTAATGTAATTTATAAATAAAACATAGCTCTGTGGAAGGCAAAAACTTCTATTTATTTCTTCTGGGTTTAGCCCATCTTTCAGCACAGACTTCAAAGTACAGACAACTTTGTCAATACTAAGAAAGTTCCTAACAGAATGAAAGACAAGATTTTTTAGGTAGCTGCTCCAGTTGATCAGCAGCTTAGTACTCAGCATAGATTGCCCCGTCCTCAGTCTTCATCGTGTTCACTTTCTGTGCTTTAGCATTTATGGTTGTGGGAATCTATATGGTTATATATGCCATTGTGTGTGTGTGTGTGTGTGTGTGTGTGTATATATATATATATATATACACCATATATATCTTTAAAAATAAGACTTCAAATGGTTATGAAAAGTTTTTATAAGCACAAATTTTTACTTTAACTAAATGTTTACTAAGAATTGAGAGAAGCAAGCTAATTGCACTTGGTGTCCAGCATGCAGGCATCAGCATGAGGAAAGTTATCTTTGCTACAACCTACAGAGTGCTTTTTCCGTTCATACTCATTTAAAGTAACCTAAGCCCTTATTTACGTTCAATGTGGCAGTAAAATTGATACATTAAGAAGATTATATAAACTGATCTTGTTTTAAGATTCAGAGCTCCCAAACAAAGCATAAACTTTTCTAGTAATTCCCAGGTCACAGAGTGTCTAGCTTTTCTCTCATCAGTAGCTCATGCTTACCAAGGGTAAATTACCAGGCCAGACTTCTTCTAACGATCTCTAACTGGATCTGTAGCTTGGCTCCAGTGCTGATGGGGGTTCGTGGCCCACCTGCGTGCACCGGCCTGAATTCCTCCTAGCCTCTCTGCCTGGGAGCTCCCGGTAAGTGCCCGGCTGTACTCRGCCGGTGTCCCGCCGCACAAGCAGGATCCCAGCTGATTCCAGTTAACACCTCCAGACTTCACCTGCCTGCCTGAGCCTCCAAAGCACAGTTAGTTTAATGCCCACACAATGGTGTGGGGTGTTAATGTGAAGTGAAAGTTGCATGCCTGAGTGCTTACTGTTAGTCTAGTATTTCAAAGTTAAAAATAAATAAAGCAGCACAAACCTCAGACGTCTAGGAGAGGTTTAAGTCATGTTGCATTTCAGATGCRCAGCACACCTCCTGTCATGCTGCTACTCCTGCAGAGAGGTTTCCCTGCCATTTTGTAGCTACGCGCTGTTGAGGATAAGCACTGTAGTTCAACCTTTTTTCATAGATACAAGTGACCCGACAGCTCGCTGAGATGATTTGTCATGTGACCTTGTGCTTTCTYGTGTAAGTGTGGCTTGTTCATGATCTGGTGTGTGAGCTCGGGGGCAGGTTTATCTCAGYTGGTTACAGCATGGTGCTGCTAATGCCAAGGTCGYGGGTTCAATCCCCGTATGGGCTACGCTGAGGGTTGGACTAGATGATCTCCAGAGGTCCCTTCCAACCTTGCCATTCTATGATCCTTGGATTTATACAGGAAGATACATTAGTCTGGTGTGTAATTATACTGAGATAGTCAGGAGCCCAGTCCTGGGGAGAAGAATTTAGTTCCTGAAAGCCCCCTCGGACGCCCGGACTGGGCCCTCAGCAAAACTATGGGGAGTCCTTGCACTCCCCATACGCCCTKGGCCGCCTTGGGCCTTTGTAAAACGAATGCTGGGCATAACTGTCCGAAAGGCTGTAAAGCAGTAGAGCTGCTGCACAGGTCAGTCTGAACCACACCTGGCACGTTGTTACTGATAAAAGGAAGCCAGTAAGTTACTCTTTTCCTCCGTCTCTCGGAGTGCTGTTAGAGGTAAGCCAGTGCGAGGCCCTGGCTAGTAAAAGGCAGTTCTTCCCAGTGTCCTTCAGGAAGTACCATGTATCTCAGCTTCTCCTATTCAGTGGCAGAAGTTTCCCTCCTTTTTAATCGGCATAACCCAGTGCGAGCAGGATCACAGGGAGGGGAAACGTTCCTTAGCTCTTGAAGAGGACAGCTATGTTCAGGTGCTCTTTAGATGARGAGAGATTTGCCCATCCTGGCAGACCTTAGCTGGGGAAATACAGAGGTCTGCCTAAGGTCCTCATGAGCATGGGAGGGCTGCCATGGCTTCAGTCCTCATATTCTGTAGGAGTCTGCTGCTTTCCTTTCCCTGTGGACCTTATACTCGGGGGTTTCCAAAAAGGCTGCCTATATGCATATAAGGAGATGAAAGCTTTTCTTCCTTTTCTTCCTTTTTTCTTTTTTTTTTTTTTTCTTTTTTAGACTGTGGTTTCTCCGTGATTTTTTATGTCTTCTCGCAGCTGCATAATCTTGGTGGTCACAAAAAAGAGAAGGTGGGTCTGTTTTCAAAGCAGTTGCTGAAGGAGGCATGTGATTGTCATTTATTCCTTAGGCAAAGAGCTTCCAGGATTGTGAGGGACTGCAGTGGGCTGCTAGCTGGCAGCTCTGTCGTTTGTTGTTCTGTTTCCTTAGCTGTGTGAGTTTTGAGTCTTTTTTTCTTTTTCTTTTTTTTTCTTTTTTT
>NW_028185261.1:6399991-6457926 GCF_003343005.1 Rhea americana
TTTTTTTTAACTCCTCCTCCCATCTGGCATCTCCTAATTATTTTCTATTACTAATCACTTCAACAGGAAACAGACCGGACTGTTGAATTAAGAGACCTATAAAGGGATAATTTTGTTATTTACAAGTTTCTTACCTCACTGAGACTTTATTATGTGACACTGTATAGCTGGTGATAATCACCTTGGGCTACGATTGTGTCTAATCTCATAAACTAAGCAGGGTCAGGTCTGGTCACTAGTTGAGTATGAGACTCTCAAGGAAAAAAAAAGCCAGGGGCTGCAGGAAGTGTTGCTAGTGGCGCCTTTTGCTGTGAACTAATACCCAGGATGTCTTGTGTTTTATACCCTCTGCAACTCCATAGCCTGCATAACTGTGAGTTAAGAGAGTCTACATACCATGCATTTTCTCCACTTACTTCTATTCTTACTCATATGAGCTCCATTTTCTCCTTACTGCTTGCTATGTGGTGTGGTTTTTTATTCAGATGAGAAGGGGGAAATAAGTAGGTTTACACTGGTTTACTGGTTTRCAAAGTAGGTTTACATGCTCACGCATACAAATTCTCATCATTTGCCTTCTATGCAAAGATCAAAAGACCCTAGAGCAATGGAGCTCTGGTGTGTCGTCCCCTTTTCAGCTGGATATTTCATGATAGGCAGGCACATCTGGTCTACTAATAATTGCTCATTCATATAAGTGGTTACCAAGCCATAAGGCCCATGAAGAGTAAAATGTTTGTTTTAGAACTGGAAGCAGAAAGACAAGTRGTTAGAGGTGGCTAAGTGAAGTATTTGTATGTATTAGTCTATGAAAGGAAAAAGAATCATTTACCCTGTGGTTGATGCTGCAAGAGTTGATCTATTCTAACCCTTGTTTTTTTCCTTTTTGTCTTTCACAAGAAAAAAAAGTATTTTCAGATAAAATTTCTCATGCTTAGTTTTCTTCTCTAGCTGAATGTTTTTTTTCTTCTGAATATGAGCAAAGTAAAGAGAGCGGTTTTGTTACTAAGCTCAATAAACTGCTTGCTCTTATTACTTCAAACCTGTCACACTAGTTGTCAGCAAAGACAGCAACTCTTGACAGTTTTTCAAAGTCTTAGCTAGAACATTAACTTTTAGAACATGAAACTATTCTATGTTTAACCTTTTTTTCTGCATGGCATCATCAGTTAGGAACTGTGCCATTTCTGGCATTTGCTGCTATTACAGTCCTAACGTTTAAGGAACGTAAGAGCCATCAAGTTAAAGATCTGACTCTTTGAGAACCGTTTTTGCTCTAACCCTTGTCATATTAATACTGATATTTCTGACTTCAACACACCTTGAAAATAACTGCAGGAACTGCAGGATCATGTTTTTCTAATAGTGAAGATCATATTATAATGCACTTAGCCAATAAATTTTTTAGTAAGGATTATTATTGTGTTTAGTTAGAGTTAAAGCAGTTGAAATAGGTTGCCTAAAGAGCATTACAGCTAGAATCACAAAGGATAACTTCTCCTTTTAAACCTTACTTGTACGTGCATGTGAATTAATACATTTTTTATGGTTTCCAATTTGTGGATTAGATTAGCACCTGAAGGCAAGCAACTTTTCCCTTTCCTAAAAGAGAGCAGAGTGAATTAATACTGTGGAAAGTATGAAAGGTTATATTCCCTGTCTCCATTCTACATGTAATTGTGAAATGTTGTGAAAACTTTATGCCTTGTATCAAATAGAGTATTGATTGAAGAAAGTTTCTGGTGATTTGGTATTGCCAGAAAAGTCTTGAGATAATTACCAAAACTAATATGGTAGTGAATTATGTTAGCATTCAAGCATTTTTGTGACTTGGCTGAAGATTAGGGTAAGAATGTGTTTAATATAAATAGTTAAAAATTCCAAGAGTATCATCTAGGTTTGCATCTTTCACACAATTGGAAGTGTTCAGTCTGTAAGTGACAGCTTTACATGCACTTCAGACTCCAAATCCCCCTTAGCATTTGTCTCAGAGCTGCAGCCTGCTGCTTGGAAGCTGACAATCACCTTGTCATAAACAGAAGTTCTTAAAGCAGACTCATTGCTCAGCAAGTTGGTATGCTGAGAGATTACTAGATAACTTGTCGTAGGGCTTACGGGTTAATCCTCTTGGGTATTTTTATCATTGAAAATCCAGACAATAACAATGTTAGAAGTCATATGAGCAATATCACTTAGAATACAAATTGATGCTAGCASTACAAATAAAAAATTGCCTACTGAGATGAGATTTAAAAAATGACTAAGAAAACAGTTATGCTGAGCAAATATTTTGTTCATTTTCAGTAACTGAATTTAAGAAATGAAACTATACCCCAAGCATAATTTTCTTATCTTTGATGTGCCCTATCCTCAGAAGAAAATCTTTCTGTCTGAAGATCATATGCCTCTGAAATTCCACATGGCAGATCTTTGAGCTAGTGATTGGGACCTAGAACTAGTAGATTTCACCTAAAAGTTGACATCAACTGAAAATTGTGTTAAAAAAAGTCATAGACTTGCTGAATTAAAAAAAAAAAAAAAATCCGTCCACTGTGATAGAGTTTGTATAAGCTGGTGACCTGCCAGTTCCCGCTTCTCCCCTAAAGGCAAGTAATTTATGTAGCCCAAATCTATGATTGGAAATTGCATTGCCAGCTCATATTCAAAATGATCCATTTTTCAAATAAAGACTTTATTTAAATTTGTTTCAAAGATGCTCAATTTGGCCTTTGGAGGCAGTAGTTTCTAGAGTACTTGTCTTGATTTAAGATTTTTACCAGCTATAGCTACTTTTAGGGAAATGAGGTGCTTCCTGCCCTTGCATGCAAGTTTTCACATGATGGAGGCATTTATAAGTGTTAATTAGGAAACTAAGAGGGACTAAACAGGAAAGACAAACTGTGTGTGAAAAAGGAGAAATGACAAAATTGGAATGTTGGTTGACAGGATGTAGAGCGATTCTTTTCAGCTCCTAGCAGGAACCGATGTGCTGCAGGAGGAACTGTTAGCTAACTGCAAACAGTGCCCAGCCACCGGTTTCCAGGGCAGCAACTTCTTTCATACAAGTGATCAGTGTAAGAAAGCAAAGGACAGAGGACTACCTCTGAATAATTTAACATGATCTGTTGTCTAATAAGTTCCAAATATCACAGCGGTTTTCAAATTTCCCTTACTTTGAAATCTGAAAGCATATGTTGAAGTTGATCAGCAGGGGTACTCTAGAGGCATTTCTGCCAGTTAATTCTAGTACATTCTTAACATTTTGATCAATTTGTGGGTTATCCTGGTGAAAAGTTAGGCATATGGTACTTCCTGAACCAGGGATTAGGAGATTTATGGGTGGCAATAACCTGATAAATCAACTCTGGGACTTCTTCAGAGTGTAATTCCGCTGAAGAAGTGTGGAATCAGACTCTGGTTTCATTCATTGCAGGTTTTAAATCAGTCCTCATTTAAACAGAGATTTATGCAAGGAAAGTAAGAGCCTACGTGGGAGAGTTATTTGAAGGATGAGCAGCCTGCTTCATTTTCTGAGTCTGCCTAATTATGTTACATAAAATGAATGTAGACCTTGACCTACAGCACTGGTACAGCTATGCCCGAGGACACGGAAGCAGCTAGAAAATTGGTATCAGAGTCTGCAAGAAATGTTAACAGACACTTGAGATTACCACCTTTTGTAATTTTTTCCACAGTGAGGTGGTCCATGAGTATAATTTCACCATTAGTAATTTTGCAGGAATGTTTCATGTCAGTGTCACAACTCCAGAATTCTTTCAGAGTCAAAATCATTTTCACTTTGAATCATGGGGTTGAATTAAGCATTAATTAAAGACGATTAGGAGACTTTGCACTCTCAGTTTTATTTATGCTAAATAAGTATGACTATGTACTGAAAGTATATTGAAGAAAGAAACTGTGACAGCATATGTATCATAGCAACATAGCTTATTCAGGAAGAAGTGGATGAATTCAAAACAGAAGATATGCCAGAGGAACAGGTGTAGTCTAAAATATGAAGAATGTTTAGAAATTAATGAGCTTCAGTTTTCAATCAGAACTTGTATTGAATCATTCTAAACTGAATTATTGTGTAGAACAAAAAAGGTTAATATTGGAGACATTAGACTGCCAGAGAAGACTAATATGAAATGAATATTATACAACAGCTAAGAAAATATTCATGAGACATAAAAAGAAATTTCTGTAGTGCTTGCCCATGTTATACCAATATTCAAATCTCCTGTTCTGTGAATAAAAACCCTGTATAAATATAGTAATAGAAAGGCCCTGTGGATTATATGATTGTTGTTATACCTAAGCGTATGTGTTTTCAGTTACAAAAAGGTATRGAGATTTATTCTAAAAATTGCTTTTAACAATATGATTCTTGACATGATAAAGGAAGTCTTGTAAATTATTTGTATTTCATATAGCTTGGCCCCCATCAGCATCAAGAGACAATGAGCTTCATCACAAAGGGGTCTGGTTAAGTTCTTGATGTTCTCATGTTTCTCATGATGTTCTTTTTATTTAATTTAATTTGAGGAAATCCTTGTAATAGTGTGGGTCAGATGAAAATAAACAACCATCAGTTGCCTGTGGTTTCTGAAATTAGTCTAACAGCCTAATTTCTCTTACTGTGTTTAATGTGGTATATTACTGACAAAGAACATTTGGCAAAAGAATAATACTCATACAGCTGCTGATTTGCATTAGATTTTGACTATTATCACTCCTGTAGAGCACATTGTCTTRTGGCATTTAAAAATGACTATAAAGTTCTTTTTGGAATACAATTTGCCTTGAAGTGTCACAAGTCAAGTGCTTTTTGCTGGAGTGACACCTGATTGCAATAACCACGTCCTGGTTATGAAGGCACAGCTCCCTGTAGGCCAGCCAGRAGACAGAAGCCACAAACAAGGAAATAGAAGAAAATGCAATGCTGGTAGCTGAAACAGAAAATGATGGTTAAATTGAAGGAAGACAGAGAAACTGCTTAGGAGCAGGAGTTGGTATAGAAAGAATTTTATGAAGGAAACTGTTGTCATTAAAACATCTTTGCATGTTGCTGGTCAGGGTCAGAGTCTCTTCTTTAGGCAGACTTTCTTGCTACCATCAGCTTCTCCTCCCTGAAGCTTCATTGCTGCAAGATACAGAGCTCTCAGAGCAATGCCCCTCAGTGTAATGGCTGGCTTAAAGCATATGAGTAGTCCTCCCTGTCCCTCTGCTTCTGTCTTTTCCCTGGAGAGGGAAAGGATATAGCTAGCTGCTTTAATTCGCCATTTAGCTTACCARCTTCGTGGCCCAGGCTTCTGGCAAGAGGAAAGGTAGCTTGAATGGATCAAAAAACAAAGCCAGAAAGGTGGGTGGGATGGATTGRTAACAAAGCTGTAAAGGATAGGCTTCATCTGAAGGATTTACTGGAGACCAATTCTGCTGGTTCTTGATGCTTCCTCTCCTTGCTTATGTGAACATTCTTCACCCTCTCTCTCAGAAACAAGGTGGCTGCAGCCTCCTGAGGCAGGGAGATGGGGTCCTCTGTGTTGTACCTGCCCTTGGTGATTGGGCTGGAGTTGCCTCCCTTCTAATTCAGCTTGTTTTCCCAAGGAAAGAAAGAAACTGTAATAATGAGCTGTAAAAAGTGAGGAGAAAAATTGGTTAGTGTGATAGGTCAGTTGGAGCCCACTGCCGTGTGGAAATACTTTCCTCACCACAGTAGGAGTTAGGAGTGAAAAGATTTCAGTTTTTAGCTTTCTGGCTATCTTTTTGCTCCTGCCTGCCTCTCACACAGCTTGGTAACAGCTGTGCTTTTGTTCCACAGTCATTGCTTACCCCTTACAAACCGGCTGGTAGTCTCTGACGCCAGGGGAAGGACTGGAGTAGTTGTTTGTTTTAACAGATGCAAGCAGGGGAGTGGGAGACGTCCCGTGTCCATGTGGTACGTTGACTGTAGGTAAGGAGTTCCTTGGCTGAGCCAGTTCCAGGACTGAACCAGGACAGAGGCAGGAGCCCAGGAGGAGTGCAGTTAGCATCATATGGTCCATCTAGTTCAGACACTGCTCTGTGCTGAAGTTTGTTACTGGTTATTCATACAACATAAATAAAGCTGTACCTGTTGTTTTTAAAACCCAGTTGGGCAGCATTATTTGTTGCAAGATCCTAGTCCCTATGTGTGCATATTCTTATATACCCACACACAGGAGAGAGGGACATTTGTATTAAACATAGCCATCATGTTTTGGGGATGTTTATATCTACGGAATATTAAGGAAATCCCTTGAATTCCCCTCCTGCATCAGGTGGACACACGGGGCCACTTGCTGACCTCACCAAACGCCTAAGTCATTTGATGTTTACAGAATCATCCAGAATCAGAACAAAAGCTGAACTCGTTGCTGAGGATATTTTGAAGTTTTTTATTTTATTTTTATGATTGCTAGATCCTCTCCTTAAGAAGAGAAATGCATTTTTAGTTTGCCATTGAAAAGTACCTTGCTTTTGTATCATTATCCAGAAAAGCAAATGTTAATTGCTTTTGTCTTGGAGTCTGTTACTGAAGGAGATAAATGGTCGTAGCGGATGTTTTTTGCCAGTGTGCAGTTTCCAACTGTCATTTCCAAAAGGCCCATCTTGATAACTGCATGAAGTAAATCTATAACCAGTCAAGCTAGCAGTAACAAAATAAGCCAGATTGTCCTAGATCTGAATCAGCTGCAGTGATTGGTAGGTTACAGAAAAAGCACTGTTATGTTGGCTTTCTCAAAGGTCTCTGTTTTTAAGCGTCCACTTGCTTGTCATGAAAACAAGGGTACGTCAGGGTATTTCTGAAAAGCGTATTAGTATGAACCTAAAATCTTCACAAACTGTTAGTATTCTGTAATTGTAATGCACAGTACAATATTAAACTAATTCACGTTTTATGCAGTAATTTCTAACAACTGTGGAAATGTTGGGCAGTATTTTTTCCAGGAATTTGCACTTCTGTTTGGGCATTCTTTTTTATTTTATGATCATGCTTTAAACTAAGCCAAAACATTGGTTGAGTTTTTTTAAATTAGGATTTTAATTAAAATGAATTTCTAAAAACCTGTTTTAAGTTCTAGATATAAAAATGTTTATTAAAATTGCTTGCTCTGGGGATTATGTACACTTTTATCAAAAAAGTCTGAAAATATAAATAGCCATTTCTTAGTTTTTGCAATAAGTATCTCACTGAAAAAAGTACCAATTTAATTAGAAACCAGTCCATTTGAAGATTTTTTTTTATAAAAAGTAACTCCAGTATTTTCAGAATTTTACTCAGCAGTAGGTTTTCATCATTCAGCCAGGTCTAAACCTAAACTCATCTCTGAGTAACTCTGCAGACTTCAGTAGGGGTTATTTGTTGAACGAGCATCTCAGTATACACTGAGCATTGTGTGAACCTGATGCTAACCATGTGCCATGAAAATGTGGCTAAGCTGGAATGGCAGCAAGAGAAATACTACCCTGCTATTAAAGACCACATGATGCTCCTGTTCATTGAGTTTCTGAAACGTTAGCTTTGACGTTGAACATTTTCATACCATTCCCACCCTCCACTAACACAACCTATCTGTGGATAGAGGCTATGCCTGAAAATTATTAGCATGTCTGTAAGTGAAAGAAGAATGAAATGAATATAGCTTATGACCAATTTTAAATAAAAAGTGAAAATTTGGAGTGTTTTTTCCCCTTGTGGAACAACTCTGTAAATGAAGTGACTGGGAAAAATATATTTAGCACAGAACAGAACTTCACCAAGAAGAAATGCATTGAARGAAATGGGGCTTATTTTCACTGTCTGATTGATTAGCTTTTGAAAATTGTGTACTGAAACCATAAAATGTGCTTATAAAGTGTTAAGGTAAGGAAGGTTTTTCTAGGCATATGCATTTGGCTAAGTTAACTGTACAGTGAAACAGAACACTACAAAACATACAGCAGCTAGCAGAGCAATCCAAGTTTGTTTGTCAAATATCTCGTTCTTTGACATGTGCAATAGGGCATCATCTTTGATTTTTTAAAAAATGCATGCAGTATAACTGGTGGTTAATACTATTATTGAAATGCATTCTTTAGAGGGAAGAGATTGTGTTATACATAAAGTCTGAATCAATAAAGGCATATTTAGTCATTACAACATGAAAATACCATATGAGAATGAAAACACTGCATGTGTGTTTCCAAGATTGAAGAAAACATGATACTGTGTTTGAGAGAGGAGACAGGTGGTCATGAAACTAAAAACTCTTTTATACTGGAAAGGCAAAYGGAGTTCAGGATGTCTGATTTCAGGGCTCGAGCTAACCTGACTCTTGAATATTCTGTTTTTTTCTGGAGTAATTTTAGTTTATTACTCAGCAAATGAGAAACGTGTTGATTTGCTTTTTTAGAGAGAGAATTGGTCTGATGCTGACTGAATTGTATGACTGGATTAAACTTGCATAACGTGACTGTTTCAGAGAGCTCAGAGAATGACTAATTAGAACTTACAGCAGGCCATGGATGGCTTTAAAAACATTTCTGTAGATGACTTTAAAAACATTTCTGTAGAGTCTTCATAATAAGACTTACTGATTGTGAGATTAGTACCAGAAAATATGCACATATTATCCAAGTAACACTTAGAACAAACAGTGCTCAAGAAAACAGCTGTTGCTACCACGCTCTAAAGCACTACTCTCACGGGGAAAGTAAAGAAAGTGGTGTCACTGTAGGACATGACTGAGACATTCTTATGGTTGAAGTTTTATCATAAATTTGAAATAGCAAGTTATAGCCTTTGGGGTTTTGATTTTTGTTTTTTTCCTTGAGTCCATATGTAAAACTTCTGGACATCTGGCTTGGTTTAAAGGTTGTTGTATTGCTGCGTTTGTTTTTTTTTAGTGCTCATTTAAGTCACTAAAATGCGCAGGACTAAAAGGCTGCTCAGATTGTGTGCTTTTCTGAGTATTTGCTTGTCTATTACTTCCAGTTGTTCCAGTTTCAGTTCACTTCAATCTCATGAAACACATCCTTAATTTAATTTGAAGAAATACAGTCCTCCAGTTTCCTTCCTCCTGGAGTCTATACAGCATATGGCTCCCTAAATATGCAAACGATTGCAAATGTGTATCACAAATAATAAAAAGTCAAAATTTCAAAAGGTGTAAGGGAAAAGATTTTCCTCCCTACATGTCTCCCTCCTTTTTATGCAGTACACAGTAGCTGATATCTAATAGTTGTCTCCATTAAGGCAGAGCAAGTTCTGAAGGTAACTGCTGGAAAATAAAAGGGCTTCTGAGAGGGAACTTGGATGGAGGGTAGGAGTGGGGGAGCCACTGCCAGAGAGCAAATGTGGAATTATCAGTCAGTCAAAGGTGTAAGAAGAAAAGCAGGATGTAAACGTTTGCAGGCTGGGAACAAGACAGAGTAGGGCTACTGGGCAGGAGAGGGCATCACCCCAAGGTYCATGATTTAATTTGTTTGTTCTCAACAGCTTTGGGAAAGATTGTGACTCATCTGGTCACAATGGTGGGGCTTCCTGAAGGACAGTGGTTTGCTGCTTGTTACTTTATTAGCTCAGGTCCTGTTAATCTAAAGATCTGGACTTTCATGACCCGAACTTCAGTCAGTAAGGTGTGTGCAACACAAATCTTATTCTTCAGTTCAGTTGTCAAAACTAAGGATGAAGGCTGTGTTCAAAAGAGCATTATCTTGCAACACTAAACTTCCAAAGTTAGGAAATGGGTGAAGAATGAGTATTCATTACCTAATTACGTGATCTGAAAGTTGTTATATGGAAATGAATTTTAATAACAACAATATGTTAGAGAAATAGGTAAGATTTATATTTTTCAGAACTTTTGAGTGGCTAATGTCATGGCTCTAACTTTCTTCTAATCCAGATTTCTGGCGTACACAGATATAGTGCATATAGCACATGTAAAGGGCAGAAAGTGTATGTATGCACAGTATTCCTAAATTTGTAAACACCAGAAAGTGCTTTACACTGACAATGTAAAGCCGCTTTATGTAAAACCAGTAACCAGTTTTAGTTAGATTACTGTAACATGAATTACTGTTAGAATTAAAATTCACAATCTTATAACCTTTCAGATTATAACGCATTTTCATAATTACAGCCATGAGATATGACCTTTCCCTGTTGGGTGGTTTTGCTTACCTTTTTATTGCTATTCTTAGGATTTAATTTTCTAGGATCCAGAAACCATTTTCTATTAATGTTACTCTAAAGTGCAATTGACAATAAATCAGTTCTTCAAAATTAGGGAAAAGGAAGCTGATGATTGTCAAAACAGAAATATGCATTTTACCAAAGATTGAAAGGAAAATGCAAAATGCTTTATCTTGCTTAAGTGAAATTATTCAAAAGCTAATAAGGGTCTGATTCTGATAGGATCTGAGTATAAATGTACTCTTAAAAATGGTGGGTTTATTTCATCAGTGATGTGTATTGCTTTCCAACAAATTCAGTGTTCAAAGAGTTTATTTCCTAATATGAAGTTTTGGTGATTTATTTTTTTCCTTTAATACAAGCTGAAAAAAAGGAGGGATTTTAGGGTTCCCAGGAAGTCTGTAACATAATTGTGTTTACAGAACTTTACAGTTTGCTTCCTGAACCTGTTCTGTTGACCTTTGGAGAGGATGACTCTGCTCATCTGGGTCAGGTTCAGGCCTGTTGTTCCATGAGGATTTTTGCCTGGTTTAGTGCTTGGGAAAAGAACTCTGAAGTGACTTTAGTGAGCAAGAAAGGAGAGAATGAGCTCAAAGGCCTGTCTGCTTCCTCCTCCACTGAGTTACCATCTATACCTTCCCACTATATCCACTTAAATGTTGCAGCTAGTTTTTGCTGTATCTCACTGCTTACCTCTTTTTTTTTTTTTTTTCCTATTGCAACGTAGAGTTATACTATATATAGAAGGGAAATGTGAGAAAGGAAATGTGTGAAAAAGCCATCTATTTGCTTGCAGCAGAAATGAGTGGTTAAAACCAACCGAGGCAGATTGAAGTAACTATTGGGAAGTAATTTCTCAGCAGAATGGTGGCTAGGGCAGCCCTACAAATAAGTTTGGAAGCAGGTTTCAGCATCCTAATAACCGCCTCCTGTCTGTATGGAAGCTGAACCGTATCAGGTATTCCCAAGGCCAGCATATGAGCTGCTAAGGTCTGACAGCTTCATCGGGTAAAACCCGCAGCCGGTGTTCTGTTTATTGGCTATTAACTTGCAGTACAAATCAGTGGTTGRTGAAGCGTATTTGTAGAACCAAAATCCCTGCAACCTGCTCCTGTGTTGAAGCCCCATAGATTTTTCAGACCTGTAGAGAGGGCACTGGTGGCCCTGCAAGGAAGCAGTGGAAGAGCATTATTCTTCTGAGCCTTATCTGCAGAACTGAGCTAAATGGTGACACTGTGATGCAGCTGCAGAACGCACACTGCTTCCACCCAGAAGCCTGCGACAAACTGCTTGTCTTTGGTTGTTACTGAGTCATGAGAGATAAAAATATCTCTGCGTCTCTGCTGAAGAGAGGAGAGTGCGGTGCTGCAGGTAGGCAGTCTGAGGAAAAGGAGAGGAGGGTTGCGCTCTGGCCAGTTGCACAAGCCGGTTGTATACATGGAGAGGTCCCTCCTGAATCCTGAAGGTCACAGGCTGTTGGTCAGTCCCACAGTGTAGCGTATGTCAGAGCAAAGGTCCGTTTTTGCCGTCTCTGACAAAGACTGTTAGCAAATGCTTGGAGAGGACTAGAAGAACAAGGGCGTAACTAGAGTGGTCCTAGTGGCATACCCCTCTGCTGTCAGCAGTCAGCTAGTAGGACCGCCTCAGCTGGGTGATGGCAATGAATAGCTCCCGAAGGGTATCGATTCCTTTGGGCCTTGGTCTAATCCCTTTTGAGCCCGTTGTACCTTGGCCTCTGCTGCATCCCATGGCAGTGAGTTCAACAATTTAATTATGCTTGTGTGAACTACTGCTTCCTTTGGTTGTGGTAGAGCTCGCTAGGGCTGGATGGTCCTGTGCTCTCCACATTTCTTCATCAGTTACGTCAGTCCGGGCTGTAGGTTTTGGTCTGATTTGAGACTATTGGTCATTCACCTTCTCTCAAGGTGCGTATGTCCCAACAGAGAGGTGCCAGAGCAAATCTGGTTTTAAGTCTTTGTGGAAAGGGTGGTATAAAGAACTTCCAGCGGCTTTTGTGCACATCTCTACTGGAGGAAGAGGAGGTTGTCTTAGGGCGTGAGTTTGAGGAGCTTCTGTTTATATGAAAAACATTGAAAAATGTAATTTCAAAGGAYGAACAATGAGCAGCATTTATATTAACTGCAGCAGTTATATTAACTGATGCTAGAGCTACTCTCAGCTTTACCTCCGGGTGCCGTACCCACGTCAGAGCTGGGGGGAGGGCGGAAGAGAGCTGTTTTCTTTAATGTTTCTTGATTTTTCTGTGCGCAGTGTTAGCCTTGCGTGTGCGCCTCTGAAAATGTAGTGAAATCCTCCAGCTTTGGGATGCCGAAAGATGCCATTTTGTAATGCCGCATGACTCATTCACTGCTCGCTATCCTCCCGCGGATACTTCGCCTTGAGCCGGCGAGAAAGGCTCGGGGGGGAGGCGGCGGGGGAGAGCCGCGGCAGACGGCGCCCCCCGCTCGCCCGGGCTCCATTGGCTGCCGCCGCCCCGGGAGCCACCCCCGGGCCCCGCGCCGCGGAGCAGCCGCGCTCCGCTCCGCGCCCGCGCAGCGCCGCGCACCCCCCGCGCCGCGCCGCACGCAGCGCAGCGGGTCCGCAGCGCTCGCTCAGGATGGACTGCAGGGTCTTGCTCGAGCTCTTAGAAACGCGTCTTTTGACAAAGTAACGTGACTTTGCTAAATGGATGAAGAGGCTCTGGGCTTGCTCACGCTGACACTGACTCCGACTTTTATCCGTATTCCAGACCCTTAAGTTTTTCACGAGCAGACCAGATCCCTTAAAAAACACRGCAGCAGCAAGAAGAACCTGTCTCGTTAAGTTAGCCTTTCAGCAAAAAGTGCAGTGTGATGAGCACGCCAGTCTCCCGAGTGATTTAGCTTTCTGAAATGTTCATTTTTGATTTTTTAAACTGAGTCCAAGAAGTACAGAGCACAGATCAATCCAGGGTCCTGTTTTCCTTCCCTGTCGGTTCCAAAATGCCATCCAAAGAGTCTTGGTCAGGGCAAAAAGCTAACAGAGCTACAGTTCACAACTCAAAACAAGAGAGCCGTCAACAAGATTTATTGATAGCAGCCTTGGGGATGAAACTGGGTTCTCAAAAGTCATCTGTGACAATCTGGCAACCTCTTAAACTCTTTGCTTATTCGCAGTTGACATCACTTGTCAGAAGAGCAACTCTGAAAGAAAATGAACATATTCCAAAATACGAGAAGATTCATAACTTCAAGGTAAGAAATTATGCAACTTACTACTTTTTAAGCTACAGAGACTATTGTTTCTTGTTTTAAAATGAGTCCAGGATTGCATGGAAATAACGCATATGCAGCTTTTGAGAACTTAAATACTTTGATTAAATCTTACTGCCAGTTAAGCCAATTAGACTTTTTTGAAACATATCAGCAAAAGTACGAGGGTTTTGTTGTTGAGTGCTTATGTGCATTTATTTGTTTTATTATTTATCTAAGTTATCTGTGTTAATTAGCATTGTTTTATAAGGAAAGAGAGARGTCTAATACTGAGAAAATTTTTTCAATTCCTTTATTTTAGTTYAGTTTTATTTATGGTGCTATGATATTGAAAAATCTKTGTTAGATCTTTGATTAGAAGATTAAACTTATCCCAGTTTGTCACTGGTAAATAGCTTTGGATATAAGAAGCATGTTCTRTTGCTTCTGGATTAAGCAGATGGTCTGCATTTCCCTTAGTTTCTGGCTTTTCTCCTGTGTTAATGAATTGACTGTGATGAAAGGAGCATGGCTTACCATGGGGCTATTAGAGCTGCTGACATTTGCAACTACCTTTTGTTTTACTAAAATTTACTTAGTCTTTTTGGTAGCTTCTAAATGTTGTTTTAGTTTTTTAACTAAATGACACTCTTTATTAAGAGAGAAACACATGTCAACACAATATATGCATGTTTTGTACCTATATCTGTAATAAGTGCCCAGTAAGGATTTGGTAATTCAACCTTTTTCAGTCAAATTATATCACATTAGGCAGTTTTTATTTGCAAGTTTAAGCGAATTGTTGTTTTACTGAATTCATGCAGGCGACAATGTAAACTTCATATACAGTACCTGAAACCTAGTTTTACCTTAAATGTGTTGTTCCCTATGTAGCTTTTGTTTTGTTTATTTTAGGACAAGGGGAAATCATTAATATAATATAGGCATCTGATCGTATAAACATCTTTTAATTACCTCTTATTTTCAGTTTTGATTTCCATCACACATGTGTRTGTGTGAATGTACACATACACATATGTGTGTGTTTACCTACAGTCCATTTGATTTTATTTAGGCCATTCTCTGGCTTTTGAGTTCAGGTGACCGCTAAAATTGGAAACTTTATATGATCAGAATGTTTTGTTTGACTTCAGTTCTTCAGTAAAGCACAAAATTGAAAACCATGTACAAAATGCTGTATAAAAAGGCATTTAATATGAACATTTGGCACAAAATAATCCTGCTGGCTGTCAGTTAAATCCCAAGCATATTTTCAYAAGGTCCTAAAGTGCCTTGCAATTTTAATTTTTTCTTTAGAATTTGAAGGTAATTCCTGCAGATGCCCACAGATACTGATTTTCCATGTGCTACAATATTTGTAGGGTAACGTGTTTAATTTTGCATACATCTCTATGCTATAGYTGCTTTCCTTTACCAGTCTGAAACATATCTGTTTTGAAAATAATCCGATAACCTGATTTCCATTAGTTTTGGTTTGTTGGTTTGTTTGTTTGTTTCCAGAAACTGTTTCTGGAAAGTTTTGAGACTGTGAGTTTTCCATCCTTTTTTTCAAAAATAAACTGTAAGATCAATCCAAAGTCATCGATACAGCACAAACTTTCCACAAAGGTTATTTTCTTTATAATGGTTATTCTCTAGTTCCTTTACACATACAGCTGCTAGAAAAATAGACCTTTTAAAGTACTGTTTTCTCAAGTCAGTAAAATGGAGTCTGCTTACACAGATAATTTTTACTGTGAGAAAACAGAACAGAAAACTCTTGCATCTTAAAGMGTACACAGCAACCAACCTACCTGCTAAGGGAATGTTGCTGATGTTAACAAGCTCTGCATTTGGCCACTGTCCCATTTAAACAAATAACTATAACCCCGTCATAAYTATTGTGTTATAGATGCGAACTGAATGGCCATCACTAGCTCATGTGAKTCCCTGCTTTATCGTTCTTTGCTTGTCAGATTTTTTTTTCTCAAATGCATAGACGTCATCATTTAAAATTTCTAAATAAGTATCCTAGTATCCTAGGTTGCCTGCCAAGTAGCAAATGTGCCACCCATGTAGAAAGGAAGGAAATGTCACTCTCAGATTCTTTTTAAATAGATTAAATAGATTTATATATCTCAACTAATCATCTGTGATTGCAGTCCCCTCTACCAGCAAAAAAAGGAGGACATCCACTAGTTGGTACCCCTAGGCCTGATGTTCTCTTCATTATGCAAGCACTGGGCAACAGATGGGGACCCTTAACCCTTTGCGTCTCTGAYTAGTCACAGAAATTGAGGGATCTTAGAAGTCTTTTATACTGAAAATGCTATAACATCCCAGTAGAGAGAGGAAAGATGGAGCATCGTTAATCCCCGACACCAAGTACTGTTGTCTTGGAAAAMAGAACATGGCAGCAGCCACTGGGGAGATGATCTGGGTACGCAAAATGCTGAAGTGACTTGGCCACAGATGAGGAGACAAAAATTCTCCTTCAGTCTCTGCGCCTTGTGTTCCCATCCACTAGGTGCTTTAGAAGGCCAGCGCCAGCCAGGCAAAAATACCAGGCCGTGGGACATAGGTGGAATTGAAACCCTCAGAAATTTGTTGCCTCTAGCRAACTTTAAATCATGTAGAGGAATGCTGCAATGAAGTAGTCATAAAATAATAGTCCTCCACAGAAGTACAAGCTGGAGACTTGTGAATATGCCTGGAGAAAGGACAAACACGAAAGTTGTTTTTAAGTCTGTTAATCTACATTTTGCTCGAGGCGGGGGTAGTGTTTGAAAGAAGAATGTAGACAGTTCTGCTAGGCATGCTGACATGGTTGGGTATTGAGAGGTTTTAATCTTGTTTAAATCTGCTGGAATTTGAGCTATCTTCTGCCTTGAGTGGGTAGCCTGACCTACTGGGGGTGATTCTGAGCTCTGCAGGCAGACCTAGCCAGTAATGATCTTTTCAAGCTCCATAATGTTCTCCTGATTGTGAAGTCATGGTCTGATATGAGCACATCTCAAATGCAAATACACAGGGGCTGAATTCTGTTAAATTAATCTCCATAAGTAAAGAAAGGGATGATGATTTATAATTGCAGATCCGACTGAGTTTTTAATGCATATTTCTCAGGAGGAGAGGTAGATATTTAAAATACTTGATTTTTTTAAAGTGCGTTTGGGCTTTTTGTATTTTACAGAAAATTTTCTGTTAATGGTTCTGTTTTATATCTCCTCCATAAATCAAATATAAAAGAGTCTATTAATTCTAAATATATTAGCTAAAAGAGATTATGTCTACAGTGTTTGACACAGCGTYTTATTTAACTCTAATTAAATAACAGGGTTTGAAGGTGAGCTGGGATTGTGAGTGTGACTTGACTGGGTCTGTCTATTTCATACTTGATTTCTTTTTCTTTCCCTRTGTATGCTCTGGTTTTTTAAAGTCCAGCACACTGAGTGAGATCTCYTTTGTAAAGTAATTGTCAGAGCAAAACAGGACAGTCACTTCACCATCTCTGCAATTTCAGCCCCACCTCCCACCACAGAAAGGCTTTTCCTCTGCTTCAGTTTCTTATCCATACAGGGGAAGATTGCACACTCTCTAAAACACGTATGTATCTATATGAACATGTGTATTTGATGGATGTCCAGATTGTTTTTCCACCAGTAATTCTGAACAAGAACATCTTCTATCTGGAAGCTCTAAGAGATGCGTAGGCTGCTCTTCAAATCTCTGAAGAGGRGGTGTAACTGAACCTAGTGTTGTTTTTCTTGTGGCAGAAAAGCTGTATCATATGGGATAGTTTTGTAATGTTTCCTAGAAGTGGGCWGAGTAAACTCCCAGAAGTTTATTCTACAGCTGGACCCTTTTCTCTATCACTTATAAACCTCATATTTTGTTTATATCTTGCCCCCAATGTGCAACAATTGTGATAGCTTTTAAGTTAAATTTCTTACATAGCTGTAATCTGAGCTATTTAAAAATTTTAAGGTTAAGACTAAGAATTATATTGTCCACAAAAGAAGGAGCACAGTGGCTGCCACAGCAAGTTGTAATAGGTTTCTTGGACAAAACTCTCTTAAAGCCCACTAGTTTCAAGTCCTACTCGGCTGTTTTTCTGAATAGACAAATGTAGAACATAGGCCCTACACGTGTGAATAAAGAGAGACTGAGGTATTAGTGTAGTAAAATAAGAGATTGTGGATCTCGTTCTAATGAGTTTTCTTTCTGGAAGGAGGTTTAAAGAACTACATTTGCCAAGGCTTCACTGTATTTTCAGCCCTGAGAACCCGAATCAAGCAGTTTTCTGGTAAATACAACTCTCTCCGGGTTGGTGGGCTCTTTGTTTTAATCCTGAGGAACCAACACACCAATGAAATGGAGGGAATGTAGTGAGGGACAGCTGTCACCAACTGGGGCTTCGAGTGGCCGCAGAGAGGGGTTGGGGGGGTAGCAGGGCCCCTCCTGGCAGGCAGAACCAGGGCAGGCAGGTGAGGAGGAGGAGGTGGTCCTCACACCACTATGAACCTCCAATTGAAGGGCAAAGGGGCCTGAGGCAAGGGTGAAAAGCTGTGGATTGGTTACGGAGATGAGGGAGAGGAGCTCCGGGTTGGGATGTTTGTAGTGTTAGACAAAAACGAGAATCAGAGTTGCTAGAGTTTAGGATTACTGTGGGGATACCCCATCTCACCTCTCTCCACTGAAGTGCTTTTGCTGGAGTATTGGGCACACATAGTATTTCCCTTGCACAGTCCTGAGGAAACTCAGGCACCTCATCTATCCACCTTCCCCCTACATCCCGTATTATTTTTTGCTGCTGAAAAAGAGAGATACCTAAGGAGTGCCTTACACCCTGACTCCATTCCTTCCTGACATGGAGCATTTTCTGCGCCTTCTCTCCCCTGGTGCTGGGCTCTGGGCTTTTGCACTGGCCTCACTCATTTTCCTCCTGCTGAGGCAAACAAACTATTTGTGATTGGAGAAAACAGTAAAACTATACATACCTAAAACCTAAACTCGGGGGAAGGAGGGCAGTCATGGAAGAGGAATATTAATCAAGAGTTATGAAAACTTAAAAGAAAGTGGAAAAGAAAAATTTGAGATGAACAGGGGAAGCTTTCCTGCTAATGAAACATAATAGTGAGTGAAATAACCTTCCTGTTACTTGGCAAATTTAAAACACCTGTGTACAACAGTGAAACATCTTACAGTATCAAGGAGATCAGCTAGATAACCTTAAAGGTCTGTGCTCCCCTCCAGCTTGTGTGATTCATGGCCCCTGGAGGATTTTTAGCTCCCTTGACTTGTTTTGGGTATTCGATCAGACATCTCTGATTGCTGAGAAGATAACTTGTGCCAGGAGAGCATTCTGCAGATATTTTGTAAGTGCTGATATTCCAAGATCTAAAAACTAGATTAGTGCTGTGTTGCTTCACTGAAGCAAGAAGGTATCCGTGCCTGTCAAAGGGGACCTGAAATCTGCGTTTCTATGCATCGTTTTCCTGAGGATGTTGTCATTTCTCTTTTACTCTTCACAAAATAAATGTCTCCAGAAGGCTGGGTTTTTTATTAGCTTTCTGTGCAATATTTGCTACTGCCACACTATTTCTTAGTCACTATCTCACTAATGCCTGAAATAGCACAGTCAATTAATTCCATTAAATAAGAGTTGTAAGACTGGTGAAACTGTGATCAACATTCAAACATAACTCTCAAACCAACACTTAAACAAGAGAGGAGAGGAATTTTTCCACTACTACTTAAGCTAAATCAGCAGAAATGATGATCAGTCTTATTTGCTATGATTGCCTCATCTCTCCCTTACACTGAAGGGAAGTCCTAGGTACCTCTTTGAGGGTGACCCATTTGAAAAGCCAGACACTGCTCTCCAGAGCAGAGACAGTGTGCTTTTCCAGAGATAACTAAGGGCAGATTATAGCTTTGAAAGTGCCTGGAAAGTGAAGATTCAGGTGAAGACAAGTTTCCACAAGAAAAGCTTTGCCAGTATAGACAGACTCAAAAATCCCTTTAATAAGCTAACCTAGTCCTGTCCCGTATTTTAGCAATGTAATTGCATCTGTGCTAGGTATTTTTCCAATGTAAAACGTCATAACAAATCCCTTCCATGCCAGATAGTATTATTCTAACAAGAGCTCCTCATGAAGGCCTTGTATAAACACTCGGAACTGGAAGACGGGATGCAGGAGACATACTGCAAAAAGACCACAAACTGTAACAAACTTCTATTAAGCAGATTCATTTTTCTGTGACTTCTAACACAAACTTGTTTATATTTCTGATCTTCTGAAAACTGAGGCAGATTCTGATTTAGGGTAAATTGCTCTGGTTCCCCTAAATAGACTCTGCTGATAGAGYGTAGACCTGGCCCTGAATATATTTTCCAAACTTTAAACGAGTCACTGCACTCAAATGAATATTCAGAAAGAGAACTGGGTGCCTCCAGCATAGTCTTCTGAGAGAGTCTCTACACATTCTCAGAGATAAGAAAACCTCAGGAAATATGAGTTTCCTTTTAGACTTCTAGTACTTGAAAAATGARTGTTCAAAGTCAGGGAAAGTATCTGGAGAAAAAAGCTTGAGAAGAACTTTCCCAAAACTTCTGAAAAGATCTTGTCAGTTCTTTATTGCTGCTCTTGAAACTGACTGCGTATTATAAGGCAGTTCAGGCCAGAGAAGGTTTTAGTCACTGRTGGGTTTTATTCACCTAAAGTATTTATATAATGTACTTTTACTTTTTTACCTTTTTTTTTTTGGAAAAGCCAGGGCTTTTCCAAAGCAGATTCCAAGTAGCACAAAATTATTTTACCCTCTCTGATTTCTAAGCACTGGTCTCTGATTGCAAGCTTTACCTCAGCTTAAAAAAACCCCAACTTTTTCCTAAATTCATCATTTATTTAGGCCGTGATCCCTTCCTACCACAGCAGTAGTCCAGTACCTCACTAATATCCTGTGCCTCCTCCATGTGCATAGCCATAAGAACTGACCAGCTTGTGTATGTGATGAAGCTTAGAAATGCTTTACTGAGGCAAACTAGGCATTTGCCTCAAGGAAAATATATAGCATGTCATATTCTGTTATCATCAACTGCTTTTCCTCCAAATTAGCCATCACTGCAAACGCATCTCTTCAGGAATGTCTTAGAGTTGTGTATTATATGTACAATATTATATAGTGTGTGTGTGTGTATTTTTWAAAAATAATTTTAAATCTAATAATTTTATTTCGATTTTCAGTTCCAGTTTCAGAATTCTGTACACAGACACAGGTACTAAGTAACTTCGGCCTGGCATTAAAATGGAGAATGTATCAGTTTCTAGATACCAATTAAAGGAAAATCTGCTATTCTGCCCTGAAAGAAAGCTTACCATTTTCATTAAATTTACAAGGAAAAAAGCCAACAACCTGCTACTGTCTCTTCTGTTTTTTGCTGTGGCTCTCTCAGAGCACAGCTTAAATACAATTTCCAGTTGTTCTCATTTCTGCTGACATGATCAGCACAAACCAGAAAGTAAACCAGACATGACAGCGCTTCTGGCTCCAAATGAGAGAGGACCTGGAAGAAAGTTTGCCTGCTCAAAATTCATGTCAATGTACCCACTGCCRATAAAGACACTATTTATATTCGACTCTCTGAATGATAGTGCATGCAAACACAATGTCCCCACAGCTCAAGAGCGGCTGAATGCAGTTGTTGGCACAGATCTAGACTGGCTCAGTATGGTCAACACCACAGCTAGGATAGGCAAAGTCAGCTCTCTCTTTGGAGCAGGCATGTTCCAATACTCTCAGTTGCTTTAATTTCTATTATATCTTCRTGTGAAAGCAATTATCTCATAGATACAGCTCTGCTACGTGTGTTGTCGTGACAGTCTTCTAGCTTCTCAGGTTATTCATCAGCTGCAATATTTGCCTCACAGGAAGAATRTCGTTTGCTAAGGTATTTTAGAGTACTTTAGATCCTTGTTTTAGAGGCACTGCTTAATCATTATAATATATGTAAAGATTAAATTGAAACATAGCCAAACTGATGGTTGAGTTGATCCATTTTCTTACTGATACCTTTCTTACTGACACCTTTCTTACACCGTTATGTACCAGACCAGAAATGGATGAAGAGGACTTGCCTATTGGGTGCCAGCATGGATACTTTCAGTGCCTGATAAAATCAGCTGTGACAGGGAGGACAGACTTTAGTACCACAGGCTGAGTTCATCGTTTTAATTGAGACTTACGATGCCTCCTGTATCCAATTAAAATCTTATGAAAGTCTCAACAGACAGAATTTAATTGCTGTAATTGCAAATTAGCTAGGATGACTGAACCTGACCACTGTAGTTCAAGAAGGTAGATCTGCAACAATTTTAGCATCCTTTCTCTAGTTAATGTATTTCATCTCAAAACAGACTATAGGGCCTGGATTTTCCAAAACCCATTACTCTTACCAGCAGTTCGGATGTGGATGGGCCGTGTCAAAGGCAGCCCTGCGTTGTAAAAAGAACGGATACTGTCTGACAGAACTGGCATGTTTGGGAAACCATGGCAGCAGCCTCTAACTGGGGAAGACTTTTTTGTGTGCTGTCACAGAGACTGTTTTCTGTGTTTCAGTGTTGATTTTGCATATGCATGGTTTGTCAGACCCAGCCCTCCATTCTCTGGCTTTGCTAAAGCTCTGCAGATCCATCATGTTCTTTCACATCATGTTTCCAAAGCACTTTACTGATATTTCCTCATTCTTTTCCTCCCCTCTATTGACAAGTTATATAATATAATTCTCCCAGTTATGACTACTGATTATATGCTGACTCAGTCTTGACTTTCAGATAGCAATCAAGGCTATCTAATGAACTGCCTAGGAAATACAAAGGGCTTAAAAATAGCTGGAGTTATGAGCTATATAGGTAACTAACTTCAGTAGTGACCAGTTTAGAGCCTTAGAAATCACYGTGAGACATTGCTTGAGGAACTCACAGCTTATGGTGTAATTTGTTATCARAGTCATTGAGTCATTTTTCAATTGGTTCTCCTAAAAATTTCTCTTTTGTTCTAAGTACTGTTTTAACTAAATGCAGAACAAAAATWAAAAAAGTGCTATAACGTATATAATTATTAATCACATGTGTTATTTTTCCCTGTGTATAAGAAAATGTCTTTCAAACTTAAGCAGAAAACTCTCCTCCTACATAAAATCACAGTAGTTCTGTGTTTTTTATACCTCACTGATACTGTGGGAGAGTTTGAAGTAGAAATGCCTAGATGTTAACTCAATATGAGGCTCTCCTTTTTATCTCAGACTTGCAGAACAATTTAGTAATAGGATTTTATCTAGTTTTTGAAGTAGGTATTTTGCTTTAAAATTATCTAGAATTACAATTTTCTTTTAAATTTCATATTTCCCCTGTAATTTTACAAATTAAGATTAAAAAAACATTTGTCTTCCCCTTCCTTCTCCCATTTTTGTGGACTTCTTGAAACATCATGCAGGATTGAAGCATTATGGAAGGAGGGAGAAAAAGATTTTTGGGATGGGAGTGAGAATGAGATGATTGGGAGATATAAACCACACTTGGCAAACCTGTTCTCTCACGTTTTGTAAGACAGTAAAATCTGCGTATGGCAAGATGCTTTTTTTTTATAAGGGGAAAAATACCCTTGTAATTTAAGTCAGGATCTCTGGAATTCTGTTGGGTGAATTTTCAGAATTTTTTCTGAAAAGCATATTTTAGTTTTGAAAATAAGCAAGTCACTTGGCAGATCTTTAGCATGGGGAATTAAATATAAAAATCAGAATGCTGTATTAAAGTGCTGTGTAATAAATGCAATATTGTTTGCAGGTGTCGTCAGCTCTTTAACTAGCAAAAGGGATGCAAACATGTTTCTTTTAGCCTGCTGCAAGTCCCAGTCTACGGGATGGAACAGAATTGGGAGTGCTGTTCTGACCTCTAAAGGCCAATTTTTGCTATTTTCTGACATCATTTACTGTATCTGATTTGATTTCCAGAGGTCGTATATGCCTCTGTAGGGCTAGATTCCAGTTCTGCTCTGTGGTAGTGAGAAGATCATAGAATGRTAAGGTTGGAAGGGACCTCTGGAGATCATCTAGTCCARCTCTCAGCATAGTGTGGGAATTGAGCCCACGACCTGGGCATTAGCAGCACCACRCTCTAAAAGATGAATGCTGTGGCACTACTTAGCTTTGTGACAAGACAGCAATGTTTAGAAACTCAAAARGGGGCTTCAGAACTGATCCTATGGTCTTCTGCACACAGGAGACTGAAGGAAGTTCTGGACCTATGGACCTCCTAATTCATATTGCCAGAGAACCATCCTACTGCATGTCAGATAAAGGAGGAAGCAAGATAAAAGCAGATAAATCTACCTTTAGCTTTTAATTGTTTTGAATTTGCAATCAGAATAACGGAGAAGAAAGTATAATTTGGATGGGGCAAAGTAAAGCTAAGGAGGCTCAGGCTAAATGTTCTGAGAAGATGATTTCTTACAAAAATTATGAGGAAAGACATTTGAGAATTTGGATGAAACCTGCACGTGTGGAACAKGGGAGAAAATGCTAATGATCCCCAGCCAAGGATCCTGAGTGGCAAAGTAGTTCTTGGTCTTGTGAAAAGTGGCCGGTACATGCTGTAAAGCAAGGAGAGAGAGGCAAGAGGGAAGTCTGTTATGGCCATAGCGTTTCAAAGTTGATAATGAGTCGTGTAGAACAAGTGTGAGGGGTGGGCTGAGAGCCAGGACAAGGTCAGGGGAATCGGCTGCAGTAGAAAGTAGTTATCTAAGTGGATGATCGTTGTTAGAAACGTGAGGAACAAAATGAAGGTGAAGAAAGGCAAAGRGTTGGAGTGGCAGATTTGGGGTGTGATGGACCTCGAAAAATAGATGCTGAGAGGAAGGAGGAATCATGCAAACCACGGGGAAAGTGAGGTGTCAGGAAAGGGGAGTGCTTTTCACCAAGGCACCAGGCAGGTTTGGCCAGACAGGGCACCTTGAGATGTGGGAAGTGCCCAGGGCTGGAGAGAGCAGTGAAGCGGACAGAAGCCAGAATGAGATCATGGCATAATTTAGAAATATTTTTGCAAATGCTGCATCCAGTAAATTTGATGAAGTGGCAACAGTGAGTGGAGAAGCATGTGATAGCACCATTTCTGGTAAAGAGGATTTTTATTGGTTCTATTTGATGAGAAACACTAACATTTCAGAATTTGTTCCTGTTTTGCTTAGAGTGAGAAGTTAAAGCATCAGAGCATTTCAAGGAACAACACAAAAGTCCCAATGCTTTACGAACAGAAATACTGAAAAAAGGCAAAAAGAATCTTTTGTAAAATTGAATTCTGAAACAAAGATTCTCTGTTTTTTGATTAAAATTTGAACTGTCGTTTTTGCTTCAATTTTCCTCAGCATATTTTGAGAAATCTCTTAAGTAAGTGTTTTCTCTTGGGAATGTTCATTTGATCACAAAAAATAGATGCTGACTGAAAATAAGCTCTTTTTCCTTTAAAAAAAATTAAAAGTTCTCTTAGTTTGGTGTAGCATTAAAGCACAGCATTTTGCTTGAGGGTATTAGAGTGTGCCTATTCTGGGAAGGAAAAGCTACCAAAGACCTGGGAAAAAATATAAGGCTGAGGAAGAAAGCAATGAGGATATGGGTAGTGCCGAGGGGGTAATGGAGGAGAAGGTGTGAAAAATCTCTTTGTGGTGAGAGGGAGAGGAAATGGAGATTACAGCTGCTGACAGTCTTGTCGTCCTTTGCTTTGGCGGTGTCAGCTGGGCTTGCAGGGAGAAAGGGGCTTGCGGAGTGCACTAGGCTTCGGAGCAGAGCGGGGCCCGGGGAGGATCGCAGCGAACACAGCGCGTAGCGCGGCTGTGCGACCAGAGCTGGGGCCAGTGCTAGCAAAACATGAAAATCAGTACCATAACGCTTCCTGCAGAGGTGCTCAGCACCGTGGGGCCAGAGGCAGTTATGAGCCTGGCTTAGCACAGATCCGCACATGTGAAATGTTACTCAGTGAATTCAAGAGCAATTTTCCAGACTAATATAGCAAGCTACCTTCCTGCTGCCGCTTTATGGGCTGCAAATGGCCAAAAGGCTGCAGACCTTCCCTTAGCCAAAAGCGCAGCTTTACGCGAACTGCTGCTCTGTGTTGTCACTTGTTTGAGGTAAGTGTCAGCTGGGATCCAGCTGCTGTTTAAATCAGCGGCACAGGGGATGCTCAACACCTTGGTCAGGCTGTTTCACGTTTGGCTATTTATAACCAGAGTACGGTACGAATGTGAGGCACTGGCATTTCAGCTAGTTCTTTTCCTTCACACTGATATGGCCAGGCATTGCATGTGCATGAGATTACTGCCTGCTGTGATACCCACTACGAACTCTGGAGAATGGAGTGAATTAAGCCTAAAGTGTTTTTTATTACATTTCAGGCAGGTATTTTTATTACGTGTCAAATTTCATTACTTTATGATCATCAGTTACTGATTTTTCATCAGTCAGTGACTATGCTAAATAGACACTCAAAGCCTTTTACACTGGTTAAGAAAGTAATGATTTTCTCTGCAAAGAATCCTGTGGCTTCCTACAACAGGAAGTTTATCAGAATAAAATGAGAAGTAGCTAATGGTGGCTGCAGGATTTGTAACTGGCAGGCAAGCCTGGGCTGAAAGGAGCATTGGCTGCTTCTTCCTTAGCCTTGGATTTTTTTCTTGRGTGCATTCTTGTTTCCACTTACTAGATTAATTTAGGTTTTCAATATAGAATATTAATCTGAAGAAAACTAATTTCTTTTTGTAGTTACTCTAAACCAGAGAGCTCCTAAGCATGTTTCCAATATTTCTGAGTTGCCCGGATGTTTTTGCCTGGCTGAGCTCTCRAACTGAGACTTTCAAATCTTGCAGTCCCCTGCGCGATTCACACAGTACCTTACCAAGGGGAGGGCAAAGCAGAAGAAACACCGATTTGAGAGGGGTGAACTCTGCCACTTCGGCTGCGAAAGAGTTGCTCCTCTGATGAGTGGGCTCAAATCCGAGCCCGATGGAGGGAGCAGGCTGTGACCTGTGGCTGCTCCCCTTCCACACACGCAGCAGCGAGGAGCGATCCAGCTGCCAGAACCCRGGCCAGCTGTGGCGGAGGAACCTCCCGGCAGCAAAACCCTTCCAGCTCCGTGCTGCTCTCAGCATGGCTCTTGGGATGGAAAGCTCACATTTTCCGTAGAGCTGCAAGAGCCTTGGCAGTTAAATSGTTCTTATGTTTCTTTCTTCCTTTCCTGCGGTGATAAACAGAAAGAAAAACTTTCAGTGAATGCATGTGGTACGTTCTAAGAAGAGGAATTCTGGCTTGTTTCAACACATTAATGTTGATGTCTGTGAAAAAGTTGGGTCATTTTCTGTAATTTTCCTTTCTGCTACTGTCTTCCAGGTGCACACGTTCAGGGGCCCGCACTGGTGTGAATACTGCGCCAACTTTATGTGGGGCCTCATTGCTCAGGGAGTAAAATGTGCAGGTAACAGTGATTCAGTCTTCTTTTCTTAAGACAGTCGTAACGTTGTAACTATTTAATTTGCTGCCTGCCCCATTGGAAACCCACGTGGCAAGGGTCTGATCTGACCCCTGTTAAAATCAGAGAAGGAAACATTCTGCTGCAGATGATTTCAGGTACCTGTTTCAGTAACATCACTGCGGTGATGCAGAGCACCTTTCAAGTGCTCCTGGAGGGGAAATAACAGTAATCATCGTCGAGGGATTTTTTTTTTCCTCCCAGAATAGAGGAGGAAATAGATAGAGGAGTCGTTAGCTTTATTTCTTTTGTAACAGTTGTATGTGTTGGTACTGCGGGGCGTGATGTGCAAGGTAGGCAATCAGTACATCTCACATCACSGTGGTATCCAGGTTAGCTGTATGCGTAAGCCGGCAGGCTCGCGGTGCTACAGACCCTACGTTGTATCTCATCTTTGCARACTTAAAATAATGGTAAGAAAAGAGATGATGAATAAGAGATGTGTACAGAAATGTTACATAAACATTCAGATGCTTATGTATATATAATAAATGTATTGCACACATGGGAGTCACTGCAGGCATTTCTGGGATTAAACCTCTCTGAAGTAAAATAATTTGACAGTTTTATTGCTGTCCTCTGAAAAGAAAGGACAGTCAGCTTTTTTAAAGGCAAAAAGGATCAAAGTGATCAAAAATAGTTTACTGTATTTAAAAAGTATTTTATGACATTCTAGCAACCACATTTTTAAAAATGGCACAAAGAAATGTTGATGTACAAAGACCTGCATATGTTGCCCTGGAAACTGAATTTTCAAGCTAATTTAAGAAAATCTGCTTTGTCTAAAGCTTTCTAGAATCTTGTCTCAAGCAAATAAGAGAGCATTTTATCACAACACTGCAAAAATAATGTAAAATTTAAGATAACTTATAGCCAAAATGTGATTGAAATATTTTAAAATCCTTCCTCCGTAAGTATTTGAAATGTAATATCATATTGTTATCAATACACTGTGCACTGTCCACGATGTTGTATTATAGAAACATCTGAACAAGACTGCGGTTCTATTTTAAGAAATTATTATGTAAAAAGGTGTTTACTTCGGCAGTATGCCGCACTCCCTCCCCCCGAAGTATTTAGGGTTGCAGCCATGTATTTCACTTACTTAAATGTGAATGCAGATTTTTAGTACCTCTCAGGACCATTCATTTTGCACGGGGTATACAGTGCTAGAAGAGAAAGAGGAAGCCTGATTTTGCTCTTGGATCATCTACAGACTTACTTGGTTGCATTTTTACGCTGAAGTATTTACGAGCCAGAAAATATACTGTCTTCCTTTTTCACCTGAAGTAGATTCCTCAGTTTTGGCATTTAGGAGGAATACCAGATATATTCAAATTTTATTTTAAGTAGTTTTGATCCAGAAGGTCAATAAAGATGAACAGTATGAAGCTTTACTGTGCTACATGGCATTGTGGAATGAACAAAAAATTACTGCTTTTATAGTTAAACCTACATGCTTATGATTTTGTGCTGCTCTTTTTTTTTTTTTTTTTTTTTTTTTTTTTTTTTTTTTTTTTTTTTTTTTTTTTTTTTTTTTTTTTTTTTTTTTTTTGGTATCTGCAGCAGAGCTGATTTCCTATTTCTGTGCAGATTACTCTCAATTATGAGTTTCCAGAAACTTATAACTGGTTTTCTTTCCTGCTTATGAGGACAGTAAATAAATACTGTGTGTCTTTTTTCCTCTTTGATGGTATACAGGAACGTATGTATATTAGGTGACTTCACAGTTTTAGAAACTATAATCAGGGCATGCAGGACGGTCCCAGCAAGGCAAGGAAGAGCAATGGGCAAGACGGGTGGTGGTTCGATCACCTTGCTTCTCTGAAAATCAGATTTATAAACACCTCACTTCCTAAGCCTGGCAGATCTGTTTCCCATGTACGTTCTGAGYTGTTTGCTTGAGGTTGAAGGGCAGGAATATTGGGCTTTCCCAAGGAAATTATTTGCATCATATCCATCCAGCTGCCTGTCAAGCTCACTTGACAAGCTAGTCTCACCACATGGCTAACTCCTAGTCACTGGCCGACTTCAACAGTAGTTGACAGAGAATTTGGGGCTTCAAAGATCATTTTATTCTTAAAGATTTCAGGAAAATCAGCAGCTGGGTGGAGGAGAAAGACTCCAATCAGGGTCACATTAAGAGGGAGGCAGTAGGGCGGGCTCAGTCCTTGCTGCGTCTGCCCTGTGCTAAGCCACCAGCACTGGCGGTTCAGAGGCAGCCTGGGCACGTGCTGTGGTGGAGGGATGAATAGGACATCGGTACATAGGAAGAATAGCAACTASATAAGAAGGAGATATTTACAGTAGGCTTTTTCTTTGGGTTTTGTTTTGTCTTTTTGTAAATCAGTGAGGAAAGGSTGGTTGACTGAGTGTTCATTGATGTGGTTTATGTTGAATTACGGATTTTGAATTTTTTGTTTGTTTGCTGAGAGTTCGTCTGGTTGGATTTTTTTAATTTATTTATTTTAGTCCTGTTTTATTTCATCCAAACAGCTGAGTTTCAGTGTTCCTTTTTGTGCCTCATCTGCAGAAATGTTTACCTGCTCCTGTCAGCTAAGGCTGTACAAACCATCAGAGAATGAAGCTGTACAGATCTAAGCATATCGGAGGAAAGTCAGGTGCACAGATACAGTGAGGGCCTTTGTAGCAGGTGGTGAAATATAAGCAAGGAAGAACCCAGGCACAGTGCCACAGGTCTGGCTGAGTTTACATGGGTGTTAGTTTAAAAAAAGAATTAAATAATCATTTTGCTCCTGAACAGAGCAATTTTAATACTGAGATACAATAAGTAAGGRGCTGCATGAGGCCATTGCTTTTCAGAGTAGATTCTTACTTTAAAAAATTACAGATTTTAGCAGCAGGCAGCCCATGTACATTCAGATAGGGTACAATACCCCCCCAGAGAAGGCCACAGAATTTGTTCTGAGGTCAGCATAATCACAGAAAATATTTATGAGCAAAACTGCACGTACCATATGTAATTTTATACTTTTTAAAACATTCCTTTTTAAAACAAATAGTTGCACATCTCAAGAGAAATCTATCACCTGTACAGAAGTGATCAGTTTAACAAATATAAATGTATTACTGCTAAGCTCAACCATTTAAAATCCTGTTCTCAATAGAAGCCTGGAAAACATATGGAAGAATAAAAGTGTGGGACAGTCCAAGACTGCACAACAAAGATAAATGTCATCTGTTTCAGAAAAGAGTAGGAGGGACAGGAAGAAAAAGTAGAGCTTGTTTCTAATGGCTGATAGATTACTGTATGTTACACAAACAAGCTGATCCTTTGAAAAATAATAAACCAGAGCCAAACATTTGTAGCAATACATATCAGGCCATAGCAACCAGCTAAAATGCCTTAGCAACTTGAAAGTATTCTTTATTTCAGGCCAGCATGACTGAGCRTGTCCTCCCCAGCCAAAATATGTTCAGGGTCTTTTCAGATACAGTCCCATGCAGGCATTCTCTGRAAGATAGGTTATCCCTAGCTTAACCTTACGCAAACTCTACAGCAGATGAAGAACTTTTCCCTTACATGAAGACCAGAGGTAATGGTAGCCTCTGTTTGCCGTGTGAGCGTTAGTGTTATTGGTTGAAGTAAGGTGTTGGCCATTTTGACTACAGACATTTCAGGATTAAGGCAGGATATAAAACACAAGATTTTCTTACCTTCCATAGTTAAGACTTATGTCTTAATGTCTGGATCATGTCCAGAATTTGGATCCTGTAGGAAACAGATTGGTGGACTTAGTCTGATTTCTACTGTATGTATATCCAGAGCAAAACAGAAATCATTCTTTGTTCTTTAAATTTTACTCTCTGAAATTTGATTTTTATTTCATCAGCTTGTTTAAAGAAAGATTTATTTTCACAGAGTGAATCCTTATACTAAGCATCTGTCTCTGAGTCATTGGGTCATACTTCCATTTTTTGCATCCTAACTACAGGTGCTTAAAATTGTTGTCAAATGAAGACTCATCTGTATGCAAGGAATCTGCCTTTTCTTAGGGAGTGCTYCATCTCCAGGGCGCTTTCCTTAGGGCCCTTGCCACAAGTAGAGATGACAGAAGAAGTGTTTGAAGTTGTGCCACCAGCTTGTTTAGATGTTGAAGCTTAGTGGAAGCTAATGAAGATGCAAGAGTTTACCCCAGCTCAAGACCAATAAACTTTAAAAATGTATTTTTAATTACGTTCCACCTATGTAAGGCTCTCTGTGCTTACAGAGCTTGTTCCATTGCCCAGAATGCATTCAGGAGAGAAGCTATAACAACAGCCAAAGAAAACTAGCAGATAAGGATCAGGAAGTTCATTTTGTGAATGATAGGTACATGTAGCGCCCAGTAACTTTAATAGACACTAGTGCATATTATTAGAGACTACAGCATAGCGTTAACAGCARTGTCAGTGTACTACCCAGCTAGACTTGTCAAGCCACTTGTGCGGTTGTCCTTTCCCCCTCCCCACCCCATCATAACCATTCAAGGTACTGTATAATCAGCTCCTTCTTCRGTATYCTTTTGCTTATTGTACTTAATGAAYGAATCATTTAATCAGARGGGTTTTTTTAGAACTGGCTAGTTTTAAGAGCATTAATTAGCTTATGTTAAAGATCTTTTTGATAGGGTTTTGGACTGCTGCTTTTAATGTGAGACAGCACCAATTTCTGAGGCTTTATGTAAAACACTATTGTTGCTGCCTTGATACATTCGTTTGCTCTAAAGTGTCTCAGTCTGCCGCCCATGTAAGCAGTTGCCTGTCTTTGCTTTCCTTGGAGTGGGTGACCTATCTGTGAAGAGCTGCAGCTGAAGTGAATAACTTGCAGCTGAACTGTCACTGTGGGAGCAACCAGCTGGCACCAACTGAGCCCCAGTAGTATTGCTGCCAGCACTGGCAGCAGTGAACCCAAGGAGCTCATTTTCAGAAAAGTCGAAGGGTAGCTTCAAAGCAGCATTGTTTTATGACACTTAAATGTTTAATACCCATTTCATCAGATTCCTTCTCTAGCAATTGCAAAATGCACAATTACCCCATTTCCTTTGCTGTTTTGTTTTGTTATTAAATCATTTATATTGGACAGTTTATCATTACCCCACTGGTGTGCAAGGATGAAGAAGACCATAGAGGAGCCTGCCCTTCTTCAGACATTACTTCTGCAGGCACAGTGCCCCTGTTTTTAGTAACGGAACAGAAGGCCAGTGCTCYGGCGTTACCTCATTAAAGTTCCCCCAGGCAAGCTATTCTGGAGCCATATATTCTTGATACTAAGTCCCAGAAATGGCTTTAGCTCCAGGCCTACATGATCCTGGATGCTGTACCCAAGCCACCTGCATATTAGGGGGTGTCAAGGAGGCAGGCAGGTGTCATGACAGGAAGCTGAGGAAGTTTTGGACCAGACTGCCTGGGATCTCTCAGAATTTCCCAAAAACCAAGCATCTCCACCAAACAAATTCTACTGAAAGAGCATTTTGCTTGTGTTTTCCAACCAATTTTGGGGAGCACAGAGCTACATGTTTTTTTAGCTTGGGGTAAGGGGGAACTGACTTACTTTGCTTTTTTTTCCTTTTTTATCGTATTTAATAAGCCATTTTTATGTAGTATTAGGTAATTCTGTTGCTGAAAAACTAGCTGCCCTCTACAAATTCCTTCTTAACAAGTAATGCACTCTGGAGTGCATGATACAGTGGTATGGATGATGGCAGGTTTGGGGAAGCATACTGCTTATGTCTGAGGGCAGTTTTGCCATGACACTGCTTAACRAAGTGACTGAAGATGCTGGTGGTGCCAAGGTTGCCTCCAGGAGTGTGTTGCACATTAACAGTGTAATGCAGCGTGGCAATTCCAAAACAGTTGAGCGTTGCCTRGGTTGGAAGAGCTCGGGCAAGGAGAAGAGGAGGCAAACCTTCGTCACATGCCCCTGCCACGTGCTTGGAAGCACAGAGTGCAGCACGCAGTGCCGGGGAGGTTGCTACCTTCGTGTCCCTGTCCACACACAGTGTGTCTGAGGGGATGAAAAGCTTTGCTTTCTTTGYTACAGAAAAGAGCATTCGATTATTAAAGTAAAGCTACTAGTTTAGGATTGATTTGTGAGAGAGAAATTGATTTCTAACCTTTTCACCAGTGCAGAGGTAATAATGCTGATAATTTGTACGTGGCTAGAACTCATCACCTTCGCAAGTAAAGCTGCTTTCCAAAGGTGGCAGCATTACCCCATTTGTCAGGTACTGYACTAGAGACACGTCTCTCAAGTGGCCTGCCCAGGGTGCTACACTGTGCCAAGATAAGGAGGACAACCAGAGCCTTCAGAGCCATACTTCACACCGCTCCCACACTTCTTAGCATAAACYTCTGAAGAGTCTTTAAGACTTTGTGTGGATAGTGTAAATCTGCCTTTTAGCTCTTTAAGCTGCTCCTCAGAGTGACAAAATGCATACATTTTCTTTGGCATAATTCAAAGATATAATTAGAGTGATGTATATAGCATATGATATCATTCCTGTGGAGCATGATCAGTGGCCACATTAACCAGTAAATCATAAACCAAAAGAAATCTGAAACTGACTAAAATCAAATCAACAGTATAACAAAAAGCGACAGCTAAGTAAGTATATTTTAGTCTCTGTAAATATTTATAGTGTGTGCTTATGGGGCAGTACTAATGCACAGGCATGAGCAGAGCCAGAAGATGTATTAATATGAACACGTTATTTGTTCTTTCGGCTCAGTGGACTAACATCAGTATTAGCTGTTTCTAAAACATTACAAAACCTTTTTTCCAGGTATCATGAAAAGTATTATCAGACTGGTTTTAAATTTAGCATCTCTCATAGAAGTAATGTCATAGCCCATCTGAACTCCTAGATCAATATACTATTAAGGCTAGAGTAGCTTACRTGAAACTTTTAAAACTGTCATCTGAAATTACTCTTCTTTTCCTGAATTTCCAAACCTCCTCTATGGTCTTGAGTTTCTGATTGTATTTTATGGTGAAAGATGGCCATAGTTTGATGGCACTATAAAAAAGAGTAGTATGCAAGTCTAGTCCTGTGAATTCATCTCTGTATAGGGTGAAATTCTGATTAACCAAAATCAGCAGAAGTTTTCCTATTGACCTGCGTGGGGCCATGACTGATATTTTAAATCAGTCCCGTATCATTATAGGGTTTACGAGCAGATATGACACTTCAGGGGGATTTTGCTTTAGCTCCTCTCCAATCCTATAAGGAGTCAGTGGGTAAGCTCTGATGAACTTCTATAAGAAATGGATAAGACTCTTGATTATTTTAGAGTAGATCAGGAGTAAAGCTGCTGAAGTCAACTTAGCTATTATGGATTTATTTTGATGTAAGTGAAAATATATAGACTCCAAATTTGAAGTAACATGAATCCTCTTGGTCTTACTCAAGGAACTGAGCCAAATGATGAAGCTCGTGTGTAAGTAAGGCAAGCAGTTTTAAGGCCTGACCATGTGGAAGCACTCAGAGAGATTCATGATGAGATTTTCTTGTTCCTTCTTAGTTGATTCTAAAATAATGGTTTCTAAGATGTCATGAAGCATCTGCAATGAGAACAGAAGGCATTTGCTATCAATAATATGCAATTTGCAGTATAATTCCTGTTTTCTAGTATGGACAAGTAAGCCAAATTTACAGTAAAAGGTTGGCATGTTCTGTTGAACTCCAGAATATTCAATAGAAAAAAGGATTGACCTCTTGCCAGTATGCTTTTAAGCTTTTTTGAATTAGCAAAACAGATGGTCATCCTTCTATCAGTTTTGGCTGTGGTTATCAACTTAAATCAGAGACTAGTGACTGGAACGTGACTATTCTGCCTTTCATAAAGTATTGTCAGGTCAGGAAAAGCATCCACCCAGTAAAAAGCACAACACTGATGAGTTTCAGGTTCTTTGTTGGAACAAATAAAAACTTCTTGTTATAAGTTCACTAAAATCTTCAAGAATTATTTATTGATTTGGAATTGCTAAAGAAAGTAAGGTGAACTGCATTTACGTTAAGAGGTAGAAAAGAGCTTTGATTGTTAGAATGATACTGCACAGCCTAATATTATTATTGAAAATAATGTTACTGTATTTTGTAAGGATTATCTGAAATATTTTTAGGTTTTAAATATTCCTCAGGAGTGATTGTAACCCTTTAAGGAGGAGGCTGATACACAAAATCCAGTCAAGTGTAAAGGAAGAACAAAAGAGGTAGAAAGTCAACTTTTTCTTTTGTAATTATTGTTCTGGTATTAATGAGGCCACATGCAAAACCCTTTTGAATGTTTGAGATTAGCGGTAACATAATTATTTTCAGAAACAAGGTTTTCAGATTGAAAATGTATCTGTAAGGAAAATATTTTAATGAAATAAACCTTTCTTGTATATAAATACCAATGGGATGATCTCAGTGAATCCAATTAATTGTTTTAAGTCAAGTATAAGACACTTGGAAGCATATTTTCCCTTTTCTAACGTATTATAGTCTTAATTGGATTCCCATAAGCGTAACTCTGAGCTATCTATGTGAAGTAACTAATTTGCACCCAGAAAATTGCTAGTGAGTTCTTGTGAGACCCAGCCATCCAGTCTTCTACACATCGTTTCTGACAGGCATATTAGAGCATTTCTGTGTAAGGTTTTAAATACTTAACTTTTCGTACATGTTGGATAGGTGCCGCTTGCAGCAATTTTAGAAATTCTACATATGATAATTATGTTCGCTTTCATAAATTTCTTAATTTGCCTCTCGTCTGTGTGCACTTTAAGATACTGCCCCTAATTATGGTAACATGCTGTTGTTACTCCATGACCTCGTTCTCATTCTGAATGCAGAATGGATGGTACTTGCTTAATAGCAGTTATTCAGTATTTTGTTTTGTCCTTGCTAAACGTGTGACCATTGGTCATACTAATGGCACAATATACAAGCCTTACTCTGAAAGATGAGAAAATTTTCCTCTGCATTTCACAAACATTTAATGAATCTGTTTCTACACCACCCAAAGGAGGCAAGACCGTACTCTTCTTTCCATTTTTACAACTGAAGAACTAAGTATTTCAGGTCAAAAGTTTCTGGTGAATTCAGGTTCTCAATTTTAAAGCACTGAGGGATGTGATTTTTCAGAGTTCAGACAAAATATAATACTGGTCATATTTAAAGTGTACTTAAAGCTCCGCATGACTTCACTAATTTGTATGCTCAGAGTTTCTTCATTCCACACTCCAGAACTGTAAGTAGTGACTACATTTGAAAGGTTTGGCTTTACTGACTGTAGTAATGCTATACTTCCAAGTAAGGATTTTGGAGCATTTGAGTAAACGTGGAATTTAACTAAAACAACCAGGGGAAAAACACATGCTTTTGCTGTTGCAATTTCTTCCATGTCACAGATGGAGAAACTGAGCAAGTATTAAAAGCCTAAATGGCCAAACTGAACTTCTGAATAAGCTGTTGTGAGATGCAGCTTCCATGGCAAAGGCAGGAAGGCACCGTGGAGCACAGCGAGCCCCAGAGCTGGGGCAAGGAGGTGGAGCAGAGCAGCCCAGGCAGCGCCCCCAGCACTGCCTCCTCTGCGGGCAGAAGGAGTTCGGGTTATGGGACTTGGCCATAGTGTTGTCTGCAAAACAAAATCACATGCAGGTGTTAAATTCAGAATTTGCAGCTCCCTGTCTTGCACATTAATCACTCTTCTCAAAGAAGGGAGTCATTCCTGCATAGAAATAGCTAAAGAGAATTTTAATTAGCCATTTCATCTGGAGCAGGATTTGTGTAAGTTTTGACTGATTGAAGGTGACATGACGAACTCTAATTGCTGCCATGAGATTGATTGCCATGAGTTTCACACAGTCTAAGTGACAAAGCTGGTTGCTTTACAGGCTTATTAAGTAAACAAAGTTTTTAGCAGCAGGCTGTGGTGACTAGTGGAAATAAAACTTGGCTATAAATGAGTTTTACTATATAAAGAATGAAGTCAGTCTGTGAGGTATTAGTGAAAATCCAAGTATCATCAAAAGTATCACAGATATCAAGATGCTACTTGCTTAATAGCAGTTTAAAAACAGCCAAAGCTGTGTCTGCACAGTACCACGCYGCTTGTTGGTGGCTATTTTCTTGCAAACACCTAGGAGTCTCCACTGCAAAACACTAGCAATTTCAGTGAAAATTAAGTCATTTGGGACTGCATTGGGCTCCAGGCAGTGCAGAGGCCTGGCTCATTGCACAAGGCCTACTGACTGATATCAAAAGTTGCAATGTTTGCTTAGCTTAAAAGGGACTGAATTGCTCCACCCATCTTTCCTGTGTTAGTGTTGTTTTCCTAGCTCTTTTTTTCCACACTCTGATTATTATGTTTTACATGGTTGCGGACAGAACAAACATTTTTCTGTAATCTGATTTCAGTTAAATTTTATTTAAACTAAATCTCATTCTTAGTATATTTACAATAAAGCTGCAGATTTGTTTGTTTAAGTTTTGAACAACGAATATTCTCTAAGTCATTTTTAAGGTAAATAGAATTTAGTGACTGCTGACACTATGTTTCAAAAACCCTGCRAAGCTGCCTCAGAATTACCACTGCTGTGACATTGTAAATTCCTTTGCCAACCACTAAGTAACAGAAGAACAGCCAGTTCAGTGATCTCTGCGTCTGTTCATCCCTCCACGCTGCGGAGTGGGCCATGTCACTAACAACGTTCAACATAGACCACCTCACCTGGTGAGACAGTAGAGTTTCCTGAAATATTTAAGATCTCAGCGCTGTGTTGCCGATGTACAGCACAGTGAGGYTGAATCTTCATCTCCCCTAAAGTTGCTCAAGAACGTGTCTAAATGCCACAGCTTATAACTTAACACTGTAAAGGCTAGGGTGTCTGTAACGTCTTGGGAAGAAAGTTTGGATCATGGTAGAGACACATAAAATACTAGAGGGGAACATTCCTGAGCATTAGATCTTGTTTCAGAAAAAAAAAAATATGGGAATTTTATCATTTTGTGTTAAATCTTCTAGGGATAACAGAAATGTTTTGGAAAGAAAATACATGGACAACTACTACACGCTACTTCAGGTCTGCCCCCGTCTTATGCATTTGACCACTGCAAGGTCTTTACGGGAGTAGCAGTTGCAAGATGAGATCAGATCTTGGAGGAGCCGTGTATACTGACTTCACGACACATTTCACCAGACGGTAGCCTAACCATCCTTTCATTTTTTCTCTCAGATTGTGGTTTAAATGTGCACAAGCAGTGTTCCAAGATGGTCCCAAATGACTGCAAGCCAGACCTGAAGCATGTCAAAAAAGTGTACAGCTGTGACCTTACGACGCTAGTAAAAGCACACTTCACTAAGAGACCAATGGTTGTAGACATGTGCATTAGGGAAATTGAATCTAGAGGTAAGGCATAGTTAATGGACTGTGGTTACTTTACTGATAATCCATTTAGATTGATCTGGGTCATCTGGGTTTCTGCTGAACATATGATGGCTCAAAACAGATTTGCAGAAGCCATTTTATGACTGCCAATTACCCCGCAGAGCTGATATCATACTTTGTATTCTTTCATGGTTCATACCCATTTATAATTTTTCCAAGCTCTGTTAGAAATTGCTTAGTATCAGCCTAAGTAAAGCACAGAGCAAGCAGGGACATATGTAATGTATGTTTTATAATGCTCAGCACTAAAGAAAACATTTTGGACAATTATTGACTTGTAGTTCCATATCAGCACCTATCTTGCCTGTAAGATTTTTAGTTAAAAAAATAAATGAAATGCACACTAAATAATGATATGTTTCCTCCTGGTAGTACCCCCATCCCACGTTGGGTATTCTTTTCTAGAATTAGAATATTTGTTTTCATTCTGAAATAATGACTGAACATAGAGTATGCTAATCTCAGTTATCTGTTTATAACTAAGTTTTGATTTGTTTCATATATTTCTTCAGCTCTGCAGTTGTTTGCATAAACATAGTTTAATGCTGATACAACAAGGCAGCTAAAGCAGGGGTCAGGGTTAAAAGAGCCAAGATAARATTTCATTCTGAAAGAAAAACCTGATAAGGCTTTTAAAAAMCAGTCTGCTTTTTCTCCTTTAAAAGAGGAACATGGCAAAGAAAGATTGGTTTGAAGGAAAATGTAAAACTGATACAAATTTTAATCTTGTTAAAATGTTTGTTGCAGGTCTTAATTCTGAAGGACTGTACAGAGTCTCAGGATTCAGTGATCTTATTGAAGATGTCAAAATGGCATTTGACAGAGGTAGATTCTTTACAGTGTGCTCTAACTTTATGCTGGTGTATTCCGTATACCCCATTTTTCCGCACGGCCCCCACCTGCCTCATGCTGTGCTGCATCACCCTTGTGAAGGTGCTGGCTTGGTGGTCTAGAAGAAGGGGGGAAGGAGAGTTCCCCCATCAGAGCAGTATGTGAACCCCACTGTGGCCTTTATTGTCAAAATCTGCTTTCCTTCCAGCAGAATCTGTATTTCGGTAATGATGTCATACATAGGAAAGGACAAAGCTTTCTCTATTGCGGCCCTCGCTTAGAAGAGGGGCTACGCTCGAGGGGTGTGGGAAGGATAGGGCCACGGGTGAATTGCCTCAGAAGGGTCAGGCAGTTTAAATCCTGTCTTTCTGGGTGAAGTTCCAAAATAGTAAGAAAAACATGAGAGTGCAAATGAAGTTTGATTTATTTGTAGTTACTGTGAATATTTATGGCTTTAAAAAAAAAAGTCAGAGCAAACTCTTCTCTTCCCTGACGAAAGTCAGTGAGAGAAGCAAAGGCTTTCCAGCTGCAGTTCCTCCATCCCAGTAGAAATTAAAGCCAAAATCTGTGCTGGAAACTGTCCCTCTTCCATTGCTGTGGAGGACGGGACCTCTTCACAGAACATCTGCCCCTCTGCAACATGAGCGGGGTGGGATGTCCTGCAGAAGCCAACCTCTGGAGCTGTGTCCACTGCACTCAAGAGTGTTTAGGAAGCTGAACCTAAATGATGAACACATGTTTTTTACTATAAAGTGAGGAGGCTATGTACTAAGTTGGTATCCTTTCCTTTTTTTCCAGACTCCCCTAATTTCTCATTCACTGCTGACAAATGTGTTGTTTGGCAACGTGACATGTACAGAAATAGCTGAACTTCCACACGTTTCTCCAACATAGATACTGTTAGCACAGGCAGGTTTTTTTCCACAGCATATTTTTAACCATTTGAAATGGAAGAAGGATAGGATTCTGTGTAAAAGGCTTGATGTCTTCATCCTGAAACAGTGAACTCCACAATCAAAAAATATTATCTGTTTTGCATATAAAAGCCCAAATCTGTAGTTGTGTCCATTTTAATGCTTAAGCAACTTACAATCTTCCATTTGAATGCTATTTTACATCTGTTTACATTTCCAAGGCTTTAATGTTAGTGCCTTCTCCACACAGATGGGGAAAAAGCAGATATTTCTGTGAATATGTATGAAGATATCAATATTATCACTGGTGCACTTAAACTGTACTTCAGGGATTTGCCAATTCCACTTATCACGTATGACGCCTACCCAAAGTTTATAGAGTCTGCAAGTATGTATAAAGCATTTTTCTCCTGTTCTTCATCCTAGTCCCTTTCCTTTTGTTTTTGTGCATGACTTACCTATGGATTTAATAGCTGTCCCATCAGCTTTTCCCCTGCATGCCCTATTTAATGAGTATTGCAGGACTAAATATGCATTGCACATTCTGACATGACACTGTGGCGCTATATGATCATGGTCACGTTTTTTTTCTGCTTTGTCATCAGGAATACTTCCTTTTCATCACATTATGGAAAATACTGCTTTGCACGTGTTGTTTGAATCCTTAGTACTTGATAGTGATAATTGAAGTCTCTTATTTTTGTGTTGCCAGAATCAAGGTCGTTTCTTTAAGTGTTTAAAAGTAAGATAAAATAAAAAGTGGTTTGTTCCTAGAGATAACCATTTTCAGTGTCCCATAGGCTATGTCTTTACATGCTGAGAAGCACTTGTCATAAGGCTCCCCTCAAGACCAACCTTGTAGACAGTCAGCCTCTGAGTGTGGTTGGAGGCCCAGCTGGAACATCTCTCGCCAAAATCAYATCAGCCTGAAGCACGCCCTGCAATTTAGCACACACGAGCCACAGCTGGAAAGGTGTGAGGTAGCCGTGGGTACAAAAGATAGGCTTCCTGCTGGAGAAGGCTCTTTCCAAGGAGTATAGACACAGCTAAAGAAGCTGATAGTAAACTTCCCAGGACTTTTTGCTGTTTCTGGATTACRCCTGTAGATTATTTATGCAACACTAGCCTGGCCAGCAATGACAACTGCCAGGGGCTGTGTGTGGTTTTCTGGTGTTTTTTGTTGGTGGTGTGTGTTTTTTATTTTTATTTATTTTTTTTTTAGGAGCCTGCAGGGAATTATTTGTTAGAGTGCARTTTGTAGTGGGGAGTTTTCTCTGTCAAAAACCCATCATGCTATTCCTGACTGTGCTCTAAGCACCTCTTCAGGTGACTGAATTTTCCATAATGAGGTTTGAATAGGTTTTGGAAATAAATAATCCAGTTCAGCTAGTTCATCAAGGTCCCCATCTCCTCTACAGGCCACTATTCTTGGCCTTTTGTGTCTGAATTCTGGCTCTGTATGTGGTGACAATAAAACATCTGTGTTTCAGAAACCGCTGATCCGGATGAACAGCTGGAAATTCTCCATGAAGCACTGAAACTACTGCCACCTGCACACTGTGAAACTTTAAGGTATCTAATGGCGCATTTGAAGAGGTAAGTGGACTGTTTGGAAAGAAGGGAGCTGAACTTATTTTTAACAAAATCCATGTTAGGACCACCAGACAAGTCTGGGCAAGACCTGCAGAGCAAATTCTGGGTTGCTTTTGGAGACTACAGAGGGAATGTTAGACTGCACAATAATGGATGCATAAACACTGTTCTTTCTCCCACTTAGAGCGCTCACAAATTGCTTGAAGAATGTAAGCCAGAAACCACAATTCTGAAACAAAAAGCTATCTACCTAACAAATTTGAACTCTAAATATTTACAGTAAATAGGAATTGCCTTTAGTAATCCTGTGTATAGGAGTAACAAGTAACCTGAGCAAAGAACTAGTAAAACTTAATTGCTACAGTTTGATGTCTTTTCCCTCTAAGCCTCTTCTACCCTGGTCATCTCTGACACTCTAAAAAAGATGTCTAGACTTGAGCTGATGCTGATTAGCCACAGTGTGTTAATTGGCCATTTGGTCACACCTGCTGTATGGTCTGCCAGCCATTCCTCATTAACTTAGTTCCTCTTATTCCACCTGCCAGTTTCTCAAAACCATAGGAAAATAACATCTGTTTGAGATTTCTCTGTCTCCCTTGGATATGGCTGAGATTGGTCAGTAGGGTCAAAAGTTATTAGAGATAAACTGACTGGTAAATATTGAGCACAACTACACAAGTTATATTTCCTTTAGGAAATTAGAGGGGGGAAATGAATGTGGCTTGTTAGTGTATCAGTTTCAGTTTCTCAAGTGATATAAGTCAACAGTCAATATATAAGAATCRCTCTTTTCTTTAGAGAAAGGCTTTATTTTAAGCTCCTCTCTCTTCTTTTTTTCCCCCCCCCTTTGCAATTCTACAGTAGGGATTTGTTGATTCTACTGAGCACCTCAAATAGAATTCAGCCACAGGGTTTCTGATTTATTCATTTATTTTAGTGATGTTTCTAATTAAAATTTTAGAACAGACACAGGGATGTGAGGCTCAGTGACAAAGTACTTAAAGGAAGAAGGGGGGAGGAGGGGAACCCCAAAACCTTACTGTTTGTGAAGTGTGAGTGAAGTCTGGTTTTTGTTTTTTTTTAAACTGCTGTTAAAGAGTTGCCACTGCTGACCCAATTAGCAAGTTGCTTTTGTACATCTTATTTCTGGTATAGGTGAATGATAAGTTAAAAGGTGACATAACTTACTGATCTTTTCTTTTTTTTTTAAAAAAAAAAAAACTTTAATATACTTGCTAAAAAGCTGTAGTGCAGGATAAGCTGTTGTCTTGCTGCTGAATTCGGGTAATCAGATACTGCTCCCTTATCTGGAATAATTATAAGTTTTAAAAATTTTAAAAAGTTCATCTTCCTTTAAAAATTAAAGTAGAAAGAAGAAAGAGAGAAGAATCTTGACAATTTTTTTGTGTCAAAGATTGAGGGTTTTTTTTGTGTTACATTAAAAAAGATACAACAGTGTGTGCAAGGGGAAATAATCTGACTCTTGCAGTTACTGTCCCTGGATACTCTGTTGCTTCTGAGAATCCTTATGGGGATTTGKTTTTTTTGTAAAGCAATAGTGTGTACTGAAACTTTTGCGTAATTTAAATCTGTTTCTTCGAGTGAGGCAATTCACCAGCATAAATCAAGGCAGAAGCTTAGGGTCTGATTATACATTTATATTCTCTATTCATTGCAGTAGACAGCAGTAATGGGTACACCCAGTGTCTTGACACCCCCGTGTGCTGTCTGTGCAGAGTCCCTCCATCTGCTCCCCCTGGGTGGTACTGCAYGCCCATATGGTGGCAGAGGAGCACAGGACAGCATAAGTTGCTGTGTACTCACATAAGAAATAGGATCTTATGACACTGGAGACTGTTGTGGTTGGGCAACAGTGACCCTCCTGGCATTTGCAGAGCAGACAGTGTTTCTRCAATAGCCACTGTGGAGGAGTTTCTGCTGTAGGTGTAGTTCTTGGCCAAGAGTTATGTTTCTGCAGCTAGCCTGAAAACATGTCCCAAAACAGAGCCTCAGCCCACAGCTTTGAAAAGGTTGGATTCCCGTGGCARAAGAAAATGCAGCCTGTCTTGCTCACCAATCTCAGCAGATGGGAAGTAGGTTCTGGGTTACCAGCAATGRAAGTCTACCACAGGTGGTGGGCAGCTGCTAAGGACCGTGGAAGAAGGCGAGGTAGAAGTAGGTCTGTCAGAGCACGAGTTTAATAACCTGCTCAGACAGCCTTGAAAATAAGGCTCCAGTGAGATCCTGATGGTTTTAAAGCTACCTTGAAGTGACGATCTCTTGAGTTGCTTTAGAAGATGCCACAAGATGCAATTTGTATTGAGGGGGAATCAAGGACATTCAGTTCAACTTCTCATGGTTAGCCAGTAGAGTGTAAAGCCGGGATTCACATATGCTTCACCTGCATTGCAGTAGTGTGCATGCGAGAGAAATAGTTCGACCATGTGGAGTCATGTAATCAAGGGAGTCTAAGCAGAACCCTTGTGTATGTGGCAGCAATAGTACATCTCTAGTGATCATGAAACTGTTAACGTAATAACAAACTTGCAAAGGATACTTAAGGGTACAGTCTGCCTTCCTTAGGTACAGCCTCTGGATGGTGCTTAAAAGAGCAAGAGCAAAATTGTTCTCATTTGTCCAGATCAAGTTAGGCTCCCTCCCTTACCACAGATTACTTCTTCTAGAAGTAAACCTGATCTGTGCACATGATAGAAGGACAGAGACATCTGACTCGCCATAAACCACTGCACAGTGGCTGTACTCACTAGCGTCAGGATGTTTCACAGAACAGCTCAGTGTATTCCCTATTACAAAGGAATCTTGTATTCAGTGAAAAACTGTCTTTTTTGCAGAGTAACACTTCATGAAAAGGAAAATCTCATGAGTGCAGAGAATCTGGGCATAGTTTTTGGACCAACTCTTATGAGAGCACCAGAACTGGATGCGATGGCTGCATTGAATGACATCCGTTATCAGAGACTTGTGGTGGAGATGCTTATAAAAAATGAAGACATTTTATTTTGAATATTTTGGGGGTTTTGTAATAAAAAGGAAGCAACAGTGTTCTATGGATGAAGGAATATTTTAAAGTAATATAATGGCTCTTGTAGCTGAATTCCATATTTGCTAGAGCTTTTGATGTATTCAGGATAAAAATGAAGGAACTCTTTGTCGTTTCTGTAGTGCCATTCAGCTGATGTTGAAAAAAGTTAACACATACTTTCCAGTACTAGTAATCCTGGGTGTTTATCATGTTTAAAATATAAAACAAAAAAACTAAACCTATTGCATGATTGGCTCCCTGTTCTCCCTGTTCTGGTGAGAATCATTCCACGAAGGAACCAACTGAACTGGTGCAGCATCTTTGTTCTGGATAGTTTGTGATTGTAATTCAGCATGTTTCTCCGTGTAAACCTGTTGTGAATTTGCTTTTATGTTCTATGTAATTGGTTTTTGATGCTAAGAGCAGCGCCAACTTATGTGAAATGGAGCATCTGGCAGTTCTTTGACATTTCATATCATTCTCTGCCACTTTTTTGTCTGATTTCTTCTTGGTTTTTTTTTTTTATCATCATATAGTAATCTGTTTTTAACAGAAACAATGTATACTTTAAGTGTTATTTTAAATAATTCTCCATGATGTTTATGGTGGTTGCAGTGAATCTGCAATGTTGAGCAGTGTTCCTTTATTATTGCTATTTCAATTGTAATTTTGTATTTTTCTGGCATGCATATATTAATTTATTAAATTTTGCTTTTAGAACTCTAACATTGTTGTTTATTTTTACTTAATGATTATTTTTTTAAAACACTATTTGCTTTATTGTTTGCATTAGTACTTTCTTAGTGCTGGACAACCTTAGTGCCTAAAATGAAAAAGGTAGAGCTTCACTSTTTTTTGACAAGGCCATTCTAATCTAAGTACTTTGGAGCCTGACAACTTTAAGATTCCCATTAATTTCTCCTTATTTTATTTGAAAACTTTCTTCATTCTCCAGATTGCCTCAGAACTCTTAAATAAACCCCAAAAAATCTGTCAGGGCATTCACTACTTCATAAATGAAATGCGCAGTTATATTTACTTACATACAAACTAGTACTGCAGTTTACTGTTACACAATTGCAGATGCCCAGAGTAGATGAACACACCACTGAATTTCAAATGCAAATATACCACAGACTACTTTGGGCTTAAATTGTTCAGCAGTGATCGAGCACTTTTGCCTGCCTTGCAATCCTGTATCTTCCAAATAAAAGGAAAATTACCCTAAGTAATAATTTATTCATTCTCTCGGATAAAGCAGTGGATACGAATCACTTGCCAACCTTCTAGCCGCCTCTATGATTTAGACGTGCCGTACAGTCACTGTTTTCAGAAATCCTCCTTCGTGTGGCAGAACCCGTAGGCACTGCTTTGTGGGTTCGTACGGAGCGCTGTCCCGGGATGGTTTGCAGTCCTTACAACTGTTAACTTCTCAGTTTTTACAATTTCTGACAAAAATAGTATTACAAGTGAACTTTGTTTGGCATTATTAGACTCTTTAGTGCTGTACTCATCCCAACTCTAAAAACTGTCTCATCTTAGGGTTTCTGGCTCCGCTACTGCATCTGGGAATGGTAGGTAACTCAGTCACAGGGAATGCAACTGTCTTATCTTTCCATTCCACCCAGTCAGCTCTGATTCCTCGTTGCCTCGTATATGTGAAAATATTAATATTGGATCAGTTGCAAGGGGCACATTGATTCAATTCAGAACTTTCAAGGAATGCTTTGGAGCCTCTTTACGTTCATAAATAGTGGAATACTGGAAATGTCTAATCATCAGGGAAAGTGGACACCTATAAAACAAAAAACAAGTGTGGAAACCTTTAACACAAGATAGAATGGAGGAAGTGGGGTAAACGGTTGGAAGATAGATGCGAGAATGAAGCAACAGGTCCTACAAGAGTGGTGTAGCTGTAATAGGGGAACTGAGGACTGGCATAAGGTTTATCAACAGAAGAAGGAAACAGGGAAAGGGGTCACTGAGTGCGGGGCACGTAAGCAGGGATCTGCGGGGAGGAAAGACTTAGGGATATACCAGAAGATGCTGATGAGGAGAACACGGGGCAGCACTGCAGAGGTGTGACAGTGGTCGCAGAGATGTAAGCTCCCTTGATGTGAGGGAGGAGATCAGAGGCTTCATAAGGAATTCCTGAAAAACAGAGGGAAACGGCAGGTGGCAAAGCAGAGGTGGAGGAAGCATGGATACAGGGAGCCCTAATAYACTCAAGGAACACAGTGAAGGAGAGTACTGAAAAATCCCTTGAAGAAAGTGTGCTGCCTTTGCATTTGTGTGTTGCCTACAGTAGGTACGGGCCAGGTTGCTAAAGCCAGGGGTTGGGCATCTTTCTCCGTGAATACATTCCTACTCTGCTTCCTTGACAAGGAACGAGACTYGAGCGGGGTCTGAGGCCATTGGAAGTTGCAGAATGAAACCTCCTGTGGRCCAAAAAAGAGGGAAAGCAGCAACATCCCTTCAGCTGAGCTCCTGCCCCCAGCACCTGCCCTGAGGGAGAGCAAGTTGCTCAGGGAACCAGCAGCAGCTGGAGGAGGAGGAGAGGGAGGATTTACCTGGCAATTACAGCCAGCTGTTCCCCTTCTGGTGAGCAGTAAGGTGCTGCCCTGCATGCCACCTCTTCCTTACCTGCCCAGCCAGGGCCGGGGGTGAGTGGGGAGGGCTGCTCTACTGCAGCTGCCCTGGGGGCCCGGAGTGAGGAAGCCCAGGAAGAAAAGGAGTGAAGCTGGGGGCACACAAGCGGTRAGCATCTGGGGAGAGCTGCTGCTGACTGGGGAGACTGGTATGGATGCTGACGGAGAGGCTGCGCTGGGAGACGTTTGGAGGGATCCTTTTTCATCTTTTGCAGTACTAAAAATGACTTACTGCTATAGCTCATGTATTAATTAGTATGCATTTATTACCTGATTTACCTCGGTGAGCTGATACAGCTGGAGAACTGCCTCCRCAGCCCAAGAGCAATGAACGGCCCATATGCTCCCAAGTCACATCTGCCTTGCACTCTCCAGCAGCCACATATGTTTATGGCCAGCCTGTTTCCCAGCCAGCTCCTAGGCACGCTGCATTTCCTCATGCTGTCTCACCAGCGTGCGATGCGTTTGCTCGCTTCTGTGCTGCCTAGTGGCCCTGTGTATCCTGAGCGCCTTCCAGGTTACCCTGCAGCGACTGTGGCTCTGGCGTTTTGCAATGTCCTAGCGTGTTGCTCCCGCGGTGCTCTGCTCTCGGCTCCTTGGTGTGGCACCCTCCCACAGATGTGCTCCTACGTTGTCAGGGCTGCGGTCAGCAACCAGGTTGGTTTGTGCTTTTTGTTTTTAAATAACGCTTACAGGATTTTGCATGCCTGTGTTTGACCCACTCGTCACACTGACGTGTTCACGTGCTCTGAGAGTTTGCATCACTCACTGAGTGSTTGCCCTTGACACCTAACACCGTCATAGCCAGCCGTGGCCAAAGCATCCTTTCATCAAGGCACCTCTCGGCAGCGCTTTGCAGCTGATGCAGGGGCGCAGCCAGAAAAGGGAATGGCTTTGCATTAGCAGCGCATTAGCTGGCTGCTGCGATGACACGTTGCATCTTTGGCAGCCAGAGTAAGTTTGAGTAGCAGCTGGCCCAACGCGGGAGCAACAGTAAAAGGCATCCACTGTCCTGTGCTCTTGTGTGAGCAAACCTGAACTGTGCAGTTGAAACCTCTCATGAACAGAAGTAATTAGGAAAATCACTTTGTCTTACTGTACGAAACACCCAGCCCGCCCATCTCGGCGCCCCAGCAGATGGGTGCCTCGGCAGTAACGCCCGCCTGGCTCGCGTTGCAGGTGCGTCTGACCGCCCTTAGGAGCGGCGATGGCCRCTTACAGGTGCAAAACTGGATCAGGTCTAAAGCGAGTCAGAGGAAAAGCACCCAGAATAACAAGCCCGGGCTTGCTCTGGAGATGGCCWGTATTTCCAAGGCACGCGGAGCGGGGCAAACAGGTTTGTTAGCTACCCCTGAGCACCTGCATCCCGCTGGAGATGCCCGTTCTCCATAAGCGCACTGGAAACGGACAGTCTCTGTGGGCGGCGCTGCCGGAGCTGTCTCGCAGCATCGCGGTGCGGCGAAACAGTTCGGCACAGCTTGTTCCACAGCAAAGTTTAGCGAGCAGCTGATGGTCGTGGAGGAAAGGAGAAAAGCTGAAGGGGGGCGCAGCAGGTATTTTTGCATTGTGATTTTTACACTAAGAATTACGGACTCGAAGCCTATAGTTCAATCTTATCTTCATTTTAGTTACCATGCTAACACCATTTTGRTCTTTACTGCTTGGTAACCGTTAAAGCAAGTGATGCACAAATAAGTGTTATATTTACAGTAAACTTGATGCTGTTTTTTGCTAACTGGGAAGCAATTACACCTATAAGCAATTACATRATTTGACTTACATTTATTAAATTTTTTAATTAAAGTGCAGAAAGCTAGCATCTTTAATATTTGTATGTGCAAAATGGAAGTACAATAAGTATCCTAAATCTGTAAGAAGTAAATGTTATTGCTAAATTGATTTATTTTCTAAACTAATTGATCTCTCCCGGCAAATAAGAGTTAYCGGTAGTTTGTGTGATATCACCTCTCCATTCCTGACGCAGTTTTTGCATGCTGATGAACACTCCCAAATGTTTTTATTATAGCTATGATTATATTGCAAGAAGGCGGGGGGGGGGGGAATCATCTCATGAACCTAGCAATCACGGATTTCTTTTTTAGTCCTGCAAAATTACTGCCTAGCAACTGCACGCCAGACCCAGCGAGCTTATGCAATGGAAGAGCGCGAGGGCTGGGACGCGCGTGCTGCGGGCTGCGGCGCTCGCTGAGCTGAGCGCAGGCCGTGAGGCAAGGCTCGCCCCGTCTGCTGCCGCCGCTTCCCCGGCCTCGGGTGAGGGCTGAACGCGCCGTGCTCAAGGGCAGGCTGGAGGCTGCATGTATGTGCATATACATATACATACATACATATATATATATATATATATATATAGAATAGCGTCTGTGCGCGCATAGTTTAACAGTTTCACTGCTCAGCTACTACTAGCCAAGGCCCAGCCTGCTCCCGATCGTGGGGATTTCAGGTTATACCATCTTCCAGAGCCCTTGTGTACTCTATTTCTTAACGCTGGCCCGTTTTGCTCGCGAGGAGATCCGGGCTACGCTGCAGAGATACGTTTTCCTGTTGCCACCTTCTGTAGGACCATTTGCAGCCAGGCTCCCCAAGAGCTCTAGCTCCCACTGCCAGTTTTGTGGTCTGAGGACTGCTTTTTTCTCTCCGCTTGATCTCTCCCAAGAGTGACGTCAGTAAGCTGCTCAAGGAATTTGTTTAAGAGCTTTTAGTTGGATATCCTTTCCTAGCRCTCGCGTATGTATTTTGTCTCAAGGACAAACGTAGCTCACTGTGTTACTCAGGTCTCCATCACTGCTCTGTCTCAGCGGATTGGAGCAAATGCTCCTCAGGCCCCTGGGATCCTTTGATTAATGTATGTCCTGAGGCAATTAGGAATTGTTTTGAAAAATGCATTTGGCAGCCAAGCAGGCTTCRTTTTCAAACACTGTATTGTCTGCAATTTTTTCCCCTTCTCTTGAATACTTGAGTTTGAATTTTTACCTTTTTCTCTTTGCCTATTTTTTTGATACCTCATTATTAACTAGCTGTGTCAGTAGCACGAACAGGATTGTCTGAACGATTACGCTTGCTCATTTTGTAGATCAGGTTAGTACTAATGTGACGGTGTCTCCTAAAGCTTGCTTGAAGGATCCTTCAGTAAACCAGAAGGATTTAGCCCAGCCCCGTGTTGTTGCCCACTGCCTGTCCGCAGGGAAAAGGGAGAGATTCCTGTAATTGCTTTTGCCCATTTATCCTCTTTCGTGTTCTCCACCATCATGGTGCTGCATATATATTGTTCATACAGTCTAGTTACTTGCATGATGTTTTTCCAGCAAACCACTGGAATTGCAATATTAARCCACAACATTTAAGCCACTTGGAGTGCTGCTGCGTGGGTTAGACAACACCATAGCTCAGAAAAGAGGTTCAAAGCCCAGCTCACCTTGTTAAAAGTCAGCAGAGGCTAGTGACCAAGCGTGCCTGGGGGTGGCGCGGCCCCGCGGCAGGCACTGCTTCCGAGATGGGCTGCAGCATCACGCGACTTGCAAATCTGCTCTTCCTGGATAGCCACGGACCTTTCCTCGCGCTACTTGCCGGCACACCCTCGGGTCTTGCCTTTCAGAGAAAAGGCAGAATTTTCACACGTACTGCAATGAATACAGCGGATGCGCTGGTTTTCGCTCCTGGTTCGCTTGGGTCGGTTGCAGCGCAGGAGCGGCGTACGGCGCTAGCGGCGAAGGCTGCCAAAGGAGCTGGAGACGTTGTCACGGGACGTGGGACATGGGACGTGGGGGCCAGCTTGTGCCACGCGCTGTGCAGGCGCCCAGGCTTCGGCTTGGAAACCTCTCGTGGCGCTAAAGGGATGTGGCATTCCTGTTCCCTCCTGCTGGTGGGAGGAAGCCCCTGCTGATGCTCCCTCTCCCCATTTGCAGCTCTGTTACCGGATTTYGCCTCGCTGCTAAACCATAGTGTCAGTTTGCTAATAATGTTAATTAAAAATGGAAACTGTTCTGTCATTGCATCTACAGGCAAGTCTCCTTTGGTTACAAGTAACTTCAATAGCAAGCTTTGACCTAGCTAGAAGCCTGCTCCTAAAATTTCCTTTGGCTCTAGTCAGAGCCTCCTTTCTGTATCACGAGTTAAGAAGTAAATATGCTTTGAGAGGCGAAGGCGACAAATTGAACGCTGTTTCMCATGTGTGGGATACAGCTTCTCAAGGGAGCGTTGCTGCTTGKAGGCAGGGATCAGAAACAGTGCAGGCGTACGTATGCTGGCAGTGCCTATCGCTGCCTCCCTTCTGTGCTCCGGGGAACGCCTGCGCGGCCGCGCTAGCGCGCTGCCGGGGGGCCTCCCCCCGCCCGCCTGCCCGGCTCTGGTCGCTGAATTAATTGGCTGTAACAGGACCTACGCTACCTAATCTGTGTGCTAGTCGCTGCTTGCAATGTAACTCAGCACTGCAGCCCTCAGCGTTGYAATAAGCTCGAAACGGCCCAAAGCTCCAGCCTCGTTTCTTTAGTTTAGCTTGCTTGTATTTACTTGAAGAGATATTAAGAACCTGAAGAGCGAAAACGCCATCTTCGCCCAGGCTCGCTCGTTGAGCAGCCCCAGTCATCTGTATGATAGGCACTGACAGGTCGATTCTCCCCACAACCTCCTCCATGATACGCTGATGGTGACGGGAGGGACGAGGGTCCTGCTGCCTTCCTGGAGGACGGCTGTCAGGGTAATGTCCTTTCCAATACCCATCTCAGTACATCGCCAGTAATCTCCACGTGCGAAGGGCACACAAGGAAAGGAAAGATATCACAAAGTTCTTGGAGCTGGTGGCCAGGAAAACCCACCGAGCAAAACGGACACGTGGATTTTTCTGYTGCGTCTTGTTGAAGGCAATATTGGTTGGCTGGACACTGTATAGCGTTATGCATGTACAGCATTATACATGTTGTCTCAACACAAAACAGCTGCTAGCACCACAAAACCAGTTGCCGTTCAGTGCTTTTAGTGCACTGTAAGCTATATCTACATGTGGGCTCTTYTCTTGAAAACTGAAAGCGAGATCATGTTTATGTAGATGTGGCCTTTATCTACTAAGATGAATTTCACAATTACGTTAATCTGAAAAATAGACATTGTTAAGAGCCATTCAGCTGGACTTCTACTTCTTATTTCAATGCGAGTTTTTCTTGTGCTGCTTATGACTCGTATTGCATTTGCTTTTACGTTGCTTACACTAGACTCACTTACTTACAGTAGTCCCCTGGCTATATTGTGTGTTTACTGCGATATTCCTCCAACTGTCTTGAGTGTAGTGCTTTGGACTTTTGTCAAATCCCAAATATTAGCAAGCAGGGAAATCTGGAATTTGATTTCATGTGCATTCCTGAATACAAAGTTAGAGTGGCCTGGCAAATGAGTGGAAATGGCCTCCTGACTTCTGTCTCACGTTCAGTTCAACCCAAATACGCCTCATCTCTGCAGCCCCTGTTCCTGCTCCTCTAGGGYTCCGGGAACTTAGTCTCCACTCTTTGCAAAGTGTACTGCTGCACACTTCTTCTTTTTTTTTTCTTTTTTTTTTTTTGAGGGGGGTTACTATTCTGAAAGTGTTTCTTGAGTAGAGGGGGAGGTTTTGTTTTTCTGTCTGATCAGTTAAAAACACAACTTTATAAATTCATATTGTTGTCTAATGTAGGAGCTGTATTGTGGCAAATAGCTTCAGCCTGGCAAAGAGGCAGGCAAAGTAGGTTTGGAACGTGCCAGGTGAGAGCTACCCAACAGAAACCACAGAAGTCAATRTTTTCCATTAATTACCAACAAAATGCTGCGCATGTACTGGCAAAGATCCCAAAATAAGTAATAAAAGTGCATATTTTGGCATGAAGTCAGTCCCTGCTGAAGCATGTATCAACAAATTCAAGTATGCCATGTGAAAGAACAGAAATCAGTGCCTGGGAGCTAATGGACAGCACAGTTAGAAAACAGTAATTCCTGCTCTAAAATACTGTGGTGTCTCAGTGTGGTGAGGTCAATGTTGACTTTTTAAAGGCAAAACCGCAGCTCTAGGTGAGATGGATGCTTTGCAGAGATCACCGTTAAGTGTTTTCTGGGATCAGCAAGTGCTTAGAGAGGGGAAGCACTGCGTGTGAAGGGAAAGCGTGTTCTGCCATTCTGGGTAGTCTCAGAATTAAAAATAAAATAAACTTGTTTCTATATGTTTATCCAGGAAATACCAGCCGTGAAAGAATCTGGACCACAAGACTAGATATCCTGGGGCTCTTGCAGGATTACAGAGGCATTCCCGAGGTCACAAAAGTTTATGCTAGTTGCACTTATTCCAGGTGTGATGTAAGATGATTTAGCACATCTGTCTCTAGCTGCGATGAGAGAACCCGGCTGGAAGCAGACGACCTCCAGATGTACGTTTGTGTTCCTAATCCGTAGCCTGGGCTATGTGGGGAATGTGCCRGTGGTGCTCCTGGTGCCAGGAGCTAATTGCTTCTGTGTTTGGTAGCGATGACTTTGCGCAAGGGTTGTAGTCAATTATATTCCTACAAACCAGCAGCTGGAGAAGAGCTTACGTCAGTTAAGAGCTAAAACAATGTGATTACTCTTTTCTACCCAAACTGGGCAAGAGAAGAAGGTAATCAGTGCAGGAGCTTGTAAGTGTTGAAACACTGCACACATTCCAGTTCTTCTTTTCTCTAGTTATACCATGGAGCCACACGCCAAATGTCTTCAGGGAGATGCTAAAATACAGAATATTGGCCAAAATATCTCAGACCTCAGAGGAGCTGAAGAGCTTGCTTAGCTTTCAGTAAAGTCGAAACTGAACTGTCTGCACTGAAATTACTCCAATGGAGCATCAGTCCACTTAACGAATATATGCATTTAAACTTGGGAATGCCAGGATCCGGAGACACACTTCAGCCTTAATGCTGTCCATGGTCCCACTGATGAAAACACAAAACCGCCAGTGTCAGACCTCGGCCAGTGTATGAAATGCAATGCAGGTAAGATAGGATATAGCTACAGAGGCAAAAGTCAGGCAAAGCCAAGCTCTGCTTTCTAGACTTGTAGTAACTCAACAAAAGCAAATTAGAATCAGGCTATGGACCCAAAATACGGTATGACGACGTAATACCACCCCCAGAGGCAGACACTTCTACAAGAACCCTGGGGTGATGGAGGCTTGCTTAAACATTGCCTTAGATGACTCCACAGTAGCATGTGGAAGAGCTGGAGGTGTGCGTGGGGAGCGCAGCTTTGACACATTGGCCATCTTGCCTGGTCAATCTTCTTTCCAGTTGTTGGACTTTTGTGCCTTGCAAAGCGCCTCTGCATCTGCAGAGAGAAAAGCCCTGCCTGGAGGTTACAGATGAAGCGCACAACAAAGTGCAGGAATGGTTTTGCAGATGCTGAATATACACACGGCTTGGCACCAGTTTGTCACAGTGATCCAAATATGTTTAAATCTAGTAAGGCCTGGGTGTGTTTTCTAGCTCTCTAACGGGCCTGTGCAGCAATACACATTGGTTGAACAGCACTTCCAGGCATAGAGATGATGGATTTTCTGTGTCAGTTATGGAATAACAATTCAGATCAAATTGCTCCTCTCCCTTGTATTAATGACCTTGGAAATAAATCTCTTACGTGGGATTTTTCTGTAGTAGCAGGTAATAGTAGTACTCTGCCTCAAGATGAGCACATTTTCCATGGATACAGGAGGCTGCTAGCTGGCAATTTGTGCTTTTGGGGAAGGACTGAGTTATTAATAACTGTAATATAGGTGTCTTCTTACCCCATCCAGGTATAAGTGAGATTTCCCAGAGGATAGAAGCAGAATATTTGAGGAGTCCTTCCATGAAGGAAAATATTCATGAGGGGATGCATCAATGTAGCAGATTCTTCTGCTCAGCACTCAGTAGCAAGGTCCATGCAAACTCCTGTGCTGATGAAGTGGCCTTCAGGAACAAAAAGTAGAGTAAACCTCACATCTAAGGGCTCTCTCCTCTTCTGCTGTCGTCTTTGGCTCTCCAGCATGGTTCATGCAGGTCCCAAAGTTAAGCTCTCATCTTCAGGTAAGAGCTCTAGAAGCATCCTAATCAAAGACAAGAGGTTGAGCAGTAAGTGAGTAGTAAATTGATGAATTTACTAGTAACTTATTTAGTAAGTCAGCCATACCGCATGGATCCTTCAGGCTGGCTTCCTAACAGCAAGGCGATGTGAAGCTGCAAMCCCCCTATTGATTCCTTTCATATTTGGTGGCCGGTCAGCTTGAGCATGACTTGGTTATATCTTCAGTGATTGCTGGTCTCCATTCTCACTGCTGCACCTGTGTTCAGTATTTGACTGCKTAATTCAGATAAAATGTTGTCCTGCCTTACTGAAGCTGGGCCAGCAAGTGCCCAGGATTAGTGTCATTTGTGTATGAGAGCAGCTTGACTGGGATGAGCGATGTCATTTAAAGGAGATCAATGTTTCTCTTCATCTGCAATAGATTAACATGTGTGCTGCCGATGTAACTAGGTATTTTGCAGCCACGGTTCCTTCATCTGAATGGGGATCCTTCCCTCCTTCTTTCCTTCCTTTCCAGACTGCAGTCCTTTTTTTGGAAGCATGCGTCTGATCGGACAAATGTGCACTATGGCTAAGCTATATGTGAACTTCATAGCTGCAGACGTTAAGATCATAATTTTTGATATAGGTTTTTGGTATTTAAATTCCTTTGGCTTACACGATAGAAAACAAAGAAAAGATGCACAGGAAATAAATTTGCTATAAACRTCAGTGGGGATGAAATCTATTTGCAGGACAGCTGAGATGTGTCTCAGTAGGAAAACTGCAACTTACAAGTTCCTGCAATGTGTGAAATTAAAATCCTATCTGTCAGTTTATTCTGCTTTAAAATTAACGTATTAATGCTTGGCGTGTTCTCACGCGCACCTGAACAAACAGAAGTGCCCTCCAATACGATCTCAAGATCGTTGTTAATGCCTTGAATGCATTTCTTCTTGAAAATATTTACTCCTCCTGTCTTGCTCTTCCAGGTGACTGTTTGTGACAGTTCTCGCAAATGCGGCTCATGTGCCCACTGCGCCTTTTCTAACCATCTGTTGCCATCTGCTGGCAATAGTGTTGAGTTGCCAGACTGGTGTGAGATGGCTTCCAGCGGAAAATGTATGCCATACTGTATACAACTAGGGSCAATCTGGTAACAAACACATGGCAAATTCACCCAATACTTGTCTAACCATCTGCCTGCTGTTATCCAATGCCACCATAATGTACTGTCACCAGCAATGCCATTTTTTTCTGATGCCAAACTGCACTAAAAATTGCAACTACTGTAGAGGAATAGTGCACATAGAAGCCAAAAACAAATGAAGGAACGCTGCTGCTATTTTCTCAGCAATTATGCCCTTAATTTTCCTGACAAACATCTAGCAAGTGGAATTAAAATTTTTAATTTTAAGTAGTAAGTAACTTAAAATTCCTGTGCAGACATATGTGCACTCTTCAGAGGATGGGCTGGGGTGCAGATCTCTGTGCATTTTGTAACTCGGTTAAACCACCAGCAATAGTGTGAGCAGCTCAGAGAATGGGGGCAGGGGCAGGGGGGGAGGGACAGGACTTGTCCTGCTATTGACTCTGTTTGAAGTGAAATTTTTTATTTTTATTTAATTTCTGCTTCCCATACATGGCCCTATGTAGTCCCAGCAGCCATTACAGCCTCCTGCCTCTGTTCTTTCCCCACTGCAGTCATGAACTGCACCTGTGCATGCAATTCTATGACAAATATTTTATTGCAAATTCTCTATTCCTCAATCTGTCCAAAGCATCTGGTATTCAGTTCACCTGTAATGTGGCTGARTGATGCCACCTTGCCAAAGCGGCTTATCTGCACTAACGGTTGGTTGTGGTTGGCTTCCCCCAGGTTAGAGTGGGCAAGGGGAATCCCGTGCAGAACTCGGTCCTGACGCTCGTAGTGAATTAAAGAAGTGGTAGCCTAAACTCAGACACTACGGAATTATGTTTCTTTCCAGTCTGTGTGAATGAGACCTGTCCTGCCCTCTTGTTCACTTTCTTGGCTGGGGAAAGCTATCTCAAGTACAGCTCATATGCCCACTGCATCTTTCCAGTGCCTTTACTACTCTGGCAAATGGATTTGTCTGAGATCTGGGGAGACCCTCACAAACCAGGCCAGAAAAGCTTTGAGATGGGATAGATGTGAAAGTATTTGCTACTTGGGAATGAAACCTTTTTAAACCTCTGAATGCTCTGAACGTAAAAAAAAATACCCTTCTTAGCAAAGCATGAAATTCAGATGATCACAGCAGAGCTCATCGCTTCCTCTGTTTTTTMACCTAGGTCATGACTGGTCACATAGCCCTGTTAATAACAAGCAGCATTCATTTCTCTGTCCATATTTAACCACAGGGTCTCAGGTTGCCTTGGGTTTTTTTTTTGGTTTTT
>NW_028185261.1:6457941-6476392 GCF_003343005.1 Rhea americana
TTTTTTTTTTTCCCCCCCTCTCTCTGAGGGAAATAGTCTTGTATCTCCACCAGCAAACATGCCTTGCAGTCAGATTGTAGCTCCCCAAAGGCTTTCTCCAAATATTYGCTCCTGCCTCTCTGAATGCAGACCTCTGACTTCCTGCCAGTAAAATGTAGCTGGCTCTCAGCTTAAGGGGTCTGTTCTAGGTCAGCCCAGCAACAGGAGAAATAACCCATGGCGATTGTACAGATTCTCTGAGGGTCTTACAAACTCTACATCCTGCTGATTCCAAACAGCTAGACTCTGAAATGATAGAAATTTGTGTTTCTCAAGAGCTATAGTTTTCCTAAGACTATGGTAAAACTTCTCCTACATCTGTTTAGGACTGAAGCTGCCAGTCCTGCCTTGGGTGTGCAAAGAACGCTTTGACAGACCTCGTGAGGATGCAGAGATGCATTTTCAGCATTGCTGTGATGCCTCCCTGCAATTGTAGCTATAGTGGGCACAACAGCTGCCCGCCACCAGGATAAAGGTTGGAAGCAGTCAACCATTTTTTTTGGAAATACGATAGCTGAAACAATAGGAGTCAGTGACTAAAACACAAGCCACCAACAAGGCCAGTTAGAAATAAAGCCAGAATTACGCATAAAGAGTTTTTACTGAAGGATAAATGTAAATGTAGAGGTCAGATGCTAAGTTAATGGAGGAATTGACTGAAAACAGACAAAAATATCCAGAAAAAAAAAACACACAAAGAAACTCACAGAAAGCACAAAAGAATCTCAAAAGAAATAGAAAGTACATCTGGTGCCAAGCAGAGGCAAAGCTTTTTATCAATAATGTTTTCTGAAAAAAGTTTGGAACACTACATAGGATTGGTTGTGTCAGGGCATCTAGTCCAATGTCCCATCTCTGCCCAGCAGGTGCCTAGGGAAAAGTACAAGAACAGGGCAAGCATKTGGCAGTATTTCCTCAGGACACTATCCCAGCCTCCTCTAACTTGGGACTGCGGGACTCTGGAATATTTTTTCTTTTGTATTGAATAGCATGAGATGAATTTATCAAACTGATTTTTCTGAATACACACAAATTTCTGGCAACCATAAATTCCTGTAGCACAGTTCCACAATTTAAGAAGTACTGCACGAAGAAGTGGCTCGATTCAAGCCTGGCCGCTCTATATCTCACTTGATGCCCTCTACTTTTCATATTGAAACAGTGAACAAATCGAAAACCTACCTTCTCCAGGCCATTCAGGATCCTGCAGACCCCCCAGAGCCCCTTCTCTCCCTGGTTTCTCCTCCAGGCTGGAGTTGCACCCTATCAAATTGTTCCGGGCGTGAGGCTCAATCCAGAGCTTTGATGTCCTTGTCACTTTCTTCTGTGTCCTCTCCAAGTCTTTTGAAATCAGAGGACCAGAACTGCAAATAGTACTCAGATACCTTGGATTTCCAGTGACATCAGCTTTCCTGTTTGCTTGGTCTCCTTCCCTAGTAACTAATTGGCTTGCCTTTTTTCCCCASTACTACCGAGCACTGAGCTGACCCTTGCACTGTACCTAACAATTTTGCTCCTGAGTGATATCAGTAAACAACTCATGTATACAACTACTCGTAGTCGGCCCTTTTCCTTGCTAGCCTGAGTAACTTAGTATCATCAGCAAGCATCTCACTCTTCACCCTTTTCCCAGATGATTTGTGATGACAATGAACAGGCACTAGCATGTCCTGTGGGAATCCACTACTACAGAATTCAATCGCTTATTCCTACCATTTGCCTTCTGTAATTCAGTAAGTCCACAGCTCTCTAAGGGAAGGTTTRCCTTCTTACCCCATGGCACCTTAGTTTTGCTAAGAGTCTTCAAGGGAGGGTTCTGTAAAGTACCTTCTGAAAATCCAGGTAGATTTAAGAAAATACATTTTTGACACATTTACTGACTTTTTCAGCGACTTTTCATAAATCCATGACGGCACAGGGAACTATCTCATGTTCTTCTTCTACAGCATCTTAATTCCCAGAGCGCAGTCCATACAATGGGGAGAATGTGTCAGAGCAATAACTGCCTGTGATCAGTTTTCCCCAGGAAGAAACAAAATCCTAGATCTGGCAAGTTACTCGGGTCAAAGAAGGTAACACGCAGCGTTGTGTGTTCACTTTGGGAACGTTTTGAGTGATCTCACCGAGATTTTCAGTTACTCTACAGGTAATCCTTTCGTGCTTTTATTTATTTCAATTGCAAAAGACATTACCACTTAGAAAAAATGACCTTCTGTAAACTGGAGCAGATACTTGACCATGAAAATAGAGTGCTCCCATTTCTAAACTGATGCAGTGGCTCTCAGCTGTCATTCCCAAAAAAGCAGGTGGTGTAAACCAATACCTCGGCAGTTATATTTTGCCAGCACACTGGCAGGAAGCGGCACAGCCCTCCTCTTTAGAGAGGCTCCGCAAAGCTCGTAGGCACTTCGTGCATTCCTCAATCTATGCGACCGAAGCAAGAGAGYGCTCAGATGATGAAGGTCCATTCTGTTCTCCTGCTGCTGTTCTTCTCAGGTAAATGTGCTTAGGGATTGCCTCGAAGTGTTTTTTTTTCCTTTCGTAATGTGTAGGACCGTGACTTTGTGTATATGTCAATATGAACAAATATGCACTCCGGGAACATGTTCTGAGGATGGTTTTATGAACTCATGAGGAAAAAATATATAGAGACTCTTTTAAATGAGAGGTTTGGAGTGCATTGGCAAAGCTAAAAATATTTGYATCTTTAAACACCAAATATCTGCAAGTGGGATGCTTTTGTGTTTAATTGCTTTTCCCTGTTTGTTTGTCCTCTTTTTGCCATGCTCTAGTGCTAAATTTATTTCAAAATGCATCCTGAGGATTCTAGCGAACATGGACTGAAACGTAACATTTCATAACAAGTATTTTCATTAAGTTGTGGGACTATTGGCAAGGAAGCAGAATTGATTGGYAGTTGCATGTGTTGTGCCAGGATTGAACTTAGAAGTCCTTTTAAACCGTCTGTTAGAAAAGTAAGTATTTTGTGATCCTAAAAAATTTCCATGAAATTCAAGAAGTGCACTAAATTTCTGCCAAGATACAGTAGAAGGTAACAGTGTGAAGGATTTTAATGGGATTAATAAGACATTATAAAATGCTTAACTTAGATATGACGCTGTGACCATAGTTTACCAACTGAAAGCTGTCCCCTCCCAAACCAGCCTCCCTGGCAGCGAAGGTGAGCAATGCTTGGCTGTGGCGGAGTRTATGTACACTTTCTCTCAATGACTTCCAAGTATTTTAATACCACCTAATGACAGGAAGAGGATGAGACAAAATCCTTGGCATCCCAGTTCAACTATAGGAAAGGATCTGATGAAGAGTCAGTTAGRAAGCAAGGGGAAATCCTGGCTTATTTTGGAGCCAGTAGCAAAATTCCTGCAACTTCAATGGCTTGGGATTCAAGCTAAGAAGAAAAAAGGGCAAGTATGGGCTTTGCAGAAATGCTTGCTCCTGGGCTAGCTTTGCTTGTGTGGAAACTAATTCCAGCCGCTGGAAGGAGCAGTCTCGGAAAGCAAAAGCTGCTGGTCCCTGTTCCCTCTTACTGCTATTAAGAAGGGGTACAAAAAAATAATCACCCTAACCYTCACTTTTATTTGCTTTATTCCCTTGTAACAGTGAAGGAGCTATAATCTGTACACTTGATGTGACTGCTTGGTCTCACAAATTGTTCTGCAAGGGGTTGTCTGGAAATGTGGCTTGTATATTTTTCCGTGAAGTAGACATCTAAGCTCTCGCCCGTGGGGTGAATGATAGCATACATCGCTAAAGCTGCACCCCGTCAAAGCTGCTACTTGCCATGTTCACTCATGACATCCTACTTACAGGGGCTCTTAAAGGGGGTCTGTTATATACCACTGCCGGGTCAAGCTGAGTAATATGTGTGCAGCTGTCTCCAGGGACAGGTTSAGAGCCTTTCCTGCGGAGAACTGGAGTGTGAAACGGGATCTTCACAAAAATGAGGCGTGAGATGCCCTAAAAAAACAAAGAAWTTTTCTCTTAAACATATATTTGTTCCCATACACATCAGCTGATAGAAAAGATGTGGGATAAGAAAATGAAATGAAAATGAAATAAGAATAATAGATTTGACAAACAGGAAGTGAGAATAATYTGTTGTTTGAAAGGAAAGCTGGTTTTTGTCTTCACCTTGGGCCTGAAATGGATGATGTTTATGCAGTCTCATTTGCAGCTGAGAAATAAGTAAAACAAAAAATGGATCAGTGGTTGAGGGAGAACAGGAAATAAAAATATAAGAACATATTGTTGCTTCTGTCTTTCTCATCATAAGCACAACCCATCATGAGCAGAAGCTACTGCTCTGCTTAGACTGCAGATGAGAAAACCAGTATGGGTGGTCACTCACCTGAGTGACTGAATTTCTGGTTGTCTCTTCTTCAGTGTTAATGCTATAGGTAGGACCATGGCATTGAAGGTGGAGAGGACAATGCTGAAAATCCCTGACTATGAGTCTTTTCTTTTTATAAATGACCAGAAATTTTGAATGTAACTGTAGTTGCAGGCTGAGAGACCCTCGGGAAGTTTCCTAATGCTCATTTTGAACATTGACAGTCAGGGTTATTAATTTTTGTTGATCTCCTGGTTGGAGACTCTTATTGCCTCAATACGCCTCCAGATCAGATATAGGCAACCACCCCTGCTGAGTGGGTTTGTAATGCACATGTGAAATAAGAGAGGGGTCGCACAAAGGGTTCCAGCGCCGATCTGCAGTGGCTGCATCGACGGCCTTTGCTTTGGACCCGTGCCGGACTGGCAGCGCGGTAGCGTGCACCCCGTCGCACCTCGCTGACACCACCGCTGCCCTTCTGCAGCTGGGCCGRCCCTGTGCTTCGAACACGAGACGCGCCTCGTTGAAGACTTGTTCAGGGACTACAACAAGGTGGTGCGCCCAGTGGAAGACCATCGGGATGCGGTTGTCGTCACTGTCGGGCTGCAGCTTATTCAGCTTATTAACGTGGTACAGTATGAACATGTTCAACTGCTAGTTTACATGATATCACCAAAGAGTGTCATTTTCTCAGGAAACAATATTTCTCCCCTAATCCTGATGTGTGCTGCTACTTTCTCCTTTTTTTCCCTTTTCTTTTTTTTTTAAGGATGAAGTAAATCAGATTGTAACAACGAATGTACGTCTGAAACAGGTAACTCTAAATACTGCTAACCACTTCATTCCAATTTAAATAAATGCAGTGGACACAGCCAGGAATGCACTGATCTGTTATGATTCCAGAGGCATCTTGGACAGAGGGTTCAGTTAACAGAGTTTTTCTTCATTCTGGAGTCTTAAGAACAAAGTCCACTGAACACTGAGATCCATCACAAAGGAATTTTGCATTTGAATGTTCTTTCTAGGATGTCATTTCAAACAGTAAACTTATTGTATACTTATTTGGGATTAAGGATTTTGGATATTTTTGTTTGTTCGTTTGTTTTTTAGCCAAAATTTAAATTAATGTAAAATACTACCTAGGAGGCCCATAGCATGTGTTTATGCTTATCTACAAATCTCCCCCAAAAAAGAGTTAATTATTTCCAGGAAATATTAAAACTACTTCCAACCATATTGGAATRCCTTCTTATTGGTTAAAATGTTTCCTCTTTAGCAATGGACAGATGTCAACCTAAGATGGAATCCAGAAGAATATGGCGGTGTGAAAAAAATCCGTATCCCATCCGATGATATTTGGCGCCCAGACCTTGTTCTTTACAACAAGTAAGGAGCGCTAACTGGTTGGGAAGGATGGCATAGCTCTGCCCCAGTGCCAGTCGCATGACCTGAACTAGGGGACAGAGAGCAGCCATCAGGGGCTGTTTTCCCACCATCTATTCCTTAATCTTGTCCCAGAGCAACCCTCCTCCCCAGTTCCAGAGCTCAGAGCTGAGTAGGGATAGGAGTGCTTTCCCGGGACAGCTAGACTTCATTTGGGCCAGTACACAGCATGCCTCAGACCAATTTTTTCCATGAGGGAGCCTGATGGCGCTGTGGAGATGAGGTGATCCACACTCAGATAAATTCTTTGCGGTTTAAGCCTGGACAATCAATCAAGAAGGAAATCGCTTGATTAGCAAAGAGGGCAGATCAAGGGACTGCAGGTGTCGAGAGCACTAAGATAGTAACAGCAGGTCAATACAGAAAAGATAACAGGTCCACCTAYTGAAAACATCAGCTGCCTTTGCAGCCTGACGACCGGTCTAAATTTGGCTCCTCGGTTTTGCATTAAGTTAGTCAAATGCTCTAGCCAGTTACCTCAGTATGACCCCTGTGCCCAGTTGTCCTTTTCTCTCCGTAACTCCTTCTGATAACCCTCTGTTGTGATGATGTTAATCATGCTGTCCRTACTGCTGCTAACGCCCTTTCTCCTTTTGCAGTGCAGATGGTGATTTTGCTATTGTTAAATACACCAAAGTTCTTTTAGAACATACAGGCCTGATCACCTGGACACCACCAGCTATTTTCAAAAGTTACTGTGAAATTATAGTCACATACTTTCCATTTGACCAGCAGAACTGTAGTATGAAGTTGGGCACTTGGACGTATGATGGTACAATGGTTGTTATCAACCCGGTAAGCAATAATTTTGTWATTGGGGAAAGCAGCAAGGACCTGGATATACTTTTAGGGTTTCATATAGAATATCTTCTTATTTTACTACCCCTTTTGTTTTTCTTACTTTTCTGTGGGGTGGTTCTTTCTGCTCATGATTTTCCATTTACAAGGACTCTCTCCTTGTCTCCTCAGGGATGTCCTCTATYTCTAGATATTTCATTAGTCTTTCTCTTTAGATGACTATCCTTTCTGTAAAATACTTAGTTGAATTCTGTGTAAAGGACAATATTCTAAAGCAAAATAACGTAGATGAGAATGGTTGGTTTGCTCACAAAAATGCATGAAATGCTTGGATTATTGAGCACACTGTTCCCAGGTGAATACCAAGTTATGATTTTTTTCAGAATATCTAATATTATGAATTTGTATTTTTGATGTCAGGAGAGTGATCGTCCAGATCTGAGTAACTTCATGGAGAGTGGCGAGTGGGTGATGAAGGATTACCGAGGCTGGAAGCACTGGGTGTACTACGCTTGCTGCCCTGATACCCCCTACCTGGATATTACATATCACTTCCTCATGCAGCGCTTGCCTCTCTACTTTATTGTGAATGTCATCATTCCTTGTCTGCTCTTCTCGTTTCTAACTGGGTTAGTTTTTTATCTACCCACAGATTCAGGTATGTGAATTTATTCATTTTGATGCCATAGAAACTGTTCTTCTAACGAGTTGCTGAGAAATTCTGGGTATTTGAAATCCCCAGCCAAATCCAAGGGCAGGAGATGCTCAGCATTTACTAAAAATCAAACATTTCAGCTTGCAATACTAGCTCTAAATATTCTGTAAATAAAGARAAGGCTCTGGAAACAGAAAGCCCTGCTATCTAGATAAACTGGGCTGATTTCCCGTGGAACTCACTGACTAACTATCCAGTCAACTTCTGTGAAATCGAGATTTGGCTAGTGGATTTTTAAATCTTGTCATTTGGGTATTCAGTATGTCAGCAGGTCACACAGTAAGTGAGCAAATACAAGTAACTAAGGCACTGCATCAGAGCTTGTTCTTCTGTTTTCACGCGTTAGCTCATTCAGTACAAACAGTAAGTTCTGACCTCCTGTATGTCCCTCCTGAGCAGCTCTCTACTGGAGAAAAGAACTTTCTCCCTGCAGCCACTTCCAGTGTTGCATTCGTTTTTGCTTTGTATTGGGAATCTGCCTTTAAGCTCATTCATTGAAAGACTTACTTTCCTTTTCCACCAAAAAGTACATAAAGTGCAACTGGATAGATGATAGATGTGTGAATCATATTTTATAGTTTGGTTTTGACATCCTATCTCRCTGGAAGATCTCAAATCTAAGCTCGGGTGTCAGATATGAATATGTCTGCCCACTCAGCCCAGCGTGAGTCTGCCAGAGAGCAAGGCAAATGAGCCTGCAGGAGAYTGGCTCCAAGAGCAAGCATCGATCAGAGGCATACATCTCGTTGTTCAAAATCCACTGCCCATGCAGTGATCCCAGCAAGTAAGCTCTCTGCACTCATCACCTGGCTCTCAAACTAGCCACGCTGGGTGATTTTTTTTTTTTTTTTTTAACCTTTATGCTGGAGCTGATCATATCTCAGGCTCTCATGTTTGGCCAATCTAGCTACTTGCTTTGGACACTAGGAGAGAAAATGGCATTCCAGATGTACACAAATGTGCATCTATGAACAGCCATCATCCACATCATATCTGCACAGAATGATATGAACAGCACTGAGGTTTTGTTTTTGTTTTTGTTTTTGTTTTTGTTTTTTTTTGTTTTATGACAGGGGAGAAAATGACTCTCAGCATCTCTGTTTTGCTGTCTCTGACCGTGTTCCTTCTGGTCATTGTGGAACTGATTCCTTCTACGTCCAGTGCAGTGCCTCTGATAGGCAAATACATGTTGTTTACCATGGTGTTCGTCATCGCTTCAATCATCATTACGGTCATTGTCATCAACACCCACCACCGCTCTCCAAGTACCCACACCATGCCGCCGTGGGTCAGGAAGGTGAGCTGTACGGCTTTGCGCGTTTCCCCTTTTCCACGGAGCACTGCACGTTTCATGGGCAGGCTTTCTAATAAAAGCCTGCAAGAATCGGCGAGGCAGATACATCACATTAAACCTCTCTAGGCACAAGAACTAGTGTTTAGCTGTGTGTCAGGTCAGCAAGGCCACCAGGTTGCTCCTTTACTTACCAAAATTGCCCACTGGGGTAGAGCCTTGCGGGAGATGAGGCAAAACACAGGGGCAGCTGAAGGTACAGGGAAAAGAAATTAGTCTGAGTGCATGTGGCCCATGTTTCTGATGTGGCTCTCCACCAGATTGCCTGACTCCCCTGCCGGGCAGCGGCCGAGTTCATCAGCCTGACTGAGCGCAGAGCACCAGAGCCACCCGGCAGACCTGGGTTCAGCTTCCCGTTTTTCAAAACACAGCTAGGCAGGAGCCGCGACCTTCTCTGTGCTTTTCCATTAAATCCTGTTACTTCGCAGGCCCTGGGAAGTGAGGAGGTCCTCACCCACTAGTAAATGGCAATCATGAGCTGTAGGGAAACTGGAGSTGTGTCATTACAGGGTCTTTGCCAGGGAGACAGGACCAAAGAGGGGCAATTCAGCTATTCTTTCCTTTTTTTAGGCYTGCCTCTGTTCATATTAAAGCCTGACATGAATAGGAGATTGTTTCACAGATTCGTAACCATACTTTCAAGGTTAAAATTTACAMCAGATTCACTCTGCAGCATAAAAAAATCTGCAGAGGAGACACTTTTAAAGGCAAACGCTGCACACAGACTTGGTCTGGGGGACAAGCCTCCGCTACTCTAAGGGAAGGTGCTGTGAACCACACACGCACGCGTAACAGACACTTTTACAACAGCAAAGTCAAGCGTAAGCAGCCAAAAGCGATCCTTTGGAGTCCATTCTTCGAGCTGAATTCGCAAGCAGCATGTTCCAAATTGTCCAGGGTTGATCCCGGGATGCCCGCTCGCAGCAGCCGAGGGGCTGGGATGCRGCACGCCGCTTCCCGTGGAGATGCTGGCCAGGCGGCAGCGTGAAATCGCTCCCAGAAAACATGCGACAGGCCTGTGGGTGATTCAGCCCACCGCGAGACTTACGAAGGACGCGGTGCGAGTGAGGCAGGCGTTGTGGCGAGCTCCGAGCCGGAATCGCTGGCAGATCCGGGTGGGAGGCGGCTGGTGCTTGGGATCCTCGCYGTGGTCTACCGCGCAGCTGCATCTGCCAGAGGAGATCTGCCTCTCCAGACGGAGGCTTCCTTCTTCTGTCTCTCTGTTTTCAGATCTTTATTGACACAATCCCAAACATCATGTTTTTCTCTACAATGAAACGACCGTCCAGGGATAAACAAGACAAAAATATTTTTGCAGAAGATATTGATATTTCTGAAATTTCTGGGAAACCAGGTCCTATGCCTGTCAACTTCTACTCCCCCCTTACCAAAAACCCAGATGTGAAAAGTGCTATAGAGGGAATCAAATATATTGCGGAAACGATGAAATCAGACCAAGAATCCAATAACGTAAGGCATTTTTTGTGCATGATTCATTTCTTGCTTTTAAACAGTTACATCTTATTTTTTGGCAAAATATCAACTTCTCACAAAAACACTCCAGATAGAGTTTTGGCTTTAACTAGGGACAGTCTTCTCCCCTTGGTGCAGTCAATAAGGAGTGACAGATAATAGTCACAGATGGCAATTGAATTGTGGRAAAAAAATCAAAAGTCGCATTGTTGTATTTTTCTAAATATGATATCCGAAGCTGTAGAGATGGAGTGCCTGTGACTAGCTAAAGCAGTTTCAAGAACCTTAGTAAAGCTCCAAAACACATTCCTAATACGTTGCATTCAGGCCACCCTCAGCATGTAGTCAGCAATCCTCTGTTTCTTTTCGAAAGCCAGGAGGCAAGCCCAATTCCAAACTCGGCAGAAGTAGTTTTATTTGAGAATTCTTAAAAGTGACTGACTAGTTTCACTAAGGTTTTATTTCATTACGGAACGCTACAAGTAGTCCTTGCAAGTGGAGCATGTCGCGAGCTACTCTGATTACTGACTTTTTCCATGTTGCAAGCCAAAATGAGGATAAATGCCTGTACAGCCACATATGGCAGTGCTCCCCAGGAAAACCTAGCTCTGCCTCCCCCTAGCATGCTCAACACAATCAACCTCCTTTTCTATTTCAGTATTGCCGCTCACACAGCTTTTGAATGGATAATTCGATATCAGGAGTTCACCTTTTTAAATGATGCCAGACATGTCCCGCTGAGATGCAGATGTCTAGCAGCAACGGCTAGCCTGAGGGTAGAGAGGATTCTCTGGGACAGTATTTTGTCCTGTGTTCTTGGAAAAAGAGGCCTTTCTTTCACAGAGAAAAACTTGACACCACAGTGTTTGTTCCTGTGACCAAATTCCAGGAGCACATGAAAAAATTCTGGCTCTGGTCTGTGTTCTGGCTGATTCCAATGCCTTTCTGCAGCTAACGWTACCTCCAGCGAGGCTGGCTTGGTTTCAGGGTCTCTTGTACTTTGGTTCCTTCTATACTTACAAGGAGGTTCCCCAGTTTACTGGCCAGTGCTCCCTACAGAAGTGGAGCTCAGCTGCTTGTGTCATCTAGGCACCACTGATATCACTTCCAGAAGGCTTCAAAAGTCAAATTCCCAAAATAAACTGAAGGTTGTGGCTTCTGAAGGCTGAGGGTTCACTGCATTCACTTATGAGCCACCTAACATGGTACTTGATTACCACAGTGCCCTCTAGATAACTCGCAACAGCCTCTCCTGCCGGTGGGGCAACTAAGGCAAAGTAGAGGGAGGCTGAGGCCCAGACGTGTTACTCATTAAGGCAGAATTACAAGGTGATAATCCCGTACTCCGAGCCCTGCACTTAGTACGGTGCACTGTGCTCTTTCTCAAGGTACCAGGTTTCCACATAAACTACCCAGTGAAAATGCTGTCTCRGAGCCAGCAGTTTGCATTGTGTCTCGATGCAAATGTTCCCAAGGGGAAAAGGCGGTCCCAGACCTTAGCATGTACCCCTAGGTGTTGAAAGCAAGGACTACAGCTAAATTAAGAGTTGCTCAGCTATCCCACAAGAATGAAAAAGCAATTAAAAAAAAAACAAAAGCCATTTGGGTCAAAATAAGCATTTTGCTTTCTACTTTAAGCTCTCTTTTGACAGGAATCAATTCAACTAAATATTAAGCTTTCTATAATTTCTTTTTAAAGGTAGCTGTTCACCAAATTGTCTGGGTCTTTGAACAGTATAGTCTTGAAACTTGTATATCTAGGTAGCTTAGGCTTTCTTAACCATTAATCYGGTTTTGAAAAGAAAATGAGGTGGGGTTTTTTGCATAATAATAGAACTAAGAAAGAACCTTTCCATTGTTCAAGACAGTAAACTATAAAAATGCCCATAAGAAACATARTTCTGTAGAGGTTGCAACCATCTCCTTTCTTTCTTTCCCAGGCTGCAGAAGAATGGAAGTTTGTGGCAATGGTGATTGATCATCTTCTCCTTGGTGTGTTTATGCTAGTTTGCATTATTGGAACATTAGCTGTATTTGCTGGTCGTCTTATTGAATTAAATCAGCAGGGATGAACATCAAACTGAAACCATTTGCTGCCCTGGCCAGCATCTGACATGACCATCAAAACCTGGCCAGCCACTGGAAGTTTCGCAGACAGGAATCAGTTCCCACTGGGAATGAGGATAATAAAATGAAAGGTTCCATACTTAGCACTTCCAAGCTGCTTCTTAGTGACTTTTCACTGCCAAAAAAGAAACCATTATGTCACTGGTAGACAGGATGGCTGTAAACCAGGTTTTGATCCATTTTACCAATTATTGAAGACTCTGATGTGTTACTAAGATTGTTTGACTTTGTAACCCACAGATACAATTCTAGTGATATCAATAGCATAATACGCTTTAGCTGAGCTTTAAATCTGTATCTAACTTTAGATTTCAAGCTGCTTTCGATATCTACTCTGTGGTTTATGTATTGGAAATGTCTCAGATGACTCTTCTTGTAACAACCAGCAGAAATATCTCAAACTCCATGGTTRAGCACTTAATTTTCATGGACAAATCTGACATGACTGGCTCTGATATGCACTTGTGCCTGTAGAAGCTCTTGGCCCAGCAAAGAGGAGGGAATATTCTTCCTAGACAGTGGGAGAAGAATCCTGATTCAGCTGGCTGGGCCACACAGGTATTTTCTGCTATGAAGTCCCATGGTAAAACACTTTAGCAGAAGAGGYTGTTTCACCCTGCAGTGTCAGTCAGCCCTGCTCTGTGACCACCCAAATAACCTGCAGTCAGGGAGTATATTGCATCTCGGCGTGCAAGAGCGTATCTCCTAGAGGCAGTTACAGAAGCTCCTGGATCTTGGTCATCCCTGCAGTCACCCCTGAGCCTGCTGCCCGCCAAAAGGCAAGGGCTCCTGGCGGAGGTCTAGCACAGGCATCTGCGTGATTCTGCTGCAGTAGCTGTCCTCTTATCTTTGCCTCCTAACATCCATTATAAAAAGCCCCCGAATCATTACTTATTAATGCTTAGGATTTCCAGATATCACACATGTTCTACAATAGCACCCTAAGGGAAATGTTTAAGCCACGGTGTGGAAAGGGTGTACCCATCAGATCATCTCCCCGCTTCAGCCTTAGCTGCTCTTGGAAAGTTGGCTTCCACTCTCCTTTCTGAGAGCCTAGTAACAGGGGCAGTTTCAAGTTTTGGGGATGCTCGGTGTGACACCCTGAGCACRATCATCTCCTGTTGCTCCTTAAAAATTGTTTCCAGCCCTGCTGAATGGTGTGATGACCACTGAGCAAGATGCAGCCTTGTGAAGAGCATTGCGAGGGGAGCGGTGGAGCTCGGTTTTACTTGCATGTCAAAATGACAGAGCCCCCTGCCCCCGTCTCCCAGCTGCCTAACCAAGCTGGAGCGAAATGTTGAGCAGCAGCTCGCTCTCGTGGCAAAAYGGAGCATTGCTACTTTTGCCCAAAGACCTTTGATACTGTCAGGTTTTMAGTAAATATTCAACACAGACAAAGCCTACATTTGTTTTAATAATACAATATTGAAATAAAACCGCTGCTGCCTGTTCTTCTCCAAAGTGAATAGGGAGAGGTGGGCAACCGATACAAGTTACGCATCTTTTCAAGCTAGTTGTTCAAGCTAACAGGGAGATGTGTAAACAGCTTGCTGTGAGTTTGATTAAATAACTCGTATTACGTTAATGCTCTGCAGGAGTGTGTYGTGTCTGCAGCGGACAGGCGTCCGCACCGCTCTGCGGGGCAGATCAGRCACTTGGGTAGCAGTTCAGTGGCTGCCGAGATGCACCGCATAGCGTTCGCTGGCAGCGTTTTGGGGAGCTGCAGCCCTAACCAGCGCAAAGGGTTTGTCTAGGTCAGTCGATCATTTGTAACACTCTGCTCAGCCCTTGCAGTCTTGACGATGGTAATCTTTGCCTCCCTGGACAGTCATTACGCCTGTAAACCGTTGCGGAAGATATACGCCAGGCTAGACCTGTGCTGGCAGGCGCAGGGCTTGCTGCAGCTCTGCTGCCTTCAGCACTCGGCCCCCGGGACGCGGCTCCCCTGCTCGCGACGAGCGAAGCGGCAGCGCAGCGATGCTGTTGACGGTGTGACCGCCACGGAAATGACAGAACAAGCCTCTTAAACTAAYGTGTTGCTTTTGGCATTAAAAGTAAACACGACGTAGGTGTAGGTATCCGCAGTATCCTCGTTCTGCTTCCCCGGAGTCCGCGGGGCGGGTCTGGGGCTTCGGTCTGCGAACGCCAGCGTGCCGGCTGCGTGCGTGCCCGTCCCTCTCGCTCGCGCTGGCTCCCTCGACACGCAGCGGCCCGCCGGGTTACGGGGCTGTCCTTCCCCTACCTCAGGAACAAGTTCTGCAAGTATTTACTTGAAAAATTTTATTTGTGKTGGTTTGATCTGTCTTAAAGGCATAGTAAATCTTCCACCTCCGTATCACTCTGAGTCTTGATGAACTAGTCATATCTCCAAAGATGTGACACCAGGCGAAAAAAAAAGCTGACAACTACCCTTTTCATCTTGCAGAATTYTAGCACTGTGCTGCAGCTCTCCAAACAGAGTCTTCCAAGTATCAGCACTTCAGAGGGAAATACACCAGCATCCTTCTCTGCTTTGAATACACGTGCTGCCTGGGTTTTCTTTAATCTCTGTTCCAGGCTTGCTTTTGCGGTAACATTTTTCTTCAGTATCACTAACATTCTCTGTTATTAGTATCTGTGTATCTGTGTATTGAAACAGAGCACCCTTACTTACTTATAGGCTATTCCTTCTCGTCTGTTACCGTCCTGGTAAAGTGTCAGCATGTCGGTATATATGCTAAAATAGTAGCTTTTGGAGTTGTAAGTTCACTGTCCCAGTCACTGTCAAGGTTAACCTGTCGTCRAAGTGTAAATACACGTTCTCTAATGATTTCTCTTCTGCAGCGCTCTAGTCTCTCCCTGGAGTTTTCAGACTAAACTCTGCTCTTTCCTATGTGTTTACGGTCACCAGTTCCAGGGAGGCTGCCCTGGGGAACACCTGGGCAACCCACAGGCGTAACCCTGCCACCTCATTGCCTTCAAGAGGCAAATTTAGATYTTGAACTTTAATTAACAATTTTCCTGAGAAATACAAATGAGAGAACAGAATCATCACTTTTTCTAATAAGAAGTGTCAAAAGTAATGAAATCCAAACACCATGACACTGAAGTAAACAGATCCAAGTTAAATGTGTACCRCAGGAGAGAGGTGAGAAGGTGTCATTTTGACACTGAAAGTACCCTGAGCAGTTAGCTTGCTTTCCTTTCAACTGCCATCTTCTTGCTATTAAAGCTGTTCACTTTGATCTTGTTTATTATGTCCTATATATGTCCTTAATAGAACAGCTCTCTGGAATTTCTCCAGCTTATTTTTAAGTCTGAGTCTCTTCCCAATTTTTAAACAATATTGGCAATTAACTTTCCCCTTCCCATCCCTTTTATGACCTCCAGTTACTTTCTACTGTATCTTCACGACCTTCAGCTACTTTCTACTGTACCACTGTTGTGGTACAGTCACTGTACTCAGTCATCCCAAATCTCTCTCCCCTCTAGCACTTGCACTGTTTGGGAGACTGGACCCCTCAGAGGGGGTTATTTGTTCTGAAATTTTAGAAGTCCATTACCCCATAACAGTTCTAAGGGAGCAACTTCACCTCYAGATGAGTCTGTAATCAGAAGAGGCTGCTGCTCTCTAGTCACCATGCAGRTAAGCTAGATTTGATGGCCTTATTCTGTCTATTCAGCTGGTTACATCTTGGCTTTTTAAAAYATAGTTGAGTTGAAGCTGATCAATAGAATGAGCACAACAAAGACATTCACTAAGCTCTAAATGCCGGATCATGGATTCGGATATGCCGGGTCTGATCWTTCACCCCAAACTAGTATTTGGGTCCTGGAAGCTCTTGTCCYAGGCCTGACAAAGCATTTCAACTTCGGCAGGCTGAGAATTATCAAGAGTTTATTATTTCCAGCAAAAATTTAAGTTCTCAACTTGTCTCTAGGATATAATTTACCGTCACCCCGCTCACCGTTGCCATCTCTGCTGTGCGAGTCTCATCAGAGTGCTGAGTCGGCAGTTCCTGCTCCCTCAGCTGAAGCGGAGACCGGGCAGGAGGGTGAAAGAGTGTGTGCAACATAGGACGCACAAGGTGCACGACGCTGTGCTGGTATCAGCAAAATATTATACCTCCGAAAAGTTTATTTTCAGGTATGGTGGCATGTGAGATGTCACTGTTAAAGTCGCCATTAGTTTAGCACAGCAGAAATACTTTTTTCACTGGCTGCATTTAAAAGGTTGCTATACTTAGRTCCAGTCACAAGACCTCACTTCTTTATATGTTAACAAGGGCTAGAAAAAGTCTAGTGCAACTTCCAGGCCTCTGGGCATGCTCCTAGGGAAAAATCCTCTCTCTCTCTCCTTCTTCCTTAAAAATAGAAACTCTGTGGCTTATCATAATTGTGAAATTAGTACAAAGTCTTCCAAGCAGCTCTCAGATGAATATTGCATGTACACGGACTTCTAACAAACCTCTGGAGTATTCCCCCCCCTACTTTCTCAAAGTCCAACTACAGACAGGGCAATCATGCACTGTTTTGCAAGGGGTTTGCTGAAACAGTCATACCTCACTTCCTGATCCAGCATAAAAGACAAGCAGACCTATGGAAAACAACAAAGCTGCAAGCAGTAATTTCCACGATGGAGCCCTGATGACTTCAGACAGCAGTAGGTGGGCTGCCTGCAGCATGTGTGAGACTGCACAAGGGTCTGGAGGCCAGCCCGGAGCGGCAGTGATGGGTCAGTCGGTCGCCTTTCTAGCAAGGGCTGCTGTTGTTTCCCGTCATCCCTGCGCAGCTCTCGCATCGCGGCACATCTTCCCAGCTGCTTTAGCGGGCTCTAACAACCAAGCAGAGCTGGATCAACGCTTGTTGCTTAGCCCATACGGAGAGCGGAACAAACATATCATACGATATTTTGCCAGTACATTGTCAAGAGGGAGCTGTTCACCTGCAGGTGATTTTAAAACTGTTTTCACCTAATGCAAYGACCCAAATATAGTGTGCAGTGCTTGGGAACCTCATGTGGATTTGCAGCCCTCCTTAGGGGGAGCTTTATGTTTGCAAGTCCATGAAGGCACTAAACAGAGGGAACCTGTGTTTTTTCCATTTGAGAGTCCCATAATTCTTGTTTGTGAACTTATCTAACTTACAGGGGGAAGGGGACAGAAGAGGGTAGGGGAAAAAAATGTGCGTGCTTTGTGTCAGTATTGTAATGCCTGAAGCATGCAATGACACAAAAACAGAGAAATGGACCAMATAAAAGGCTGAAGAAGTTTGAAACCTTTAACTGAGGGCAAATCAGCCCTGCTATTGCTCTCACTACAGCACATCTCATGATAATACTCTCTTTGGGCAACTAGTAATCTCTTGTTCAAAACATGAAAGTAGATTGTAACAGGTTAACTCAGCACACAGATCACTGAGTATTTGACCTTGTACCATGCTATTATAGGGAATGTAGAACATATTTAATTTTTTCTGAATGTCTAACATTTCTGTATTTTAGAGAATAGTGTTTTACAGCTACTGAGCTGGACCACACTTGTGCATGGCATAAACAAAAAAAATCCAATTACCTCCAAAGTGTGAAATGCTACAGGGACAAAAGGATGTGAGAATAAAGATTATTTTGGCTCAAAGAGGCACCCAAGACAGCTCTCTCACCTTTCAAACACTACCACTATCTGCCCAAGCTTCTCCATCTCATATATTTGGGGGCATTTTTCCATTCAAGATCTCAGCACTGGACCTAAAGACAGTAACAGAAGTTTTCGTTCTCAGTCAAGCTTAGAGGGCAAAGGAAGCAAAATCTATTGCTTGTCTGATAAAGTGATTTCTACAAAAGTGAGTTAGTTGAGGTAAGAAGAACAAATCCCTCCTGGGTTATCATGCAGAGAAGGATAATTGACCTTCCCACACCTCTRCATACTGCAGATCTTAAAAGAGAAAACGCGGGCGCCTCTTCCCGCTGTTTAAGTACGCGTCTGCTGCGCGGTGCGTGTCTGCCTGCTGCACCGCCACCCCGAGCCCCCCTCCTCCTCGCCCGCCGGCGCTATCGAGGCCGTCGGGGGCCGCCGAAGGAGCGGAGCGTCCGGAGCGCTCTGTGGGCAATGGGGCATCAGGAGCCGCGGCGGGAGAGGTGCTGCCTGCAGGCCCTGGGGGCTGGTTGCTTTCCCAG
>NW_028185261.1:6477069-6509675 GCF_003343005.1 Rhea americana
GCCCGGGGCCGCGGGCGGCGGGGCCGCGGGTGGGCCGCGGCGTGCGCAGCACCCGAGCGCCGCGCCGCTACGGCAGGCAGCCCGTGCGGATGGCTGTCGCAGCCTGCCTCCCTCGAGTGCTTCGGTCTGCAGTGAACGTYAAGGTGAAGTTTGTAGTTAAAACTTTGCAGCGGAGACAAACCGCTTTGCCATCGGAGCGAACTCTCAGGGGCTTTTTGAAGGAGTCAAGTTTGGGAACCGAAGTAAACAATGTTAAGGTTTTGGCTTGTTTCCTCATTTGTCTGTCCCAGCTACTCTTGTGGCTGCGCTTCGTCTTTTAATAAAAACATAGTCTGCAGCACAGGATTATATCACTTCTCTGAAAGTACATGTTCTTCAAGCTGCTAACTTGTGCCCTGCTCAGGCCTCTTATTTAAAGCAAAATAATGCAGAACTTGCCTCTGACATTAGATAGGATGTGCTTGCTCAGGAGTCCCCCACAAGACACTTCTAAATCACTCTTCTGTTCTTGTAGTGCTCCCCAAAGAAAGGGGCCTCGTAAGTCCTTGACTTGAGCAGCTGTTYTCAGTCTTGGGCTCTGGAAAATGGGCAGTGTGCTGCTCCTCCTYATTTCTGCCTTATTTTGCTGGCTTTTTTTTTTTTTCCCCTGTTTCTTTCTGTCAGTTACTTCCTTCAAGCCTGATTTTAAGAGCACAATGTGGAGGCCTAAGCTGGTCATGTGAAAAAGGAAAAGTCTTGGCCTCTGCATGTTACGATAACATATTCATACCTGATAGCTTCCCTGCTCAGGAACTATGGTTTGAAGAGGGGCATGAAGGATTGCAGCACCAGTGTGGAGGAGCTTGCTCTGGTAAYGTGCCTCCTTCCTGGGCAAAAGATGCAACCCTTTCATTCAAAGAGGTAAACCTTGGGCAGAGGGTGAAGCTGTAGGGGCTTTTTTTTTCCTCCATCTAACCTAGCATCTGCCCCTCACGTTAGGCACGAGGAAGAGTGAGCTGGCATGTACTTTCCCCTTTGCTGGAGCACATGAGGGGAAGGCCTGTGCGAGGAGGAAATACAACTGTGGCAGAGTACTTCTGCCCTCTGCGCAGCAGGAGCACGTAAGCAGAGAACAGATGCACAAAGATTCAGGAAGAGAGCACGAGAAAGGAGCAGAGGGACAGAGGAAGATGCAAGTAGAGAGGGAAGCTTTTTACATGTGTAGAAACTCCTGTTACAAAATCTGTTTAGTTATGGCCAGAGCAAATGTTCTGCCAATATGATTGTCTGTATTTTCTTTCCCCCCTTTAAAAAGAGTCCCCATTATTGTTCCTTGAAAAACTGCTGCATTTAATTCTACTAGCCCTGAGTGCATTTCTTCCTGCACTCTTCTGGGCTCTTTGACTCTGACTTTGTGCTGAGCAGGATGCTGTCCTTAGTGCATGCCTGTCAACTATGTAGATCTTCATGCTGCCGCATGAAYGATTATTTCCATAGTTGGTTGAGCAAGTTTCTTAGGAATGTGAAGTGAGATGCACCCCAGTTCCTGTGGTGGATCTGGATTAGCCCATGAGCTCCCTGGGGCAAAGACCGTCCCCTGGAGGATGCAGTTACCCTGCCTGCTGTGAGTGGCAGAGTGGAGGTGAGCTCTGCCCTGTTCCTCTTCCTCCCACATCTCTCTGATATCAGCTCTCTGGCCCACTTGTTCCTCCCCCTGTGCTGCAGCTCATCAAACCCTATCTCAGTTATTTGTGAGGTTGTGCTATAACTGAACTGCTGAAAAGTTCAGCAAGCCAGATTAAAAATAATCCTCCAAAAGGGGGAGAGGTGAGGAAGAGTAATTATGTCTGTACAAATATCCTGTATGAGTCCTGTGCTGCCTCTTTCTCCTTCTGCTTGATGCTGCTTGTTCCAGCAAGCAGGGATTAAAACAGTTTAAGCTCTCTACCTTCTCTCTAACTCCTGTTGCTGCCTTATTGTTTCTACTGAAATTACAATTTCTATGGTATTGCATTATTCTCTTGAAGAGCGTCAGGTAGCAAGATGCTGTCTCCTGGGGTTGCATTACTGAAAGACTGCTAGCCCTTCCTCTTTAAAAAAGTAGTGCAGAGTTATCACAAAACTGYATCAGGACTTTAGGGCTCATGCAGTAGAAACAGAATTGAAAGTGTGCATCTAAAGAAAGGTATTTGCTATAAAAGGGACCATCTCCCACCTGTGACGTATGTATGTATCTTCACATCAGATGATGGAGAGGCTGCTGAGAGGCAGGAGCTGAACAAATCCCTCTGGGAAGGAAGCGCCTTGCAGTGTRACTATCCATTACTTACAGCACATGAAGTTGTAACAACTGTTAGCTTTCAGCCTTGCTTGTATCACCACCAAGCTTTYTTGGAGGAAGGAAAGAGCGCATGTTTGGTTAGTGCTGTCTGGCAAATGTGACTCGTTTAGAAGTGAGTGTGCTGTTCCTGGTGTACGTACGTTCTAGGAAAATACCTTCATGCCGTTAGTTTGCTGTGCTCTTGACTACGTTGCATCTCCATCAAGATAATGGACTCATCAAGATAATGAGAAACAATGATGCAGTAAAGAGTGAGGGTGGGAGGGGAAACTTTCTTTAAAGTTTATGCTCTTGCCAACACAAACCTAAGTTCATTTTTGGCCACAATTAAAACATGTAAACTGTTGTTAAATTTCAAATCTAATTAAACATTTTTTGTATTCTTTCTACTAATTTCTGTTATTCTTGGCCCTTCCCACTCTCCTTTTCTTCATGTGGTGCACTCTTACACTTCATCTATTGGAGCTGTTACAAAGAGGAACTGTCAGGTATCTTGGCTCAGAATAAGTAGTTGTAGTTGCATTTGGCAGGGGTGGAGGATGAAGCATTTTTTCTATTGAAAGAAAACTGAGCTTATTTTGGTAGAGCAGATCATGGTAATACCAAAGATGAGAACACGAGGAGCAACAGTAAATCTTCAAGGCAGCTGTTCATTCTCTGTGCCCCTGAGTGGGCAATTAACCTATTTGTTATTTAGTTCCTTACTTCCAAGGTGGCAGTGAAATATCTGTCTCTTATTGAATAATAATTGCTGATCTGTTAGTTGGCAAATAGCCCAGAAGAGTTTATTAGGAACTAAATCTAACAAAGATGTCCACAATCATGCTTTAGTAGAAGGTTTTGTTTAAAATATTTTGGATGTTTGCAGTGATGAGTATGATAGCAGGGTAGTGTTAATAACCAGCCAGCATGCTGGCTATTCAAATGTGATGTATTGACTATAAAATGGGGAAAATGCAGACCTATTACAGCACAGCKTCAATAAACTTATTTTCTGGATGCAGCTGTTAGGATAGCACAAGACAGTACTTGTAGAGAACATACCTGGGTATCGGGGGAGGAGGAAGTCCAGTCCAGTTCAGTTGCTCTGTTGTGATGCTTTCCAAACAGAATGTGGCTGCTGCTGAGATGTAAGTGAAATTTGAATCTTATAAGGAGGATTTTCACTGGAATTAACCCCAGACATCAGGGCTCTGAAACACACAGTGGAAAATTGTTGCTGCTGTTTAGTGTTACATAGATGCAGGCCTGCAAGAGTTGCTCTCCTTGGGTCTCAGCCATCTCGGCTCACTGAGAGGGTGAAGTCTCTTTAAGACTGGAAGCATAAGAAGTGAAGGACCAGCTTCATCAAAATCTGAGAGATTAAAAGTTCAGAATAGAAAGTTTCCTTATTCCTGGAAGGCGATAAACAGGAAGCACAAGGAGTAGCAGTTTGAAAGTCTCTGTTTTGTAACACTTAACTCCACTGTAACCTCTTTAGGAGTTTCTACATTTGGTTCCAATTACTCTTTGGATATAAACTGTTTAATTTTGTGACTCCAAAAGCTCCTGATATTTTAGCTGTTTGAGTGGCACCYATCATCATTAATCTCTTCAGTGTATGTAGCTCCTGCCATTTTTCTTCTGGTACTCTGTCCATATGAAGAGCTCTCCTGTCTCCAAATGCACGTTTCCATGAGTGGACTGTCTTCCTYGTTTGAGACTTTAGCATCTCTCTCCTGCTAGAGGAAGTACAGGACATCCTTTAGTAGGAAGAAAGGATGTTAGRATCAAAGCTCTTGGCTTCAGCTACCTTAAAATAGGTTATGAYAATTCTTCTGTGATAATTTCAGGAAGTGGGATGATCCTTTCCCCCCCCAATATTTTGGTGAGTGCTGTGTAATGAATGTGAATAATGCTGAAATCCTTTTGCCAAAGAACAGATGTAGTGGAGCAAACTTGGTAGTGAATTTTCTTGAAACTTGACATAATGGCACCGGAAGTGAGCYGTGTGAAGAAATCATGTTTCTCTATTTGTTTTCTACAAAAAACTGCCAGCAAGATCCTCCACAATGAGGGTGGCCAAGCACTGAAACAGGCTGTCCAGAGATGTTGTGGAGTCCATCCTTGAAGATACTTCAAACTCAAGGGGATGCCGCCCAAGCAGCCTGCTCTGAACTAGATGAGTTGCRGCAGTTCCCTCTCAGAAGTTACTGAAGTGACTGTGACTCTCTTCTCCATTTCTGTGTTACTGTATGAATGTGGCTGCTTTTGTCAGTCACCAGAACATCTGGGAAGAAAAGTGGTCTCAGAATATCCAAAAATGGCCTTCAGAAGTCTGAATAAAGATATCTGAAAGTGGAGTGAATAGAGAAACGTAGTGCGGGCAAACTGCTATGCCTGAACTCTTGTAGCAGTAACTGTGGTTGGAGAGGACAGYGAACGTCCTCACTGGCAGCTAGTGCCTTCGTAGTTAAAAGATGCTGTCTTTCAACATAAAACTGTTTCCTTCCCCTACTCAACTGCTTTCAGAGTACTGAAAAACAGACTGCTTTTGCCTTCTACAAGTTTGCTTTTTTTCGATGAATCTGACAGATTCATAGSGTTTTTAATACTGAAGAATGGTTTATTACATTGAGTTTTTTAGGAAACACTGAGAACATCAGATCTGGAAAAGAATTTGGTGAAATAAAGACAAGAGCTGCAATGGAAATTTTTAGAAAGTGATGTTATTCCCAGTTTGCTGCATAACAATTAATCTCTTCTTTTTAAGAGAGGAAAAGAGCAAAGGAAGTTATATACTGAATCCAAGTTTGAATCTCTCTTTGTTTAAAAAATAAAAATCACTTAAACTTTTTTTAATGTGGAAATTGAGAAGAAAACAGATCAGCATTTTCAAGAGTGCCATAGGAGGAGTTAAGCTGTGAGTTAACCGCATCTGTGTTTCAAATCCAAATGCTGTGAACAAGGCACCATTCAGATCTTTAGTTATAAGTTATGCTGAATTCCTTATGCTTTGTTTGTTTGAGCTCTGTTGAGAGAAGAAAAATCATAGATTAAAAAAAAAATCAATACTTCTGTTTCAGTAGCTTGTTTTTGAAATGATGGAGGAGGAGGATTCTGCTTCCCCCCCCCCCTTTTTTTTGTCTAGTGCTTATGCAGGTCATCTGCTAATTACTAGCAGCTGTGAAACTATTGAGTTACATAAGTGCAGCTAAAAGTCAGCGAAGCCTTGCATCATTCAGCAGATCTGTCCATCACTTATACACCAGAATAACAGATTGGTTTTGTAACTTAGTTGGCAGTGGCATCTAAATGCAGAGGGGGGATCAACAGGCACGGAAAGAGGGGAAATCCTTTCAATGATAGAAATTGGATACAATAATGTGTTACTTCATTGTCGCCGCAATCTGTTGTCCGACGATGCCTGCGTATTGCCGTCCTCTGAAGGGAACYGTGTGTCCGAGTAAAGCCCCACGGCAGCTGAGCCCGACAACTGCGCAGCGCTGGCCTGCGCGGGCAGCTTTGCTTGGGACGGGACTGGGGCTCCTGCCAGGCGCCCTGGAAGCGAGGCAAGTGCGCTGAGATGCACCGCAGATGAGCYGCGCTCGGTGATGTGGCTGAACACAACAAACTGCAGGAAAGTTTAGATAAGGGTCTTTAAGGTGGGACGCGCGTACTGCTGAGAACTTAGGATTTCTCAGCAAGAGAAATGCATGTGCAAGAGCACGCTGGCAGAGCAGGGCCAAGGCGACTGCCCTGAGTCGTGCCTCCCAGATTGTAACACCATCTCGGCACACCGCTGAATTTAGCCAGCAGAGCAAGAGCCTTCTCRCTGAAACCTGGGGGTATGGAGAAGACGCCTATAGTTTTACATACTAAATCATATTCTATCTAATGATTTTCTGACCCAGACTTCAGTTTTGTGTTTTTGAATTCTTGTGTCTGCCTTGTCCTCTCTGCTTTGGGGTTTGAAGGACCTCCATAGACGTGAGAGAGTATAGAAATGGCTCTCAGAGCAGTGCTGTGAAATATGCAAAATATACAGTTCCTGAAATATTTTTCTTGGAACTCATTTTACCTTAATAACCAGCAAATAGAGAGTCCCTGCAGACCACAGACCCTGCACCGGTGACTCAGAGCTGTGGCCTGGCTGCTTTTTCAAGAAACTGGAAGAGGAGTTTGCCTGAGTCTCTGTTCTTTTCACAACTTCTTTTAACAGATGATGTGAACCATTAAGTGTCTCTAGATCAGTGGTCTCTTTCTCTACCATTTCCAGTGCAAGAAAAACAAAGTGTCTCCTTAGCTCATTTTACTTTGGCAGTCCTGAAAGATCATGGACCTTCATAACAGCCCTCACATTACCCTAGTCCCTGAGGAAGGATATGCTCTTAAAGGCAGCTTGTAAGCTCCTTGTAAGCTCCAACTGCTATTCTGGCCCTTCAGAGCTGTGAGAAGGTGGTACAAATTGCGACTGGTTTATGATCCCTTTGTTTTATCAAGGGAAACTCTACTGAAGAACAAAAAAAATCATTCTAAACTCTACTGATCAAAAACAAAATATCGGTCTGACTTTTAGTATCTGTAACATTCAAAGTGTAGCCTTTCTAAAACAAATTTCCAGAGTACTGGAAAAAAACTTCCTTTTTGAGTAATGTAACCAGAATGGTAACTGGTTTCATAACCGATATCAGCTACGTAGCTTTTCTTATTGGAAAGATGTAGGTGAAGAAAGATTGTCTTTGGGGAGGGAGGAAAGGTATATTTAAAGTCATTTCTCCCTTACCTCCTATCTGGGGAAATGTTGGCTGGAAAACAGCTAGTAATTCAAGGATACTGCTTTGATGGCATTTCAGATCAAATTTAATAGATTGCAATTTGGCCAACGTGGACAGTATCAGCCATGCAGTGCTTAGCTCTGCAGTGCACTTTTTAATTTGCACTGAGTAATCGGTCTTCCTGAGCCCATCGCTTCAGTCACTGTTTTCCTAGCTTTCTGACTTACGCAGTGGGTGAGGAGCTTTAACTGTGGGATTTTTTTAAAAAGCAATGCAGTCTGAACTAGTCCTCTTCCAGCTCTCCCCAGAGTGCACAGCCTGTGTCCTGCTGCCTCCTGTTCTTCTCACTTGCTTGACCTTTGTTGGGATCTTTTTCTCTTGCTCCCAGTGACAGTCTTAGCTCTTTGCAGTGAAGTGTTTTTGCTTTTCCATAGTCTGTCATGTCCCTGGTTTCCAGCAATCCCTACCAGAGCAGATGGGAGAGCAAAGGGAAATTCCTACTTAGCCTGTGCAGAACTGGCCTTGAGCATCCTCAGAGCAGAGTTGTCTGCCAGATGTTAGCAAACCTTTACCAATCATTAGTTATGCAGGGGCCGATCACTTTTGCATGTTACTTTTCTGGTGCATGAGAACCTTCTAGTGTGGCTGTAAGACTTCTTTCTGGACAAAACGAGCCGATTCCCCAACTTACTCTTGGGAAATGAGTGAGCCCCTTTGGCTAACAAATTTCTACAAGTTTTGCCTGGGATGGAAATGCGAAATAGAGAATTTTCACCTTTCACGTTTGATGAAATTAGAAGCTTCTAAAACCAGCTCTTAACGTATTAAGTGAAAACCACAAAGGGCATCACTGTGTTGCATATATCATAAGTAAACAAACCATTTGCTCAGGCATGTGGTAAGCCTATGTGACTCAGGGTATTGATCTTTTTATATTTATCTCTACTCAWTCAGATGTTCCTTCTTGTTTCTTACACTGTCATATGTCTTGTCTTGCATTTAAGCCCTCTGAGATAGGGAATGTATATGTTCAATGCCCAACAGAATACAGTTTCTGTTCCAAWTGGATGAAATGAAAATTCAGATAGCAGCAATGTCCTGGTGTAGAAGGTATACAAGTACAAACATCTCAATCATAGAGATAAAGCAATCCGTCTGAGACCACAGAGACAGCACCTAATAGAATCTCATCATTCCTGTCTGTGGGCTGCATTTTCAAGCTACCCTAGACTAGTACTGCTTGTCTTCAAAGTCAAGCAGTAAGATGTATAACTGTATGTATAACTTTCCCAAGCATTAGTACTGGTGGTATAATGGAGCCTAAAGCTTTCAAATGGAAGCAAAGGGCCSTAAAACTTTAATACCAGGCAGCAACAAGCTACGTGGAAATAATTCTCTTGTGAACCCTTTTTCTGTATGTTCAGATAAAAGTTCTGCATTTGATTGACATAGGTGGCTTAGAGCGGGACAGAAAACTTGTTCTGTGGCACAACTTATTTTAAACAGGTTATTCTTAATTGCATTGACTAGTATCTCTTGTGTGTAAATGAGCAGCTCAGGTTCTTGTCTTGGAGTCCAGGAGTAGGATGCRTAATTCACTTCTGAGCTGAAACCAGTACCAGTGTGAGGCTGGCTGGAAGAATCTAAAGGTATTTTGAAGTTTTAAGGGTGCCATAGAAGTACCTCGAAAAGATATTTGATAGAAATGGGTAATGTGGTATTAAGTTTTAGTTTCAAGTTCTCTAAACAATGATGCTCTTCAAAATGAAGAATCTCATTCTGAGGGGCTGCTGCATACTTTCTGATCCCTTTAAGTGACTGGGCAGATAAAGTAGAATCAGAGTAATACTTATTTCCTCACTTACTGGTTTTCTTCTTCCAAGTGTATCTTTGCAAGATACCAAGGTCCCTAAGATTTACTATAACTTTTTTTAATTTATACATCCTTAAAGGAGTGTTTATGTGCTGACTGAAGTCAAGAGGAAAACAAATCAGCTTTAGCTGCTATAGGGAACTAGAAAATGAAGTGTTCCATAACTGACAAACTGTATGAGATGACTGGGCAAGTTCCTTTTTTATTCATCTAGAAGGTGCCAGTTGAGCATCCCTGATAATGCAAATGAAYTGCGGGGTAAAACCCAATTGCATGTAATTGGACAGAACTTAAATGAAACAGTGTAAGAGTAACATGTGCTTCCAAGGGAAAAAACTTATCGTCATCTTCTGTTTTTTGTCACTTAAGTTCTGCAGGAAAGTTTCCTCTTGAGGAATAATGAAGCTTAGTTATTCACGGTAAGAGTGGTATAAAATTGCTCTTTGCTTAGAATGTAACTTTTTGTTCTTCTGACAAATGTATTTATTCACCATCAAGCAGTGGGACTGACTGGCACCGCAGAAATCATGGTAATGGCACTACTTACATATTAGTGTTTAACAGCTTCCAAGACCTTCACAAACATTAGCCATGCTAACTGGTGTTGGTTTTGTGTTCACTCCAAGATTTCCACTGGGAGGTATGGAGAGAAGCAAATGAAAGTAGAATGGAAAAAACCTACAAGGGAAAGTGAACAAATATAGTGTGTTTTAATCTTCCCTTAATCTAGAGATAAGGAAGTGTCCCACTGTCATTCTTAGCAAGGCGTGACTTTATGCTCTAGGAAGTGAGAGCAGAGGCAAAAAAACACTGTAAAGTAGGATTCTCTCTGATGGTTTCCAAAAGCAAAACGGCAGGTACGTGCAGCACTTGCTCCGTTCTTCCCCAGTGAGCTAAAGCTGCTGTTTTGGAATAACCCTGAGAAGAGCACACGCGAGCAGGATTGCTCCAAGCAAGGTCAGGGTATCTTTTCCTCTGAGTTGTTTTCCTTTAGGTTTCTGTGCGTGCTCCCACCAGTCTCTTGCAAAGACTGTTCTTCAGTGCTGGAGGAGCTCTCCTGCTGTGCCACGGGAGCCCTGTTGGCCCAAGCACTGGAAGGGCATGCCAGTCCCCRTCCGAGGCCTTTGGCAGTGTGGGAGCACGATATACTCCACGACTGTACATCACAGGAGGAGACATGCAGAAGAGCTGCGTGTTCTTCCTCTCCCCACACTTGGAAGCAGAGTGTCTGGTCCATGCTCTGTCATGGCCCTGTCTTGGCTGGCTGGAAAATGCTGTTGTAGGAGAGGACACTGGCCTGTGCTGGTTATCTTCAGAAATCCTCATTCTGAAGGTAGAGCAGCTTTTTGTTGTTCTGTTCTAAAGTTCTCGTGCCCTTGACATCTTTCTTTTAAAGGTCTGGAGTGTTACTGTGATGTGACAGTTCTGCAGGGAAAAAGCCCACCGCTTCTCTAGGCRTGTGTGATGCAATGAGTCTCAGTTCTGTTGAGCAGAATTCCGACAAATTTTAGTTTCATTTCTCCATATTTAATTCTGTCAGGATCAGGTTGTTGTTTCTTCATTTCTCAGCAGAGCACATGACTCCTGGTATCACAGTAATTTTCTATAAAGCATATCAGTGCACTGTCTTCAGACTGTTGCTGGGGGATACTATCTGATGCAAGGGAAAGCATAAAATGACAGGATTTTTAAATGGTTCTTAAGACTGTAGATATGCAAATAGTAAGTCTGATATGGACAAAGGTTTTCAAAAGCAGAATTCCAAAGAGCAATGCAATGTACTAGCTTTTAAACTGGAAGTTGCGAGAACAGTAATTGTCCCATTTAGCGAAAAGCCCAAAGTTAAATATGTCACAAAGTTTACTTAAATCTAAACTATTAACATCATAAAAGCTCAAGTCAGTATAAACAGCCTGTGTAACAGCTGGTGCCGCTGGGCCCCCGCTGGCAGTGCATAGCGACGGGGAAGTGGATGAAGGAACACCTTTGGACCCCCGTCGTTCGCGGTAATGCTTTGAGGCATTACCTCCAAGAGCTGCCAGGACGCCGCGGCTCAGCGTAGGAATTCATTCTCCGTAAGGGACCGTGCCGTAACGCGCTGGGTCTGCTGGGACGTGGCCCGCAGAAAGATTAAACAATGTGAGCGCCGCCTCTACCAAACCGACTGTGACTAACCTCCTTCTCCCCCACCCCGGGGAGCTGGTGCTGCCCTCCTCTTCTGCTGGGGCAGCCTTAACTTTTAAAGCAGAGCAGGAGCGTTTTAGGAAGCCCCTGCTGCTTTGCTCGTCGCTGTTCTCTTAGGTCACCCGCACAGTGCAGCCTTGCAGGGAAGTAAATGAACTTCGTTGAACAGAGTTTAGAAATTGGTTTGCACGGTATCTCTATTCCACTTTCAGACAGCTGTGCATCAAAATCAGCAGAGACGGGTTTTCCATTGTGCGCAGGTAGCACTGTCAGAGCCCAAAGCCATATACTTAACTGTAAATTTAATTATTCCCTTTGTTACTCAGTACTTGGCCTTTTTGCTATTCAAGTGGGGGACAGGCAAGGGTGAGAAGAGGAAGAAACAACGCACGCAGAGTGGGATATAATCAGATTAATCGTTCGGTTAKACTTTTCTGAGAAACTTTTGCTAATAGGAGTCCAGGTGCCAAGCTGTTTCAAGGTGGAAGACCAAATTGCTGCCTCCACTTTCAATCTCAACTTGCAGATTTGGGGGTTTCTCCAGATTGCCAGTTGCCAGAGATGTTGTGGGACTTTGTGTAGCCAGTCAGGAACCCAAACTCCTTTTACTTGACTTAGAGATGATAGGTATATTTAGCAGGCCTGTTCCAGGGTAGTTCATGTGCCAGGAGTCAGTAATCCCCAGATCTGCAAGATAAAAGCTCCTGCTCAAGGTGGTGCTGACAGATTTTCACACAAAAGCCATGGTGGGGTGGCCCAATGATGGGTGAGGACTGAAGCTGTTCCCTGGTGGCAAGTGGTCCTTTCAGACCAGAAACTTGTGTGGATGTGGCCCACATAGTAGCCCTTGAGCATAAGTGAGGTGTGGGATCCATGCTTGTTCTCARAAGGGGTGATTTTTCCACCATCTAAGTGGACGGAGAACTTTAGTCTCTAAGGCTGTTGTTTGGATGCCTTTCATCAACTCTGCAATTTCCTGTTTGTGTTCTTAACTGCTTCCCAAATTCACTGTAATTACCTTTACTAATTCATAGTAAATGCATAGATATTATTTATGCAGAGAATATGACATGCCATGAATATACCTATTCACATAATGAGCCATCCTTTTTCCTATTTATTGGAAAGAATATTCTCCCAAGGATAAATAGTAATAAAAGAAAAATGCACTACCTGATCTTGTGGATGTTCTGATCTTGCACATCTTATTTGGATATAGCGCTGATCCATATGGAAATACTGGCACTTGTGCCTAAGTAAGGAATGAAAGATCTCATCCATTATACAGCAGAGATGTTGGTAGTAGTTTATAATCACCCACCAAGTATGCACAGACTCCAGTCTGTGCCTATATTTGGCATCCAGATATTCATGGTGTGGAACATACCACCCAAGGGAAAAATGCAAAAAAAATAGACTAAAGCTCCTGCTGATTGGAATTTTTAWTTTTCCAAAAAAATACATATGTAAAAGAACTAGAGCTTCTCAGATTCTGGGTAGAATACTGTTTACTGGAAATTGGTGAACAGCTTTTTTTACTCAAGTGAAATCATGCCTGTTTATACTTCTGTATTATCCTGCTTGTAGTTAGCTCCCTTTCCACTTTCTAGATGGTCACAAGTTTTCAGTGCTTCCAGTATGAAGATCCACACTGTAAAGAAGAAACAAATTAAGCAAAAGGAGACTTCTTTTTTTTTCAAAATGAAACTAATTACTCAAATTTTGCAACTGTCCATGTTGAACAGAGCTAATAGAGGAGAAAGGAGCTTGGCTGGCAAAGACATTTAGACAAAATCCCTTGAAAAAAACATACTTGTATAAACTATAAGAATCCTGCCTTTAGAATTAATAGCAATTAATTAGTAAATATTAGTTCAGTTGTCATGCATTTTAGTAATCTTAAATTTGTATTTTAACTTACAATTCACTTAGGTACCTTTACCTACAGACATGATGAATTTCCCTTATTTGATAGCAATTTAATGCTTTTCAGTGAAAGGTTCTCTAGTTTAATGGTAAATTTGACTTAATACAGAAGTTGGTTTGAAATTGTATAGCCTATGTCAGATGGGAGATTGGGCTTGCTGATGAATATTGTTTCTGTGGCTTTAAAACATGTGGATGTTGTGGTAAGTCATGATTACTAAGGTGCACGTTTATTTAGCTTCGTTCATTTGTATGTATGTGCATATATGTAAAAAAAATGCTGATGAGTAGTATGAATATAAAATATTATTCAGATTTAAGCACATTTTCAGTTATTTTTTCTACTTTATTAGCCAAGTATGTGTAAACTCTTGATCGTATTTGTTCATACCTGAAGCTTTTTATGACGTTTAGGACCCTCAAGTACTAAATATCTCTTATCAACATCATAACAATGCTGATATATTGAAAAAGTCATTAGCCAATAGTACATCTTTGGCAAGATATAACGCAATGTGCTAGAAAATGATGGAAAGATTCTGTGTCTCTATGTGCAATGGGATTAAATCTGTATTGATTCCTTGTATAGGACTATTTCAGCAGTCTGCTAATATCTGCAGTATTATTTGGGGGAGTCTAAGGCAAGTAACTTTCTAAGATCAAGGTTTTTCAGTTCAGCTTTGTTCACTCTAGTCAGGAAATACATAGGTGTTTCTAGGCATGTTATGTTTTCTTCGGAAAGACTTTTATACATGGCTGTCCTTGGAAAGGGTAGCCTGTGGCTAAAACCAGGGACCATAGCGGAAAATGTGATGTCTCATACACATGTAGCTGTTGACTCTGTGCACACTTGATTTAAAAAGAGCAGAAAATAAAATAATTTTGAGCCTTCACATACTTAGGTTCCTTTTCCTAATTGCTAACACATCAGGGATATAGGGAAGTGTTACCCTTAATTAGGTTAGAGCTGGTTGTGTGGTAATGGTATTTTAATGCCTAAAATGACAACTAAAATGACTTTTTGCTGAGACCAGAGAATATGTTTGTAGAAGACTTTTTAAATAGCAGACAAAGGAAGAAAGAAGAGAATCCACTTGAAAAATAAATGCCTAAGAAAGAGCAGAATCTTTGCAAATAGTATTACTAGTTTGCTTACTTTTGCATTTATTGTCTAGATATAACAATCAAATATTCTATATATGATTTAACTGGAAACCTCTGAAGATTTCATTGYCTGAAAGTTACTTATTTTTAACACACGAAAAGGAGCTAGAAAATTCTGGGTTAGGCTTTTGTCCCCAGGCTTGTATTTTTCCAGATATGTTGGGAGCAGTGTAAAAACCGCCTCTCCATCTTTCCTGCAGACAGGATGGCGGAGGAGGAACTGCCAAGGTGAATTTTTGACTATCAGATTTTTCCATGTTTTGGAGGAAGGTCAAGACAGATTCTCTGCTTTGTCTGACATGATTCCCTCGCCATTATTATATCGTAAGGGACTGGGAAATGTGTTAATATTTGATATCTCTGAAGAAACATAGTGGGCACCATTAAATATTTACATCTCCCTAGAAAGTCTCATCAATGCCACCAGGATACCTAGGTCTATATCACACACGCTCTAATTCACCCTCAACACCCACTGTTTACTAATCTTCAGCCCCCGCCTGTGCCGATAATGAGCAGGAGGAAATGGAAACAGCAGGGATTATACGCTGCTGAGCAGTCCCAGTTTCCATGCCTGGTTGTAATTCTTTCAACAAACTCTTGCCGACCGCGCTGCTGCTCCGAGGTCCGAACAGCTCGGCGTCGGCGCTCGGCCCCGGTGCTTCGGCCGGCGGGTTCGTTGCCTCGTGGTGAGGGGTTAGCAGCTCCGCGTGGCGGCTCGCTCGCCCTCGYCTGTGCTGTGCCTGCCCCAGGTTGGGGCAGCGCGGGGCGCGTTGCCCCGTCCTTGAGGTGGTAACTGGTGGTGTCGGCTGGTGGCAGGCAGCAGACGGAAAACGCTGCTGACGCTATTGCACCATCCGGCGCGTGCGTGCGGACGTACCCATACCAGCGAAGGGGCAGGGCATTCGCAGGAACGAACAGGGCCTGTTTTTGTGGCCAAGTGCCGTGTGTGGTTTTTCCACTACTGATGAACTCCGGGATTCAGTATGCTGTTAGCCTACATCTCCTCGTCCAGAATACTCAGATGCGTTGACAAGATGTAATTGCATGCTTCTGATCCAAACCAAAAACCTCAGAGCCCATGACTGCCTTTTTACCTCCACAGCCTCCCAGTGTGGGACAGGAAACCATTTGTGCAGATRGCTCTACAGCCACATCTACTAGCGCCCCTGCGTAGTCAGGCCACTGTGCAACCTATCGCTCCTAGGTGAAGACCTTTATTCCTAAATCAAATACCGTTTTCGGTAGTGACAACTGAGGAGAGGGCTGTGATCAGTTTGCAGTCTTAGCTGCAACTTGTGCCTGCTGCAGTATTACCAGCTCGTGTCCTCATTAGTTACCCAGGTGTACGTAAGAGCTTTGGGCGTGTTTTCTACTCAGAAGACAAAGAAATGTTATTGTCTCGTGCATACACAAGGTGAGATGCAGCGTTAGTTACGACCAGTTGGCTTATCATATAAACTTACCGCTGAAAATCCCGTGGAGACTTCCGTCCTCCAGAAGGTGCCAGTCAGTGTCTGTGACAAGGTTGGAGAAAAGAATGGTGTGTTTACAGAGGATTTCCCTGACCTGAGACGCGTTTCCCTTCACATTTCAGCGGTCGGTGGCCAGAGCTGGCAGGCCCTTCGGTGTCCACGGGGGCTTGGGCATCAGGGAGCTGGGCAAGCCCAGCTGCGAGGGCTCTGCGGCACGGCGCCTTCCCTGGACGCCCCACGGCTGCCTTCCCTCGCCGTGCTGAAGGGCACCTGGAGGGACTGTCGTGTCCTGGCACCTGGCTGGAGTGATGCCCCTGGAGGCTGTTTTGCTTGGGCTTAGCTTAAAAATACCTTGGGGAGTGCTGTGAGTAACTTGCTGGGATAAAACGTTCCTCATGCCTTGAGGATGACGCAGAGAGGGGTATTTGGGGGAATATGAAATAACATCAGCCCCAGCAGCTGCTCCAGGCACTGCTCTGGCATGGCCCAGTCATGCAGCTGGCTCCTTGCACAGCAGTCGGCATGTTAAAAGTGACTTTGTAAAGGTAGCTTCTTAAAAGCTTGAGAAATAAGCCCGGTGCCGTGGGCRCTGCCCGTCGCTCTGAGGCTGAGGATGAGCCCAACGCAGCAGCATCGTGCGTTCAGCTGCCTGAGCTCTTCAGCCTCCCCTCGGCTCCTGCAAAGCTTGAGGRCCGGCACGCCATGTCCCCGCAGGCTCGGAGAGGGAAAAGGCTTCGGCTGCACGCCTTTCACAGTACTCTCCAGGGCCTCCCCGTGTAACGAGTGCCCTGGCCTATATTTGGCTGTTTCGCCCAAAACGTTGAGTTAAGGGCAGAGCAGGCACATCTGTGGACATAAGTTTGTGCACACACTCATACTACAACCACGGAGCTCAAGAGCACGTGCACAAGTAGGCGTCTGCACCCAAAACATTGCATGCAAACTCATCTATTTTGTAGCACAGTCCATCTTCAGTCATGCGTGTACTTGCTTTTATTTCTGCATCCTCTSTGTGTTCGCACTTCAAATTGCTGTGTCTTTGATTAGATGGATGTGAATAGGCAGCTGCTGAAGTTCCTTGAATTTGAAAGGTTTGTGCTGGTCTTGCCTTGTCAGGCTGAACAGATGCTCCTCTTTTCCGAGWGCATCCCTTTATCCAACAACATTTTGTACTCTACCTGCCAGATCCCACAGAAAGTGGGACCATCCTGGCATAGGTAATCTTGCATAAGCCCAGCACAGGGCAGCGGATGTATCCAAGCAAGCGGCTTGGGCAGCAGGCAGGTGCTCACTTGCAAATATGTGTTGGCCTCAGCTGCTGTCACCACCCCTCTGCTGGGGTTAGCTACTCCCACATCTCTGCATAGAGATGGTAGAAGGGATCCTGGTAACCATTTCCACACACAGTTTCTARAAGGATCAATCAGATTAGTTTGACCTACTGATTTAAATATAAATTTATAATTGGAGCTAAGCTGGCTCATTTGATTGAAGCAAACTAGTAGGAAGCCCTTGGGCAGGAGGTTTGGGTGGTAGTCACCAAAAGGCTACTGAGAATGCTGCTATCTTTGTTCGGCACTGCCAAATTAAAAGATGACTTTTTTTTAGTGGATGCTACTGAGAATGCTGCTATCTTTGTTCGGCACTGCCAAATTAAAAGATGACATTTTTTTAGTGGATGCCTCTTAATTTACATATAAATTATGTTACATAAAATGCATCAAACCATGTGTAAAGAAGAAGCTCTCATTGGCTCACTCTGGGAAGGCCACRCTGCTGAAAGCTTCATGTGCCAAATGTGCAGCATCACCACCTTCACCTCTTCCTGTCCTTTACACCCACACTTACAAGCAGCTAAGTCCAATCAGAGCCCCAGCACATGTGTTTGCAATCAGTCTTCAAGGAAACCCCTGCAGCTGGGTGTGCTGTGCAGCTGCTTAGCCCTTGCGAGGCTGGTTGGTGCCCCAGGCATTGGCTTTCATTATTTCAGCTCTTGCTAAATAAAGGAGCAGTTAATTGCTACCCTTTGGGCCTGACTGAGGAGCACTTAATATATTCCTCTGTGAGCATCTTCAAGCAGAGCAGTACTTCATTTGTCTCCTTGCTAGGCATGTCCTACTTCTCTCTTGATGTTAGCGTGTGCTACTCTTCTAGACWGTCTCCATGTTTCTGGTGTTGGTACCCCTTGTGACTAGACTGCCTCTCCAAAATTCACTTGTCTGGAAGTCGCTTTGCTAAAACACCGCCTACTGACTAACCATGTAAATCTGCTCCTGTAACTTACGTCCTTCCTTACGTGACATATATGCTCCCAGGCCTGTTTGTCTCATCGTTAGATGGCAATGTTGTGGGTGCACACTTATAGCTGGGAAGATAGCATCTACTCCTTTAAAGTAATAAATTATATTTCATAGGATGCAAACTCCTGTAAAAACTGTTTGCCATATTCAAATTAAAAATATTTCTAAAAATAACTATGTCCATTCAAAATAAATATATTATCACTCTGAAAATTTGATAAGCAAATAAACTGAAATTTCTGATAGGCCTGCAGCCTAATTGCATTCTCCATTGTTGCATTTATTTCCTCTGAAAAAGAAAAAGGGCAGTTGAATGTAGCACAGCATTCAGAATTTGGTATTAATGCAACGAAACAGTATAAAAAGGTCCATTGAGTCATATAGTGACTCAGAAAGAAATAGAGGAGGTCACTTTCTGGCTATGCAGAAATGTCAGTGGTTCATCGTGAGAGCACGAATCTCTTAAACRTGCTGTGAGAGGCCATTAGTTTCTTCATCTGTTTTTAAAAAGTGAGCGAAGCAAGTGTAGCAAGGTGCAGTGCGGAAGTGCGGCGTCGTGTGCGACTCCACAGGAAGCAAGACTGAAGCTGCTGAGGAAGTTCAGAACTGGGTGACCTCCAGAGGATGCAAATAGTGCAGGTTAGTCTTTCTTTGCTCTCTCTTTTCAACCATGCTAAAGGAGTTCTGCATACGTGGTTTTTTATAGTTCTTTGAGTATATTTGTTTTGGAATAAGAAATCCTTTGTACAGCTGGCACTCGTTCTGTCTGAAGGTGGTGGCACATGGGCTTTCACAGCAGGACCGTGCGAAAGCCGGAGCAGGAAGCTTTTCTGTGCGCTAGCCCAGGGTGCGCGACGCTGGAGCCTGGCTTGCTGCGCAGCAGCAGCGTGGGGCAGAGGCGTGTTAGAAACAGGAGTGGGCTCCTCTCTGCCGCTGTTAAGATTTTCACAGAATCTGGATTTTTAACAGAAGTCCTTGGCTTGGAAACCTGTGTTTCCAAGCACAGGTTAAAACTTGACTATATTGAGAAAGGTTGGTTTGTTTCAGCTGATAGTGACTATACAGCTGCTTTGCTTGATTTTACCGGTATATTCTCTAAGTTTTCTCTTTTCTCTGRTTCCTAAAGATTTTTATTGGGGAATTCAGTCTTAACTTTTCTGTGATGGAGTTTTTTTGGCTTGAATTTTCTGTGTCAGAAACAAAACAGAACCAGTTTCTCTTCAGTTCCACGTGGAGCTCTCAAGGTGAGCAGAKCTAATGAGATGCACATTTTACATTCCTAGACGAAAACACTTCCATTATTTTTTAACAAGATTAGAATATTGTAATTAATTAACAAATTGGAACACAAATTTGGAGTGAAAGTTAAAAAGAAAATAAACTTAAGGGTGCTGGASTGGAATACGGTAGCAGGATTTCACAAAATCTGAAATAGCTTTTGTGATGGGAGTTTATAATGCCCGAAGGAGCCTGCCGAAAAGCTGGTGTTTGGAGAGCAGGTACAGGTCAGACGGGGAAGGACTCGGCCGGCCGGGTGCTGGGGTCAGCGGGGARGGGGTTGCTCCATGCAGAGGACTAGCGGCCCCTGCAAGGAGGGCGAAAGCCCTGCCTGATGCTGGGCCTCCTGCTTCGTTAGCGTTGATAACCTTCTGCTGAACGTGGCGCAGCTCAGCTCTCCCAGCCTAAGAAGGTGGTTTTAAACCAAGTTGGTTAAATCCCCCTGCAGTAACTTAATTCCAGCTCAATCGGGCCTTATAGTGCTTCATCTCAAATAGGTCAGGAGCTGCTTTAAGCTAGCTTAAATATAATGGCTTATCAGTAATGTGTCTGAGCCTCCGCACAGAGGTTTACACTTGGTATCTAAAATTGAATAAACCAATACACTTCGCTTAAATAAATACTGTAACACTTTTACTCTGCCACTAAGATTGAGCACAGACAACTGAAWCTGGAGAGTGAAAGAGGAGGAAATCCTGAGTGGGCCTGTTGCACCAGCTTGTATTATGAAAAACAGGGAAAGACTGTTTCTTTCCCAAACAAATCAAAAAAGAAATCTGCAAAAAGAGGAAAGGGAATAAAGAGTACAGACTAAACAAAAGGAAATAAATATGGACTGGAATGAGAGAGAGAGAGAAAAAAAGAAAATATTAAAAAATGGAAACAGATGGGCACAAATTTTGTGTTCCAAACCCCTTTTACTGAAGTTCAGAAAGAACAGAGAATGTGCATGCGTGTGTGTATTTGAGTACAACTTTATTGATAATATCTGTGGAAGAAACCTTCATTTTTCTGTGATCTTTTTACCATTATTATTTATTTTAGTTTTTTTCCCTTGGGCAATATTAGCGTATGACTTGAAGGTCTGAGATGGTGTCAAAGGTAGATGGAAGCAGCTTTGAGGTATGTTTAATTCTGCAAACAGACAGAATAGTCAAAACACTCAGGATGCCATCTGAATCAGTGGCGAGTTTTGCTCTCCAGAAGCTACAGAGCTGCGTTGTTCTGTCGTCTTTGTATCTGCTGCGTGCTTGGTGCTAGGGGGACAGGTATTGGGTGGGGGGGAAGCGTTAAAATGTGCGTCACTGGCAAATGCAAACTCGAACTGTACAGGGCAACTTCAGAGACTTAATAGCAGGATCCCCTTGAAGGTTTCATTTTGTCACACAGTTTATGCAAAAGGTGTTATACCAGTGAGGAACTGGAGTCTTTTATCTCTAAATATGAGTAAATAAACACAATCCTGCGTGGTCATGGTTCTTATACGTTATTTTAAATTGCCTGGATTTTTAAAGCTATTTTGTTTATCACTCTGTATCTCAAATGGACAGTGGTATCTTTGGCTGGGGCTTCATTTACAGCACTTGCTGGCCATTCCCTCCCCCTCCCTTCCCCATGTGCACGCTTGAATGCAAGTTCTGCAGATCGTTTCTGTAATTAGCTGCTAAAGCACCTAGAGGTTGAAAGGAGGTTGGTCTTACTTTTGTTTAGTTGATTTATTTCAGCTTTTGCATGCATTTTTCTCTGGCCTAAACCATAGAAACTTCATTATTACAAAGCTGTTTAGTGAACCATGGCTTTTAAGAGAAGCAACTGCAGCAGTAGATTCTCCATTCAGTCTTCCTACAATATCAATGCACACATGTTTTTAGGCTCTCCTGTTTTCATTCCACCATTTATATTGGCTTTTACAACGCTATGCTGAAATCGGTGGAATTACTTCAAATTTACATTGGTTTGAGAACAAATTGGGCCTTTTGGCCTCAGGGACTAATATTCACTGTGGGTACTGAGTGCACAGACTGTATGTTTTCTTGTTCTGATTCCTCTTTTGATGGAGGTAGCCTTCTCTTTGCATGCTGCCAGTTTTCCCTGCAAAATTTCTACTTAAACAGGGAAAGGCACAATAGATATGTGCCTAACTTTCATGGTCCCCAAACATTTAGGATTTGCAAATAATAATTCTTTTCTTTTTTCTTTGCAGGAATGTGCAACCTGGGAAATGTTACTGCAAGAAAATTAACCTGAGCACGAGTATTTTGGGCCGAGCTTGCCAGGCCTTGTGTTCCGTCCAGGCATCCCTCCTGCCGGCCGAGAGGTACCCAGAGCCGGGGCAGGGGGATGTGCGGGGAGGAAATCGCGAGTAGGGAGGAGTTACTGCACAGGAAACAAGTCTCCAGTGTGGGTATTCTCTGCAAAAGTCAGCACAGAGCCCTCTCGTGATTACTATTAAATGTTTCCTTATTTGCAATATGATAACATTGGAGTCATTTTTCCAGGATAGGATTAATAACAGTGCAAGTGAGTKTACTGATGTGCTCTGATGCTGCATAGCTCTGCTAGTGCTACAGTTTAGATGTCAGTGCCTTAGCTCGTGTCAAATTCTGCACCAGATCCCCAAGTATTTAACACATGCAGCAGGCTTTTTCCTTCTAGTAGCGGAGGGCTAACAGTAGAGTTTTAAGACTTCACAGGTAGGTCAGGAGGCAATAGAAAGATATGATTTGATCAGGCACTGTTGAATTCATAGTTGTCCTGACTTAAAGCAAATAATGTTACYGTATTTGCACAGCGAAGGCTCCAATGTTCAGAGTTTGGTGCTAATACAGAGTAGTAGTGTGAAGAGGTCCGTTAAGTCGCACAGAAAATCAGAAGGAAATAGAGGAGGTAAAAGTGAGTTTATTTCTTCTTTAATTGCAGAAAAGACTTAATCAAAAAGCACTTTAGTGTAAATAACAGTGGATCATGCTGATCTAGAGCTGATGCCATCCAGTAAATCAAGTACTACTCTCTATCGCAAATGCAATGTGTTTTAACCCCTGCCTGTAGCATCTTCTTGATTAGCAGCYGGGTAGGAAGCTGACGTGGGTGGCTTGCAGAGGCGCTTGCAGTGTTTGGTTCTCAGTAGATATGAGCATAAACACATTTACGTTTATTCTGGGCCTCTTTGAGAAGATGTTTTGGTGTGGGCTGACACTGCGTTGGCATCAGAAACCATAGGCTGGAGAAGTCTGGGTACCAAGCCTGGGAGATGGAGGAAGAAGAGCTGATCCTAGCACCAGGCAGAGAGCTCCCTTCGTTTACGGCTCCACAACTCATACCAGGGAGGCTGCACTGCTGTCGGGATGATGATTAGAGCTGTGCTGCTGCCAGGATAATTCCTTAACATTTGGGCAATTATTCCAAATTTGAGGACCAAAGAAGATAGTACACTTTTGATCAGTAGCCAAATGCACCTCTTCAGATACTGGAAGTTACAAGGGATTATCTGTTTGAAGCAGGAAGATATGCATGTGAAAATTATGGGTACTTTTACATTAAWGTTTATATTTTATTTCAAATAAGTAAATTAGATACTGTAAAGGAATGTGTAATGCAATACTGAGAGAAAGCTGGTGAATTGTGTCACGTGGCCCATTTCAGATTTTGTGATATGGGATCACAGAATATGCTAAGAACAACAGTAATGATCAGAGGCCTAGCAAACGTGACCTGTGAGCGAAGACTGAAGGAGATGTGACTGGCATGAAAAGAGAAAATCGAAAAGGCATATTAACAGTTTTCAATAAATTGTTCTCTACRTCAGTTTTAAATAGGATGAGAAATAACAAAAAAAAAACAGAAAAGAAGGATTAGATTAGTTATTGGAAAAAACTTCACTAGCTGTAAGGCTGATGAAGTACTGTAATAGAGGACTGAGATGTTTTACAGAATTTACCATTGTGTAGCTTTTTAAGAGGAGAGATAAACACCTGTCAGGAACGATAAAAACAATAGATTGCAGCTTAGAGGAAGTCAAGAATAGATGCTCTCTTCCAGCCYTATTGTTTGTTGTTCTGTATTTCAATCTCTTCGTTGACAGTAACTTTAAATTTCTCTGGCTATTGATGAAAGCTAATTAGTTACTTTAAAGGCAATAAACACTTTTGGATGCATGGTACCATATATCCAGTACTTCACTTCTCAGGGAGGGCRGGTGACATGCTGCTGCTGAGTATCTTGAAGAGATTTTACTCTTCTAATTTGGGAGTCACCAAATATGACGAGKTCACTGTACTGTGTACTGTGACAAACTACTGAGTTATATGCTAAACTCAGTCTCCAACCTTATTTAAAATAAGCCCARSYTGGGSTTATTTTAAATAAGCCAGCCYAGCTGCGTATGCTAGCCAAACTGTTTGGCCAGTTTGGTCAAGGTTTCAGCCGTATTTTAAAGGATTCAGCAGATGTGATGCTAAYTTTAGCTAGGGTTTAACAACAGTAATAATCAGTTCTATTGCAAAGAAAATAAAAGAGAAATTGGCTGCTGTGCGCAAATGCCTGCTGTTTCAGAACTGCRTTGACCATTGCAGTCTGAAGTGGTTGACTTGCCTACTCCTTTGAGCTTTTGGCAGACTAGCACTAGTAAGGATGAATTTGAACAGCCATGTGGAATACAAGGGCTTGTCAATTAAGTATTTTCAAAAGGGGAAATGCAAGTATTGAAGAATGCTATGTGGCTACATTTGGTTTTGTGGGTATTTTTTTTTTCATGGCAGTGGTGTACTGTGCCATCCCTTTTTTTAGATTAAACAGCACCAAACTACTACTTTTTGTGCAAAAGACTGCATTCTGAATACCACAGGAGCTTGGCTAGATCTACTCCCTTGCACAGAGGCAAAATGCCTCCAAACTCAGCTGTTCCCTGGGATCCCACTGGGTTCCTGCATGGACAGTGGAACAGACTGGCTCAGAGCTGCCATCTGACACAAAGGTGAGATACTTGCTGGGTACTGCTTACAAAAATTTAGCAGGAACTAGGAAGCATTGACAGTCCCTGAGCAGCTGAGCAGTGGTACCTTGCCCCTCTCTGAGCAATGGCTTGCAGGTCCAAGTGGACTGGTCAGTAGGAGCTGTTGCCTCTAACTCAGGCAAGAACTTGAGCTGTCCCCCTAGCATGATCTGACTGAGAAGGGAGGAGAGCAGYGCAGTAAAGGCAGATATGACCTCATATGTGATGTCACTACAGTCCTCTGAGCCCTTCYGGCAAATCAGTGCCTTTCAGGGCAGACACTAATGTGATGGATTGCCTTTSACTGCGCTTTCCCCAAGGAAACACTTGATTGTTGAAACTCATTATAAGACGGAGGTCTTACGTATTTAAAGTAAGACACAWATAGCTGAATGAAATTGCTTGCTTTTACCTAACTGATTTTGGCAAATCCTCTTTTTTTTGTTGTTGTTTTTTGTTTTTTAAAAACATGTATGGACTTTACCAAGCTCACAAATGAGAAGTGTTATTGTTCTGCTGTATTATTCCATATGGGACCAGGGTAGCTGCGGTAGGTAACGTGGCTGCTCTGGCTTCTTTCTCAGGAAAGTAATGCAAAATAAGTCTCCTCCTTCTTCAGAGAAAGATTAGCCAGTTCTTGCTGTTAATCCATGAAAGACTTTGCCCTGCCTCTTTTTGGCAGAATCCATTAATAATCTGCCCTGCCTTTTTTTGGCAGAATCCATTAATAATCATTCTTTCCAGCTTCTCTTCTTTACTCGCTAGCTAAGTACTTGCTGTGTGCAGCTGTAAAAAGTTATTTCCAACGTGAGCTCTGCAATAAACTGGAGCAAAGAGCTCTGTAATCAGAGCCGTGGAGGAAAGGAAAAGGGCGTTTTTGCTTTGTTGTCTTTGGTTGGCTGGGGCTTGGTTTGTGCCATGCCTTAAACTAGTCCCCTTTACGGGACTTCGGGCCTTGCGTGTCAGCAGCTATGTCCTCCTGGCAGCAGCTCTAGCGGCACCAAGTCACCTCATGCATCCACTGATCGGTGCTCAAAGATGTCTATAGTATATCAACGTACATAAATGCAGCATTTAGTGCCAATCTAGACGGAACAAGGAGTCTAAATTTGCAGGCTGAGTTAGTAGGGACTCTTTAATACAACTTTAGAACGTCTTTGAGTTTAAAAGAACCACAGACTGATAGGAAATAGAACTTGAACCTTGTCATCTGTTAGATAGCTGACAAAATAAGTGGAGAAGCATATATTAAAGATGAAATATTCAGCATCTAGCTTTAGTTATAAGGCTCTTACCTGGACAGTGGAAGCATTAGATTAATATGGAGAGCTGAACTGTGTGCCCTTACCCTGGCTGTTTAGATTGGCRTCATCTGCTGCAGCTGTGTACTGTGAGTTCTGAGGTGCTTGTGTGCAAATGGCATGACCCAAATGTCAAGCCTGAGCCTTCAGTTGAAGTGCCAGCTGTAAAAACCGAGCCCTCGGTTTTGGTGCTATCGCTCCTCGTGGGGCTAGATTCCGTAAATATCATGGCCTGCCTGCAAAACTAGATCAAACTCCAAAATATATGTAAAAATGACTTTACAAAGCCATTTTGAATTAAATTTTTGTCGTACATAAACATAAAAACACGATGTATTTGAGGAAGTAAATGAAACAATGTAATTGAGCTTGGTCAGTCCTCTAGCTTACAGTGGTGTAAATATGAAGAATATTAGCACTGGCTGGATTTTACTCTTTGTGTTTTGGCAGCTTATTTAGAAAATAACTGAAACATCTCTTARCTGTACCTTCCTTTTCCCAGTGACTTTTGACGTTTTTTTCTTGCCAAAAGGCAGCACTGGAAATATTTAACAGAAAAAATCSTTGTATTACGCAGGATGTTTTCCAGTTTGGACCAAATGGAAATTGTCAGTGATAGGAACAGTACACGAGTGTTGTGGTGACTTGCACACACGCAAGCTCAGATGCTGAAGGCTGAGGTCTCTCCCATTACACATGGAGAGGTATTCAGTGCACTGTGGGTTAAATTTTTATTGCTTCACAGAGAGCCAGACTAAATCCAAACAGTGGAGGCAGAACTTCAGGTCTGTCCTTCCTCYGCTCCTCCTCTAAATGATAGTCGGAAGCAGCAGCCAGTGGGACTGCAGGATCCTTGCCTGGGGAGCTCCATAAAAGTGAATCTGCTGGTTCCGCTTCCCTCCTGTGGCTTGGATTCACAAGGCTGCTCTGGCACTCCTCTGTGCGCTGCCTGGACAGCAAGAGTGTCCCCAGCACCCTCCTGCCTTTGCTCTTCCACCTTGCCTCTGCCTCACGCAGGATGGGTGCTCCTGCTGCAGGGCTGCACCAAACCCTTGGTTCACGCTGCAGCTGCTGTTCCTCAGACCAGTGAGTGCAGAACAGGAGATCCTCTGCAGCGTTTCCATATGTATTCCCATTTTGTAGGAGCCCCTTTGCTCCAGTAGCCAGTCGTGGAGGTGGACGAGTCCTGGCCAACCCAGAACAAAGTGTATGATGCCTTCAGTTGTTTGGTGTTGTACAAGGAAGCAAGAGCTCTTCACCTCCTGGCTGGCAGTCAGCTTTAGCCCTGAAGTCTGAACAGACAGTGCTCATTAATTTGAATATATGTGATAAATTCTCCTTTCAAACTGTATCTCCTGCTGGTAAAAGCCTTTGTAGCTCTGGAGTGAAACTATAACAGGAATTCATACATAGCTATGCTTAGGTGATAGGAACTGCTATGATTTTACTTATATATATTAAAAAAGAAAAGACTTTTAAAATCAAGCTGTTCTTGCTATATTAACTAAGGCAGTGGATTAACATAGTTAATGCATGTATGATGTAAAATAATAAAAGGTTGGTAAGCTTTACATATGGTACAAAGAACTGAACAAGGGTAACCTTAAACCTTAACCTTAATGGTTACCTGATCTATTAGGTTTTTTGAAGACATTTAAAGATAGTTTTTGAGTTGTCTTATTGTACAGAGTTTTTTGATAGAAATAACATATTACTTCCTCTATTAATTTCTGTGAAACAAGTGACAGGAGAAGCTTTTTGCTGGATTCCTAGCAGGCAAGTAATCTGATGGTGCAGGAACATAATATTCTGGACTTATTTTTATATAGCTTAGAACAACACATCATTTGCCAGTACTGCCAGGATATTAGGTGATCATGTAAATTCATACATGAAATAGTGTTTCTGCACTGTGTGTTTCAATACTGTTGCTTTTTGTTGTTGTTTTTAAATGCACTCATTTCAAAGAAAAATGTGAGTTGAGATGTAAAAAGTTAATTTTAATCTTTTGTCCTTAATTCACCTTCAGTTTTGGATTTTTGGATTGCTTTGGATAGATTTTTTTTTTTCAGAGTTTTGTAGTGCCTTCCGAAAAGAAGATTACGACTTAGACACCTAGTATCTAAGTGGTTTTGGGTGAGCTAAGGGTAACTTCAGCATTAAGAGGAGGAGACTGAAGTACTGGGTTTGCAAGGGGGTTGCTTGCTAAAGCCAACTTTGTTTATTTCAGATTACCATTTGCCTCCACTTTCCCCTCCCCTTTTTCATTTTCATCCTGATTTTAAAATCTCTTTCCACGAGTGTGTGTTTATATTGCTGAGAACCTTCAAGAATAATTATGGAAACCATAGCAGCCCACCAAAAAGCTTTCTCAGCCTTAGYATGAAATGCAGGGCAGGCCAAGCCTCAGAGGAAGGACGTTCAGAGGGGYTTTGATTGCTTGTGTAAATGGGGACTTTGCCACCCCAATCCTTGCATGTGCAATGCCCAGGGTGCGTTGCCTGACTACACATGCTTTGGGGTTTTCAAGCTTTAAAACTGATGTTCATTTTAATAACTGTAAGCTAGCTGTTACATAAATTACATATGAGAAAGTTTCATTTTGTAGCTATTCTCAAAAGAGGATCTTTGTTAAATCACCATTCAAAGTAAATAAAGAAACAAAATTTTAAGTTTTTTTGGGGGGGGAAGCGAATAGTGTATTTTGTATATGTTTGTTTACACCTCAGTAAGCTGAAATTTTTCCATTTTAACTTACCTTTATTTGAAAACTTGCATTAATTCCTTTTGAAATGTGAATTATGAAAGAAAAATGTTTTATAAAGCCCATCAGAGTCTACAAAGACCTAARAATTTCCATAGCCGTATTATTGAAATAAACATTTAAGTGGTAGATCATATGCTATTTTATAGCTTTTTATATCTGAAGTTGGAGAAGGTTTGTGGACCCAAGGATCACAAGTTTTATGCAGAACAAGTCCACGTTTGGTATCTAGCCAGTCTGTAAGGTCCAGCCTGTGGCTTTCTGTTCAGTTTGTGGTCCCAGAGCAGGGCACAGAGGGAAAGAGGTGGGGAGTTTTTCAGGGGGTCTCGGGCCTTTGAGAACGGGTGGCAGCAGTACTGTGCGGTTTGCTGTCCCCCAGCTCCTGATGCAGGATGCCAGCAGCGGTGCGCACAGGGGAGGGCATCTCAGTGCAGGTCGTGGCTATGGTCCCGGCTCCACCAGCCATACGTGTCCGCGAGGCAGCGTGGTGGGAGCCAGCGTCGGCCCTGRCTGCTGACTGCCGTGGTCCTCTAGAGCATCGCTTACGCGCACGTGTGACCCATTAGTCACTGCGCCAGGTCGTTCGTGAGGCAAACGACCTACCTRTGCCTCTACCTATGCCTCAAAGCCYTGCGCGGAGGGGGGTATCAAGGGACTTCTCTGGGGATACTCTTCGTAAGGTTTTTAAGTTCGATAGTCTCAAAAAGTTCAAACACTTTCTGCAAGTCATAAAGTCTGATAGGCCTTCTCCAGATCCCCTGAAAAATGGCCTGGCCTTTCCACCAGCCGGGATGAGTAACATTAAACTCTACATCTCTACCCGTTTTAGTGGAAGTTTGGAGTCTCAGCACTTTGCAGCCTCAAATCACACAAAATTAGCTTTTGGAAAGGAAAATTTCTTTTAATTAAAAACTCTGCCTGACACAGTTGCCTATTCCTCACAAAACTGATTTATGGGGCTTGCCACACTGAACAGAGGCTTTTATTGATGGTAATCTGGCTCTGAGGTGGCATTCGTTTTTCTGAACTGTCTTTGGCTGAACATTATGTAGATCTGGGGTTGTGCTTTGTTTTGTTTTTCCCACACTCTGGACAGATCAGTCTTTGGTTGCTCCTCTAATGACAGATATTCAAGCTACTCTCTAATTCATGTAGACACCTGGGCTGTAAAAACTAATGCGCTCTTGCTGATACAGTTGTGCTTTCCCTGCTGACTGCCCCAGTCACTTAACTTTTTCTTTGGGCTTTTAATGTGAAATTTGAACAGATCTCTTCTGTATGCTGTAGTTTGTCTATATTTTTACAAGAATATTGTAATATTTACAAGAGACAGGGATTGGAAAACAATGTTTTAAATTCATTCCATATGTTTGGCCTTTTTATTCCTCAAAGATTTCCACTTCAGAGGTAGTTACTACTTTAACTAAATTGGCCTGTTTACCCTACCAGCAGCTTGTGGAGCTTAGGACTGCAGAAGCTTGTGGGAGAAGGCTGTGCAGAAGAGCACGCGCTGTTGGATGTCCGTATGGCACTGAGTGATCCGCTCTGTAGTAACGAGGCGCTGGCGAAAGCAGCCCCATCAGAGGCAGCTCTTGGGCTGCGCGTTGCGAGCAGCACAGAAAGCGTTCACAAGGCGGATCCGGGAAGGGAGCGAGGTGGAGAGAAACGCCAGACGCTCGTTGTCCAGGGAATGGGCAGCGGTCGCGGGTGCTCCGAGACGCTGTCCCTGCAGCCGCCCTGGGGTGCCGTGACCGGGAGGGCTGGACAGCCGCGGGGCTGTGCTCCAGGGCTGCGCCTGGCCGCGCGGCGAGTCCGGCGCTCGTGCCGCTGGGCAGCCTGCCCGGAGCAGCGCCTTCTGCCTTCCCTCAAGCCCTGTGGTCGGCCCAGAGCTGCCGTGGGCGGCAGGTGGTGGAGCCTTGCRGAGAGCTGTGCTCTTGGACGGCTCCGGGAGAAGCTTGGGTGCAAGCAGACAGGTCCTTTGGCATCGCTATTGCCCMGGAGAGAAGGCAAAGCTGCTGCTGGGCTTTTCTTCACGGCGCGTTTTGGATGGGGCRGTGTTATCAGGCCCCAAACAGATGCCTCGGCCGTGGGCTGGAGGTGGACGGGATCGCTGCGGCGGTGMGGCTCTGGCCAGGCTGGGGCCACGCTGTCGCTGCGCGGGCTTGAGGGTCTGTCCCCCTGGGGAGACCCTGCGACYGCGGGGCGAAGGGGCCTCTTGGCACCGCAGCCTGCAGCAACGCTCCTGCGCACCACCTCCGCGCGCCCCCACTGAAGACATTACAGGAACGTGAACTGGATGGAAGAAACAGCTACTTCCACCGAGTCAGGGAGAGCAAGACTTTGGTGCATTTCCTCATRAATTGCCAGTTTCTCTCAAGTCAATGTCCAAATGCTCACAATGACCAAAACTCCCCCCCGCCCCCCAAAAAATAGTGATGGTGCTGGTGAGCAGGGGCAATCCGCCAAAGCTAGCCGTCACCGCCTCTTGAAAACTCTGTCACTGAGAAGGAAAAGGCTTTTTTAAATACTTGGATTAAAACAACATTCTGACACTGTAGGGGCCTATTTCCTAGCTSTAATTTTCCACGGATGCGGTACGACTGGATTTCACTGGTTGCCTTTGACAGATCTGGCTTGCTGGACGCAACTTGCAGTAAACCAGGAGCGCTGCTAGCTGTTATGGCTCCTTGCGCTTCCCAGCTGCATCTGAGAGTTCACTTATTGCTGACACCACTGGGATAATTTGGGATTGTCTCCTCTGCCCCTCCCCTGAACTCCCCTGAGCGCTCCTGTTATGGACCTCTATGCTCTCGCTTTTGCCTTTTCTCCACTGCAGCCTCCAACGGTGGCAGGAGCGCGTGGTGGCCTCCAGCTGGAGCAGCACTGGTTTTGCCCAAGTGCAGCTCACACATTGTGCCGGGTCCTGGCTGGGGGCCTCCAGAGTGCCCCTGCTTCACACAGGCACCTGCGAATGAAGTATGCCACCTATGATCCCTCCATGGCCCTTTTGATGCCCGTGGGTGGAAGGAGGAAGCCCTGTCCCGAGGGGCAGGGGTGGCGTTTGATGCAGGAGCTCCCTGGCACTGCTGGCCACTCGCTCTGTCCTGGTGCCTTGCATAAGAGGGGGCATTTTTCAGTCTGGATGGAAAGTCATACTCATAGCAATCACTTCAGGTACRATTGAGAGATTCTTTGAAAAATGTAGAAAAGCCCCTCAAAAAATCGACTTCCTCTCTCTAGYGTCATCATCTTCCCCAGAACTTCTCTAGGTTTCATGCATCCAACACAACTTCTCCTCTCTTGGTCTCTCTTTTGACAATCCAGGTCTCTGCAAGTGGTTTTAAGTGCGCAATGTTAATGCTGCCACAGCTTCCTCTGCATGGGGTAAAAAAATTACGTCCTCTCACCCTTGTGATGGCCTTTTGCAGACAACCCGGTCTTGTAATCCTTGTACCAGGAGGAGTGTGGTTTCAGCCAGAAGCCATCCCCAAAAGGCCAGTCGCTGATGTTAACAGACCCAGAAATGCCACGGGTCGTGTTTTTGGTGCCGCTCTCCTCCGAGCTCCCGGGCTTCGGGAGGTTTACCCCCACTCTGCTTTGGTGGGGGTGCAGCCACCCTCCCGCGGTGCAGCTGGATCTGGTGTAGGGCGACCGCAGCACCTGGCAGAGGTTGTGTGTTATGATGTGCGCAGATGACCGAGTCCACAGCATCTCCGAAATGTTCTCCTTCGCCGTCTAGGCCAATRCCTCTTCCAGGCGGTCAGGTCTGCTGCCCTGGGTTCGGTTTGGTGTCCTGGTTGAATCCTTTAGGGGTTTAGAAACATCTGTATGTACTTATCTATAGGTTTCTGTACCTTTAGAAATTAAACCTTTGCTTTTGGTTTGATAAAAAGAAAGGAAAAACATCTGATATGTTTCAGCTGGGATTTGCATGGTGTTGCGTGGGAGCCATGTCTTCATCATCCTCTAAAGCTTCTCATGCAAAACTTCCTGCACTCCTGCACCAACTTGCTTAACACGGCACCCTCTGCRGCCCCCGGCGGTGCTGTGGTGTGCCGTCGGCGCAAGGACGCGCCCCAGCGGGACGGCGAAAGGGGAGCAGGGAGACCCGCACAAATTTCGAAAGACATGTAGTGATATTTTTAATCAAAATACTTCTGTACTCCGTTACAAAAAAAAACACTTGGCAAAATATTTTAATCTGCATAATATTGATTTTTTCATTTTCTGTGGGGAAAATGATTCTGCTTTTAAACTGTTTTTCCAATTATCTT
>NW_028185261.1:6509710-6520681 GCF_003343005.1 Rhea americana
AGTTACCTGCTTGGTAACCTAGCCTAATTTCCTCAAATTCAAATTTCTTAAACTTTCCTTTCTCTCCTTAGCAAAAGGCAATACCTTCTGGAAGGTCAGATCAATACAGCAGTTTGGAAGACTGGCCCCATGTGCAGAGGGACGATTGACAGTTTGATTGGTGACTTCATGCAGTTTCCCCTTGAGCTCTATCAATTCTTTTTTATTTCTGCAGTTGCTGTTTGTTTCTTCCTCTTTTTTTGCTTGGAAATTAATCACACAGGAAATGATTAACCACAGTGAGCTGTCTGTCTGCCTCTGACTCAATGTGTTCAAGGGGGGGCTAGCAGCAGCTGAAAATGGCTGACCGTACGCAAACAGCGCAGTTGCAGCCCAGCTGTTCCCACTGGCCATCCCACATAGGGATCATTCATTCTTTTTAGGATTTATGTATCTCAAATGCTCTTGAAAAGATTTTTTGAGGTACCAAACATTAATCTGAAACTTCCAGAGTTTAGTTTAGCACTGGCTTCTCTTACTGCCCTTCACATGGGTGTCTTGCAGAGCAAGGGGCCTTTGCAGAATGCAGCAGAGGTTGTCTCCTATACTTTATGTTTTAAATGAAATTTCTTTTTAACACGACGTGTTGCAGACTGACTGCGCCAGAGGCCTCTAATAGCACAGCTAGTGCTGACAGTGACTGACCCTCAGCAGGAAACGGGCYTGGATGTGCTCTCACCCTGCCTGCGTGCAGGGGCAAAGCAGCTGCTACTGCTGTGGCCAGCTGTGGAAACCCTTCTGCATTTTGGGTGATACAGCCCTTTCTGTTTGGAGCTCAGACGCCTCGATTTTGGTGTACATGTATGCGTTACTTACATTAATCCTTTTTTCTGCAGACCCAAGCTTCATTAAATATGATGATTCTACACTAGCTTTTTGAAAGTAGTGATAATTTATACCACTGCCTAGAATGCATTGCAAGGAAATACATATTGGATTTCAAAGTACTGATATTCCTTTAGTCCCTCTTCTCTTTTGGGGGGAATCGGTTCTCTTTTTCAACACTCCATAGTACTGAATGTTCTAGGCAACTTGGTAGTCAACCAAGTCAGTAAGTAAAATTTATTACTGTGTGGATCAGTTACTATTTCAGATCATTTACAGTATCAGCTGGTAGTAATTGAACATAATGTCCGTTTCTTAAAACAAGATCTTTCCCACTGATCAAGAGCAAATAATACRCTATGAGAAACTCGAGTGCATTGCTAAATATAGGACAACAACCAAAGCTTTCCTCTAACTGCAGAGCTGCAGGGACAGCTCCGTGCTCTGCACGAAGCAGAGATCCCGTGACTTAGCGGTGAGCAGCGCAGCTGCAGAGCTGAGGTCCCGCGCAGTGCCGCCCCGGGGCTTTGCTGCCCACGGGTGGAAGGAGGAAGCCCTGCCCCGAGGGGCAGGGGTGGCATTCGGTGCAGGAGCTCCCCGGCACTGCTGGCCGCTCGCTCTGTCCTGGTGCCTTGCGTGAGAGGGGGCATTTTTCTACCCCCTGCTGCGCCTCTGCCTCGCTGCGTGCACTYGCAACTTTATTATTACGGTTATTCCTCCGGGCTTATACTGACCAAATTTATAATCAGGAGTGTGCCTTTTTTTCTTTTTTTTTTTTTTGCTTACATAAAGGCAGACAAAGAAATAGATTGTACAAAATCTAAGCCAAACAGCAAGGGTGAGTTGAAGCTTTGAACACAGAGGCCTATTTCTTGCTGCAAAGTTTCTATTTAAGTTTCTCAGCAGAGGCTGAGTCAGGGAGTGACAAAAGTAAGAATGAAACAATGTCATAACTTATGTTTTAAGCTAAAATTTGATAAACCAGAGTGTCTTTCTGAGTCTGTAAGCGCATACATTATACTTACGTGTGCGGGCATGCGGGTTTCTGACTGCTACCATATAATCTTTTTTCTGATGGCTCCTAAGGGAAATGTATGCTCTAGAACACAGCACAGAGATATAGGAATTGTATTTCATACTTAGGTATTGGAAAGTTGTCCCTTCAGCTGACACAGGTGTACTTCTGGTGAAGCTAAGTAGTTAGGCTGTATGTACGTCATCTCCAAACACAGAGGCAGGAATGTAAAATACATTTATTGGGTGATAAAATACAGTCCTCTAAAGGCTCATTGGAGGTTTCAGAACCACTTAATATTTTGTATTTATTCACCGCATCTAGTTTATTTAGCTCCACTCAAGTTACTCTAAATTACCATATCCATTTTGGCAGATCTTACATAGGAAGATGTCACCCAAAATTATCGAAGCGCGAACATAAAGGGTAAACAGCTCTGCCGAGYGCTTGCGTTAGGCTTCACGCCAGTGGTGCCGAAGTTTGGCCTGTTGCAGAACATTGCCCTGTGCTTGCAAAATGTCGTTTCCCGAACGACAAGCCCGTGTGGGGCTTGCTCGGCGCTGGCTGAACGCTGGGCTCGCGAGCRCGCGGCGGCGCTCCTGGCTTCCTGCCTGCCCCGCGAAGCCCTTGGGCAGCGGAGGGGGCAGCGGGCAGCGGCTCCCCGCCGATGCGCCAGAGGCGGCGGAGGCTGCTGGCCCGCGGCAAGAAGGGGCCTGCGAAAGACTGACACAAGCGGCGGAGAGGTAAACGAGTGGTACCGTTTGCAAAAATACTGCTTTTTAGAGAAACCCCTACAAGTTCGCCCGCTGCGCTCAGGCCTGAGCTGCCCCAAGCATTTCTTCTTAAAGTCTGGATGTGAACCCGGCTTTCTTCTCCCTGCTCGAGAAACTGTCCCCTGGCACGCGGGATGCCAAGAAGATCCCCGGTGCGTTACCCTGGCTGCCTTGGGCGCTCGTCAAAGCGTGGTGGAGAGCAGCATTTCTCCCACTCGTTTAATCAGCTGCAGGAGTTAAAAGCCTGGTGAAGCAGCCTAATGGCGCGGTTACGCTAGAGACGACTGCAGCTGTGAGAAGACTGTGTTAAGAAACAGGATGGTTGTGGTCTGCAGTAAGAAATAATTTTCCTGTTGACTATTTTTTTAAACAGGAAGTTGAAGAACAAAAGCAGCGTTAGTCTTCGTGCTTTTAATAGCCTTCAGATTTTAAATATTGAATTCGGTATGAGAGGACTGGGAAAGGACAAGGCTTTGTGCTGAGTTTTATGCAACGACTGAGAGTCACAAAAATGATACGTAATTAACAAAATTCAAGCAGATCCCCTGAGCTTGAAACTTGTGCTTCCCTGGGTATGTTTTAACGCTAGGAGTGATCACCAGCAGGAACGACGACAAACTCTGTGTCCGCCTGAAGAAGCGCGCGTGCGCGTGCGCGCGTCGGTGCAGCGCCGTGCAGGCTTGCTTTCGCGCAGTTTCCCCTGGGTAAGTCGGTCCGTCCGCCTGTCCATCGGTCAGCCAGGCAGCTTCCCCTTTTTCCGCTTGCTCTTTCTCACCAACAGGAAGAAGAAACGATTTCTGYGGCAGCGCCGAGTGAAACCTGCAGGCGCTGGAGGCAGCGGCAGAGCCTCCGGCCCCTTTCAGCTCCATTTTCTTTTCAAGATAGTCAGCTAGAGTTAGAGGTGATGCTGTTCRTTCCCTCTCCCAGCCCTTTTTTCTCAAAAGATTTGGGACAAAATTCATGTAAAATCTCATTTCAGAAAAGTTGTTTTTGCAGGAAGACAGCTCAGCAATATTTTATTTGGGTTTACAACTGTCTGGGAGAACCGTATGCTATTTCTTTTAAAGCAAGAGCATCTGATGAGAGGAACATACATTTCTAACCATTTTTTCTAGTACATTTATGCATTTTGGATCATCTCAGAGTCATTACAGGCCTTTTACAGGGTGACTCACTTCAAACGGTGACTGACAATTCCATTTTGTTTCTCTAATATTTGTTTAATCTCTTAAGTAAGTGTCTCTCTGTACCTAGCGTGAAGTTGATTTGACAGATACTGTTTTATTACAGTTCTTGGTGGTGCGAAAAGTAATGAAGTGATCTAGGAAAGTATGAGATGTGTATTCCTGTAAATAACCACACAGGGGACATCACTATCCGTGCAGTTGTTTGGAGAATAGTCCTTACTGCTTTTCCTACTGCTTTTACCTCTCGTGTGCAAATGTGTTATAAATGATGACTAATCACTGTTACTAAAGCTTATTCGTGTGAAAGGGCAAGAGAAAAAGCCTGTAAGGCAAAGGGGTGTTTTAAAGAAACAAGCAGTGTTTTCCCAAAAAACACTTACTTTGTTATGGTGATCTTGGTTTGGTTTTTTGCTCCCACTGGCCCGCAGCTGGGRGCGGAGGCTGCTCGCTGCGCAGCGCTGTGCTGCGGCTCTGCCTGCATTTGCTGCGCCTCGCGGGGAGCCAGGTGCAGCAGAGGTGCTGCACGGGGGCTGCTTCAGAGCAAGGAGGCAGAAGGGGAGGCGCGTGAGCCTTTCCTAGAGGTCTGCTCTTCCACCCTGGCCGTAAAAGTAGGCGTGTGCGTTGTCCTGCAGCAGTTAAGTCGCTTTAAAGGAGCTACATCGGTTTCTGAGCAAGAACATGACAGATGTCAGAGAGGTGATGTGTTCCTGCAGTGAGAGTTGGTGATTTAGGAATGGGATTATCCTGCAATACTTACTCATGGACAAGACTGTTGGACTAAATGGAGTTTAATTTTGTTGTTTATTGTTGCACACAACTATGTTCCATCATTGTGCATTGTCATGGCAAAGCGTGCACGAATTGTGTATGAGTGCAAAACCACGTGTGGGTGTGTGTATATGGCCAGGGAGCTCAYGCAGGGAGCCCGTGTTTTAGGATGCAGCTGTTTCTGTACGAGATAGGAGGTGCTTTTCACAAACTAGACTTACAAAACATAGGGAATAAATCTGTTAGCTACAGGGATGGCTCATGGCTGAGTGAAAAGTATTCCCGAAGGCGACAAATTTGTTAATCTCTAGGTCTAGTGTGTTTCTGTGTTTTGTTGCGCAGGTTTCTTGGCAAGGACACAAGGAGCTGAGCCGCTCACCATGCCGGTGCCTCCCCCTCCGGCTCCCCCACCGCCCCCAACCTTGGCCTTGGTAAGTTTTACAGGAGGGAAATGCACAGTATACGCTGTCTTCTAGTGCTGCTTGTCCTACTGAGATGTTCCAAAGCAAAGGATGTGGACAAGGATATGCCTTTAATCAGGTATATGCAATTAGGTATTTGGAGGACGCTCTTCTACATTTTGCTGATCACTGAGGATTGATCCTACAAGAGGGATCGTTACTCCCACTCCCTTCCAGTGCCCATGCGGGTGTAACTAGCCGCACTTCCCACCCTCCTCTTCCTCCCACGCCACTGGTTCGGTTTGGTGGAGGGATCCTCRACTGAGTGATTGAAGTCTTGCTCTCCCCTTCCCTTGCTCCGGCCTGTGCTCCCACCTTCTCCCTTGCTCCAGCYCTGGCACTTAATGACCCAGCAGTGAGCTGGCCCAAAATGAACCCTGCTTTCTACACCTGGGGAGGATAGTTTTCAGCCAGCAGAGCTCCCTGAACCAGCCCTGAATGTGAGGGTACCCGATCCACAGCTGGSACGATGTGGCAGGGGAGACTGCATATGACCTGAATTAAATTGGCCTGAGGTGAAGCACAGCCAGAGCTGTGTTTGCCCTGTGGCAGGCTGTGGCTGTTCTAACAAGAAAGAGGAGGACTCTTGAAATGCTGTTGTAAGTGCTGTCATAAAGTACTCAGATATTTTAGTTCATCGGCTTAGCTAGTTACAGGGATCTGCCGGGCTGTGGCCCTGGTTAGTCCACCCACAAGCAGAAACCCTGTGCTTAGTCTGTTCATGGCAACTTCCACCACCTTTCAGAAAATTTCTGTAACACTGATCTGATATGCTAGAAAGCTCTTCAGGAACCGTCATTTCCTAGAACAAATAATCATACATACATGCATGCATGTGTGCATATGTCTATGTATGTATATATACTTTTGGGATCTTTCTTGGAAATCTGTAGTCATCAAAACATGAAGTAAAAAGAAAAGCCCACTGAAATAAATCTCAAGCTCTATAAATCATAGTTCTTCTCTTCCAGTACTTTCTAAATGTTTGCAGAAATGTAAACKTCTTAGTTTCCATTCTTATACCATTATTTTCTCTGCTTATTTTTCCATACCTGTTACACTTTCCAGATTGTAATGTGATGAAAAATCATGGTTTAGTTGCAATCCATGAAATATAAGCAGGTGCAACTGAGTTCATGCTTTTACTGGGATTTGAAAAGGTCCATGTTTTTAGCACTGGTGATTGACATTTTTAAGATATTTCTATTAAAATTAAAATAGTATTTTATTCTGATTTATTCAGTATTGGTATATTAGGAGTTTTGCCGCAACTTTCAAGAACTATCTGAATATTGACAAGTAACTGAGACTCTATATACAGAGTGGAAAAAATATGAGTTCAAATAAAAGCATTTTGTTTCCAAGGAATTGGAAACAAGGGTTGGGCTAGCAGTTGTGTTTTGAGCCTAGACTCAGTCACAAGTCCAGCTACCTAGAACATCATGCACAAAACCAGACATGGCACAGTACCTAGTCTAGTGCTGTTAAAATAGAAATGGAGGTCTCAGGTAACTGCCATATTTGATCAGAATTTTGTAGCTAGAAATCGAGGTTTATTTTGTCTCCTTGTTTGTAATTTTATTTTGCAGGCGAATACTGAAAAGCCGTCCTTAAGCAGGTCAGAGCAAGCAGGGCGAAATGCGCTATTATCTGATATTACCAAAGGAAAAAAGCTAAAGAAGACTGTTACTAATGACAGAAGTGCTCCAATTCTAGACAGTGAGTATAATTTGTGTGTTTGAGTTTTGGTATGCTTGAATGGTGCTATATATTTGAGTGCAGAAAACTGTTTCACGTATCAGCTGATGAAGTGCCGTGAGAGAAGCAGGTAAAATAAAATGCCAAAAATTGGCATAGATAAAAATGAGTTCTGTTCATCACGAATTAAAACAGCTGAGAAATCAATTCTTGCTTATGAAATGTGAGTGTGTGTTTGTTTGCAGACTCTTCTGAAGTAGTTGATTTTCTCATTTGCCTAAATCAGAAAACTGCAAACACTACAAGCAGCTCTGCTGAAAGGTGCAGCAGATCTAGTGCACAGAAAACCCCTTCAGCACTGAGAACAGCATGGAGGATAAAGTGGAATTTTAAACCTCCACTTTTGCACAAACAGCATAAAAGGGTACCCTTGGTATGACAGCACTGGTTTATTAGTGAATCCAGTACCACTTAATGCAAAACCAGAGCCAAAGCCGTGAGATACAGCTCCATCTGGGCATCAGCCTGCTGCACACSCAGTTTTGCCACTCCTGGAGCGACTCACCAGGGTTATCTTTTCGGCCAGACCTTGCAGACGGTGCTTCGGCACAGCGCAGCAACTCACCTTACCYGAGTGGAGAAAGATCTCCATCCGGCTGAACTGCTGCTGCATCTCACAATACATCTCGGCAGACCCCGAGAGGAGACTGGCAAAGCCCACGTGCCAGGAGCGTTGGGAAGATAGGACAGAAACCTGCRAGGGGCAAGAAACAGAGGTGTGCTCTGTCAGTAGCACAGCACATACTGTCTGGGGAGCACAGACGTTTTCTTCAGACAGATTAGCAAATGTGACACAACTCAGTCCAGGTCCACCTATGCAATTAGAAGCTGGACAATGACGGAAAGGTGATGAGGAAAGAAGGAAATGCCAGAAGGAGTGTGACCAAAGAAGAATAAAAATATTAAAACAGATGCACCTAGTTTTAAATATTTGAGTATTATCTCTGAAAGCACAGCACATTCTAGGTATTCTGCTGAGCTGGAGAAAAAGCATTAAGGGGATAAAAGGAGGTCTAAACAATAAGATTAAAATGATGTGGTCTATTATTTTGTTTACATGAATTATGATGAAACACTAAACCATAGCAGCAGCATTTTCCAGAGGTTAACACCCTATGTGAGTCAGAGCTGAACTGAGCTGAAATGCTTAAGAGAAAGATGATGTTAAACATTTCTCCATGAACGCAATCTTCCTTCTATTTTTTCTAAGTGGGATTATTAGAAGTGCTTTTCATCTACAGTTTAGAGCCAATGAAATTTTTACCTACCCAAAGCTGTGGAAATCAAGATGCCAAGAAATTAAGCAACTGATCCACAGCCATGCAGACCATCATCTGGGACCTGATCTCCACAGGTATCCTGACCTGTGGCCCTGTCCATCTGGCAGCGATGTTCTAAATAGGTCTCTTCCATGTATTTATAATTTATAATCGTGGAAACACTTTCATTTTACATCAAGTGTCTCAGTGTTGTCACAGCAGAAATGGTGGCTTTAGAGAAAAAATGGGAGAGAAAGAAAGGGGCTGAAATAATAATTTCTTCCTATTGGAACAATCAGTTGCTAATGATCCTGTCACTGCATTTCTGGACCTACAGAGAGTAATCAGAAATGAAATTTCTTTCCCCACTAGGCTTTGTGTAAATAAGTAGATGTAAATAAGATGTGTCGCAACTACATCAGTAGTGGCAGTTGTCAGTGCATTCCCAGAAGGGAACACTAGAGACACCTACAAGAGGAAGAACACCTTGGTCTGCCTCCTTCCTTCCTCATTTCCCCTGAAATTGCTCAGTCTCTCAGTTTGCTTGTGGAGAAATGGAGGGGAAGGATTACAGAGATGTTAACAAAGACAGCACGATCAGAGGTCTCACGTGCTAAAGCACATTCTAGACTGTCCAAAGTGGTCATTTCTCTGCCTTCCAGTCCACCACAGACTAAAGGAGAGCAATGGCTTAATAGAAAATAGAAACTATGTTTATTGCACCACCTCTTCCATGGTGTAATAGTGCTGTTGATGGTAGCTGTGATGGTCCAACTTGAAGAAGGGGTTGTGTGTTTTGAAAGCTTGTCCATTTTTCCCCAGTTACAAGAGCTGCTCTAATGAAAGAGAGGACTTCACTGGGTTAGCCTCATTTCTCTGCATAACTTGGGGGATTTTTGTTCCAACAGAACCCAAAGGACCTGCTGGAGGTGGTGGCAGCTTTGGAGGAGGCGGCGGTGGTGGTGGCGGTGGTGGTGGCAACTTTGGTGGAGGTGGACCACCTGGTCTTGGAGGCCTTTTTCAAGCAGGAATGCCAAAGCTCAGATCTGCTGCCAGTCGAGATGCTGGTAAGAAGGACCTTATAGGTTCAATTCCAAAAAGTAAATGACAGATTACTTAAAGCCTTCGTACAACACCAATAAATTACCTGCTTGGATTAAGAATGTCTCCAAGCACCTTTAAACAGCACAATGAACTCCTATTTAAATATGATGTTATACGTAGCTGCCCTCTTACGTTTAAGCGTACAATCAAGTTAAGGTCTCGTTCAGGTGTCCAGATGCAAGGAGGGTGCTTAGGAAATGCAATTTTCATCTTAAATCTTGTTTGTACTTAATGCTAGGTTTTATAAAGAAGTGAGCCTCCTCTTTCCTCCTCCTAATTATTGGTGAAAACTAAGGATTTCAGCAATGAATTGCCACCTGCACAGTGCAGTAATGTAGACTAGGTCCTGCCTTTGCTGTGGGTGTGCAGGACCAAAGGGGAGCTGTAAAAGGATCCCCGATTCACACTAACTGGTGCACCAGGATAAAGCATCTACTTGCCAAATGGGAAGTACATCTGCATCAGCACCAGCACAGCATGATTTATCATCTAGGGAGTGCATGAGGCATCCCAGCTCACTGGTATGCGTGCTAGAGTCAGCAGCATACGCTGTGTTCTTCCAACTTTCAAAACAGAGCTGCCCAAAGCTTTGTGCCACTTGAAACAAAGGAGATGCTGGAACCAGCAAACTTGAGGCTAAGGCTAAGGATGTATCATTTCACACTTGTTGAAGAAAGACTGGGCAACGGGGACTGGAGAGGGTTATGAATCTCGTATATTTTATAGACTAAGAAATTTTTCAGTACATGTGTATAAAACAGTCTCTCAGTGTTGGTATTTTCTGTTGTGTTGCAGTCTATTTTGGGAACTGGTATTAATAATAAAGTTCCTGACGTAACAAAACAGTGCTGCTTCAACTGCAGGGCTGACTTCTTCCAGGCATGCACAAGTATAGCCTTAGACAACAGAGACTGGGAAGGGTTGAAAAGAGCCTTTGGCTGAGCAGTAGTTGTTAAATATCATTTGAGAGATTTAATACAATCAGGTTGATTGTATTAAATTGTTGTTCTTCACCATTTCTTCTCTCCCCTCACCCCATTATTGTTGCTCTGGGAGGGCTCTGTCACTCGTATTGCTTTATGGCCATTTTGGCCTCTCACAAGTAGCCCTCAAAGTAGTATCGAACCATRCCTGGCTACTTGGAGCAGTTCACCAGCACACACCAAAATCGCTGATAAATGTTTTTAGGTGATAAACGCTGAACACCTGAGTGTCCCGTGCCAAGAGTGACCCCGTTGGGTCTTTGTCTCGTCTTGGCTTTTGGCCCCTGAAAACACTACTGTGTGAAGTCCTGCTTGGTTTCTCAGCCCGTTGCCCTGTGAACGCTGATGTCTTCTCTTGTGTGCGTAGATGCCGGGGGAAGCCGGCCACCGGTGCTCCCGCCCGGAGGCAGGTCAGCAGCTGCCAAGCCTTTCTCTCCCCCGAGCGGGCCGGCCCGGTTCCCGGGACCACCTTCCGCGCAGAGAAGCGCCGCTCCTGAGCCGCAGAGAAACCGCCTGCCGCCCCCCAGACCCGACCTCGGCTCCAAGCCCGACGGCGGGCCTCCTCCGGTGCCGAGCACCCCGCGACCCGTCGCCTCCAGCCTGCACAACCGAGGGTCCCCGCCGGTGCCGGGCGTGAGCCGGCAGCCCAGCATCGGGCCCACGCCGCCGCCCTTCCCGGGCAGCAGGAGCGCCGCGTTCGGAGGGTCCGTTCGCCAGTCCAGTCCCAGCTCGTCGTCCCCTTTCTCCAGCCGACCCCCGCTGCCGCCCACGCCGGGCCGGCCGGCCGACGACAAGCCGC
>NW_028185261.1:6521021-6541742 GCF_003343005.1 Rhea americana
CGGGCCGAGCAGGTAGGGACCCGCCGCGCCGCGCCGAGCCGAGCCGAGCCGCGCCGGCGGCCCTGCCCCGCGGGAGCTCGCTCGCAAGTGCTTGCGTTTGGGAATAGCCCCGCTCAGGTGAAAGGTAGCGCTCCCGGGAGCGCGGGTTTGCAAAACCCGGCCTCCTACGTGCTGGGGAGCACGAACKCTTAGGGCGAAAGACGGATTATTTTAATAAAGGACCTGTCCAACAGTTGTCGAGTGTAATGGCAGCTGTTGCGGGGTGACTAACTGTTGTTAGTCACGCTTGCAGTGTGCACATTTCAAACGAGACTAGAATCAGAATTGTCTCCGTAGAGTTATGTCATAATACACTTTGTCCTTTGGTAATCATTGCTCGTAATTTTTAAGGATTGCACGTTGTGAATTAGCTCTCTTAATACCAGATGATTTTCCTTTTGGAAATGAGGGAATTAAGGTGCAAGCGGCCAGGCCCGTAACACTGGGAAGGGAGAAGCATTGCTTAGAAGGCAGCCCTGGGAACCTCTTTGGGCTTTGCCTTTCCTTTAGTCCTTTGGAATAATAATCTGGAATCATCTCAAACCCACCCAGTCCTGCACAGCAAGGATGAATCTCACAGGGTCTGCCAGAGGCTCTAGCCATCCATGCTGCTTTCCAGCTCCTTTAACTGGCCTCCTTATTCCCTTTATATCCCCTCTAAGCAGCCACACTGCTGGGGAGCCCAGAGCAAAGTTACAGAGAGCATTTGTGATTATTCGGACACTTCTGAGAACTTCTTCCATGATGGCCACTGTTTCCACAGGTGGCTGTTTGGGTCTTTTCTGATGCACGATCTTAGCAAGTCACCACCACCTTTCTGGTGACGTAATAAGTAGGAGGAAGTTGAAGCTATAAATTATAAATGTAAATTCTTCTGTTTGGCACCCGTTCAATATAGATAACGGTCTTAGGTAGGCTTGAGAGAGCAAGCAAAACTATTCCAAAAGTTGCTAAGTGCTTCCCATTAGTAGAAATCATTCTATGAAGGCAAGCTTTAATATTTTTTTTTTAAAAAAAAGAACAGAACATGAACTACAGCATGTTTATTGCAACATGTTTCAATGCTTTTCCATAGAAGCACATTATCCACTGCCCTTGTTTTCAAAATGCACATCTGTAACTAGATTTCATCAGGACAAGGAAGCATTTCTTWAAAAATTAACATAATTGTCAATTGTCCAACTGTGCTGAACAGAGAGGCAGTGAGACCTTTTGACATCCACACCCTCTTCTCCGTCTCCTGGTGTCCTCACYGTGGCCGCCTGGCTGGACGCAGCAACTGGGAAGTGTTGGCCTTTCTTGCCTTTATTTACTGCCTCCTTGCAGAGAAGCACCCTTGACCTGCCCTCGATGTGGCTCTGGTCCCATGCTGTGTGGAATATGCCTTGTGTATTCGTCCTGCCTTGCTGTCGTGCCAGTTATTCAGATGCACCGACAGGGGAAATGCAAATGTCTGTGTGAGGTCTGTTTCCAATTTGGCRGCAGATGGATAGGCTCCAACTACAGCAAAATCCGGCATGCAGCAGATATGTTTATAAACGAGAGAACTGATGCCACGCTGCTTAACGCTGCCGCTCCCGCGCTGGGTCCCCCCCGCATGCCTCTGGCGGTGGCACCCTGAGCGGACCACCCCTATGGAGGAAGAGCCTCTGTGGGAAACAGAGCTGCGCTTCTCTTCCACGTGTTCCTGCCTGGCAGTGGTATACAGAAAGGAAGCAGGGTTTGGTTTGGACCTCCGCAGTGTCCTGACTTCCAGTCGTGATTTCTGCCCGCTGTGGCCAGGGTTGTTTAGAGTGGTTTAAAAGTGTCTTCAAGGATCGGCTCCTCTACAGGAGCTGCTGTAGCTGAGGGAGATGGGACTACGCGCTTTAAAGTGCGTTTGTGCTTAGACATACCCGGCGTGTGCTGTACGCCACAGGTCCGCGTGAGCTCTTGGAGAGCCCGGGAGAGCAGGGAAGCAGGCGCTGAAGGCCCCGCGTCGCCGAGGCGGCCGCTTTGTGCGGAGGGGCCGCACAAGGCCACCTCGCCCGTCGGTGGCGGCGGGCGGCGGACGCAGGCGGCAGCTCACGACCGGCAGAGTAACCCTTGCGACGAACCGTGTTTGTGCCCTTGCCTCTTGTCTCGCTTCAGGCCCCCTGCCGCCGCCGCCCCCGCTCGGCAGGAACGGCAGCACGTCGAGAGCCCTGCCGGCCGCGCCGCAGCTGCCCTCCCGGGCGCCGCTGGAGAGCCAGAGAGGGGGGCCGAGGCCGCCGCTGCCCCCGGACCGGCCGGGCGCCGGAGCGCCGCCGCCGCCGCCTGCCCCCGCCGTCAGGAACGGCTTCCAGGAGCCGTGCGACGGTAAGCCGCGCTCGCAGCCGTCGCCTCGGGTGGAGGCCCTGCGGAGGCCCTTGGCCTCGACGCAGCAGGCAGAGACTTGTTGCTAGTGCAGAGCCTTGGTTTACGGTCGGCAGAGATGTCAGTCGAGCCTCAGTTAATCCTGCCAGGTAGGAATGGACAACACATGCGTAGACCATATATATAGCATACGATACATAGTAAGTATATTTACTGTGTGCATACATATATATATATATATGTATAAACTATGCACAGAACAAAACTGCAAAGTTGTCAATACAGATACTGAGTCTCAGACTAGGTTAGATGACTCAAAAACTGAAAGCTGAAAAACAGATGAGGGAAAAATTGTCAGAAAACTGCTGAAGGTGTTGAGTTTCTCTCGCTTTACTAATGCTTATTGAAGAGGTGAGATCCACAATAGCTATGTTTTAAAGATTCACCAGGCTTTTCTTTTTAATCAAGGTTTATATTTGCGATGTATAGATAAGCCTTTCAGGTAAATTACAGAAGGCCAAAGTTGCTATTTCTGACATTTATAAGGTTAAAAAAGGCAAACAGCAGATAAATCTGTAACTAACCCTTCTGAACCTTCTTTAAACATCAGATAAGGCAGATGGGCTGCAAACACATTTTTTCCTATATAAGTCACTTTCAGGGTTTAGAACCTGCAGCTCCTTCACATACCAGTTTGTAATTGCAACTATTAGGAGTAAGGAGAGAAAAACTGGATCTCTGCAAATAACCACGTGTTCAGCTGCTAGGAAAAACTTACTCAGCTGTTCATTACATTATGCAATAAAATAAAACATTATTGCAAGATTGTCATGGTTGCAAAGTCCTGAAGCAACCAAGTCAGGCAATGACCAAATTTGAGAGGGCCCTTTCCTCCTTAGGAAGGAAAGAGGGTACTTTCCTYCTTAGGCATCCAAATTCAAGTACAGAACAGAGCTGCAGAAAAACATTTCCCCCATTATTTTAACTAAGAAACAGATCAGCTTTATTTATTCTTTAGAATCCTGTACAGTCAATACGTCAACAAGGTCGCTGTAGTACCACAAGATACTGATGCATTTAGCTATTTTTCATGCTACTCGCATGCTAAAAGATTCAATGTCATCATAAGTTTTATCATAATGGTCCCAAATATTCTTTTTCCTGTATAAAAATTGAAACAAAAAACACTACTTACAACTTGATGTGTTTTTAATGAGCTCTGTATATCAACAAAGTTTAAATATCAGAAAATTCTATACCCAGGGGTGAAATACCRTTTTGCAGTAGGAGTCATTATACATTTCCAATAACATACATATAGATATGTGTGTGTGCGTGTATGTATGTATGTATATTTATATAATCAGATCTATTACACATGGAAGGGAATGTAGCACTGATTACYATGGTCACTTCCCCAGCCTGTGACTTTGCATTAAATTGGCTGAGATATCAAAGTTAATTACGAATTTTTGTTCTCCAATTAACCTAAAGCCTCTACTTCCCAGTAGTGTGCTGGTTCAATACTSAGTTCACTAAGCATTTTTCAATATAAATCATGTATTAAACATGATATTAATATCAAATGACTTTCTGTAGCTCTGTCAGAAAATTAACCAGTAAACTGTATGTTTATTTTTTTCAGATGAATGGGAAAGCAGATTTTCTTTCCATCCTATATCTGACTTGCCACCTCCAGAGCCATATGTACCTGTGAACAAAAGTTATCCCAGTAAACTAGCAAGAAACGAAAGCAGAGGTAAGTTTGTTCCAACTCCCGTGAGTTTCAGCGTATCAGTTATGTACTTGAAAGGGTTAGCACAGCATAGAGCAGTTTTTGCAGTAAGCAGTAAATATTTGATCAGTTGAAGACAGTWATAACCAGGAGTAGTTTGGCTTCCTTCAGTCTGATGCTTCCTTTGTTGATCCTCCTTTTTTGACAGCGTAAGCCAATCATCCTAAAAGATAGCGTGGATGGAGAAGAGATTGGGTACTGAGGTTTCAAAATTTGTCRGACTAACAGCCTGATTACCATTCTCCGCCACACAGAAAACACTAAATGCAAGTTTGCATATAAAAGCCCTCTTAAAATTGAACCTGTGGAGGCTCAGAGCAGGAGGAGGAGGTGGCAGAGGGTTTGTTCATTTTTTTGAGAGACCTTCTCAATACAATAGTAAGAGACCTTCTCTGACATTATTATCCGGACTCTTCTGGAGCAGGCAGACAGAACCACAAAATCCCCAGTTTCACCTCAGGACCATTTTGATTGTCGTGTGTCCCTGTTGCTCCTCTTAGAAGGATTTTTCTTTGCATTTCCCATCTAAATTCATTCATGGCTCAGTTTTTCTTGTGCCAGCATTGTCCTTTAGTTAATTATCCTCCCTCCTTTGCGTTGAAAGCCCCAGTATTTTATAAGACAACAGTCATACTCCCGCTTCTGTTTCTCTGGGCTGATTAAACCAGAATGTACTAGACTCTTCTTTCAAGATAAGATCTCCATTTTGCTGATCATCAGCATTGCTTCTGTATACACTTCAGTTTGAATGTGTCTTTTCCAATCAGTGTTACGTGTTATTCCAGCTGAGGTCTCACCCATGTCTTCTATAGCAGCATAAATACTTCCTGTCTCCATTAGTGTATCTTGCCCGATACACCCAGGGATCCATTTACTGCTTTCACAACCAGTCACATCAGTGGCTCATAGTTAGCCTGTAATCATCTGTACACTCAGATGTTTCTGTCTCTCTGCTGTTTCCAAACGATGAGGTTTGGAGTAGAAATTCCAATTAATCTCTGACCCTTCACTTTGCACTGTTAACTTTCACCCCTTCCTATTACTCCAAAAAGAAAGGCAAAGAGATACACACATTTATCTTTCATGAGTCTGGAATGAAATCTTCATCCAGGGTAATATATTAAGAGCTTTGAACTACATTTAGAGCTTTCACTGAAATTTGCATGTGTTCAAGCAGCACTAAGACATGAAACATGCCTTTTTGCATGTTGTATTTCTGCATGTTGCAGAAATATATACACTTTCCAGGCATTTTCAGATAGCATTCATTAAAATATAGTTGACATACTGCTGTTTAATAAACTAACCAAAAACTACAAAGAACTTCTAGTAAAAAGGTTAGATGAGAAAATGCGGAGTTTTTCACCAGTTACATAATGAATGAGTTAGACATGAACTCTCACGTGAAAAGAAGCCAGGAGGAGTAACACGAAAAACTTGCTTTCTCTTTCAGGTGGCTCTGGCCGAAAAGAAAGAGGTGCTCCCCCTCTTCCACCTATACCGAGGTGAAATGGGTTCTGGCCCATCCCTGGGCAACTTCTGCTTTAAAGTTTCCTTCGAGTCAGTTCTCCTGTCCACATCATCGGGAAGTAACCCGTCTTGCTTTGTTTCTACTTTTGGCTTGTCAGCTGGAATAAACTTCAGTCTCTGTTACAGAAGTAATAGATGCAGCTTATGAACTATAGTTGCTTAAAGCTATCACTTTTATTTGCTTATTTTACAGGCTGTCATGAAAAGCATTTGATAGCCCATATACAACATACATACATCAAGCGTATGGGGCCCAGCCCTGTCCCCTTGACTCCGATGGGAGATCTGCCTTTGAATTTAATGATGGCTCAAAAAAAGCTATCTCATTATTTTGGGGTACAGTGGCTGTATTATTTGAATGACAATGTACAATTTATTTTGTGTTTAAAAAACGATTACCAGAGAATACCGCAGAGTCAAGAGTCCCACGGATCCTTTTTTGCGTGCTTCACTTGGCCCCAGCACTTCTGCAAGCGACTGTCCTACTACATGGTGACCAAGACTTCAACCTTCGTCTTTGGACCTCAGCTTAGCCAAGCAAACCATATTTTAAACCGCCGATGGCTCATGCTGCCCCGAGGATATACTGTGCCTGGCCCTGCTTTTATCTGTGGAGGATCTTCCAAAGAAAAGCACAAATTCAGCAGCATAAAAAATCTTCTCTATCCGTCCCACCTTGTTTTGTAATAGCCTTATGCTTTTAGTCACCTAATTCTTTCCTACTTTGATGTGGACCAACCTACAGCCATCCATGGCCTGGATTACTGTAATACTCTCTACGTGAGACTACACGCAAAGTTTCCTCAGAAAGCAGTCTTAGTCCAAATGCAGCAATTATTGTAGTTACAAGCTCTTTCTGTGAAGCATCACTAACATCAGTGCTTCACCAGTTGCATAAGCTCTCCAGTTGTTTCTTTGGTACAATTAAATCATGGGGGTTTTTTTTGTTTTTTTTTTTTAACTTAAAAAGCTTCTTGGGGCTTAAGTCACAAGTCTCAGAGAGATTGTCGCTGACGTATAGCAGAGCAGCTGAGGTCAAAAATCCCATGCATAAATGAAAGCCCTTTGATTTAGTGAAGGAGGTCTGGAGTYAGTGTATTCTAATGGAAGCATCAGCTCCAAAACTTACTGTCTTCGCTCATTCAAGAGAAATGGAAAGATCTGGCCTTCTGAGTTTGCCATGAAGCCTGTCCTTTCAACTCRCGCTGAAAGGAGTCTCAGCAGAGAGCTGCCAGCCTTGCAGTAGCAGAAGAAAAAGTAAAGTATTCTCACGTTGTGACAGTCAGTTGATTTGTTTAAAGGCTTTTGAATTTTGTGTTTGAGGAAAGAGTTAATTGAATGAGTGCATTTTATAAACAGATCTAAGTAAATGTAAAAAGCCTTTGGAAATCAGAGGAAGATTATAATTCTGAATTTGAAATMTTGCTGATTAGTAGCTCTTTATTAATGGGACTTCTGATGGTTAGCTCTGAAAAAGTTCTCCTGTGCCTCCTCAGCAGTATCTGTTTCATCAGCTTACTCCTTGGACTCCCTACAAAGCCTGTATCAGTGAGCATGTTTCACAGGGTATTGCTGGGAAAAAAAAAAAAAAAAAAAAAGTCATGTAGGTTAGGAAAATGTTTCCCTTCTGTGGGAGACATGATCTTAAGTGCGCTCTAAGGCCAGAATGAGGTCAGTTCTTGGAAATCCAGGGACTTTAGCCAAAGAAAGCTTGAACCTCACAGGAGCATTTGTGTGAAGGGTCTTCTGCGTTGTCAGTGACCAGGGAGGACCAGAGCCCCCTCCTGCCTTACAGCTGGGACTGTCCCAATGAAGGGCATCAGACAGAGTTGGATTAGGCCAGACCAAACTTAATTTGGCCTTTTCARTATTTGTTTACAAAATCATGTTAGCTGTGATAGCATTTGGTTATGTACCTGTTTTTACATTTTTTTTGTCTAATGACCAACTTTAAGTTACTATTTGTGGTCTTGAATCTGCAATTAAATCTGCGCAGGCGCAGGGATGTATCTAAATCTAATTGTAGGATCATGGCTGTAAGAGTTTCTTAAACAGATAGTAACGGGACCTCCATGTGACAGGTGCACCTTGGGATCAAGCCCAGTTCAATACTGAATTTGTAAATGTATTGTATGGAGGTCACTTAAACACATGCACTATGCAAAGTGCCGATCTCTTTGGCATACTATTATGTGAATAGAAGTCCAAATAAGATTTTTAGCATAATAACTTAAAGGATAAATTATTGTATTCATGTTATTAAACTGAAGCACTTATAACTTTCTGAAGAGTGACATTTTGAATTTAAGAATACAATATTTTCAATACGTTGACCTGCCAAATCCTTGTTAATATTCAAGTAGCTATGCAGCCAAAAATCCGAGAAAACTCCAGAAGCTATACATTTTTTGTAACTTATCTATTTCCAGCATAAATATTTTACTTTGAATAAGTCAATGAAAATGCTGCATATTGTTCTGTCAGCTCTCTGCATGATCAAAAATATTCTGTTTGATTTCTTGAGCAAGGTTTTCTGACCAAAAATTCTGGGCAATAACCAAAGACTTGGCAAATCAACTTCCATCTCACTTAAAATGTGCTGTCTAAAAGACCTTTAGTCAACAAGCCAAGAAAGCTGAGCTGCTTGTCTTTTAGCATTTTGTTGTACTATTGAAACCTCTTTGAAATGAATGTTTAGCATATAGATAAAATACCTTGCAGAAAGAGGGATTTTTTTTCGTTAACAACAACTTTACTGTTTGTATCTTTTGCTGTAAAATTCCCTAGATATATTCCAGAACAATGCAGCATTTTATCATTCAGTATATTACTTCATATATCCATAGCTATTTACAATATGATCAGTATTAAAGTATTTATTTCACTATGCAATGTTAAAAAAGAAGAAAACAAAACTTATTGAACCAGTGGTGCCTTATGAATTTTTTAGTCAACTTTTCTGTGTCTCACTAGAAAAATTAATAGTCGTTGTTCTTCCGTGCCCTAATGTAAAATAGCGCTGACAGTAGCATTAGACAGCGTTTGAGCCAAGCCCTGCTGCTGTAACACGCTCGGTCAGCTAACTTCAGGCTGAGTTAAGTGCGTGGAGGGACTGTTGAATCAGTCTTTAGGGGAGACCTAAGTGGAAACTGGTCTCCCAGTGGGTACTTCACCGTAAGTTGTTGGTATGCCTCTGGAAACCTTACCCTTTCCCAGCAGCAGTGTCTCTCTGCTCTCCGTACAGTCCAGCTAACTTCAGCACGGTTGCACGGGTTATTAGAGGGCTAAATTTTGATTCATCGCTTGCGTATAGGATTTACTGTGTTTGTTTTAATAGCATTGAAGTAGCAACATTCACACCTCAAACTACCTTTTTATGTCATCACTAAGGCYTGCATGGCGTGACAGTGGTGTTCGTTGCTGTGTAATTCAACTGAGTAAAAACGGGAATAACTCKTGTACCATATACCAAGTACTTCTGCTCCATACTTTTGGAAGAGAAGCACATGYTATGTCTGCACCAGCCACTAGCAGAAGAGGTCACAGCAATTAATGTTCAGAGTTGTTACAGGAAAACCRACCTGTGATTCAGGAAGCAAGTATTTCTGTAAATGAGCTGCTTAAATACGGTCGCAAGGTKCTTACTTAGAAGCCAGGATTTCCCAGCACTAAAAAATCATGAGAGCTAGGGCTTTTTTTCCCCTGCAATACTGAACTATTGAAGAAGTTCCTTAGCCTATCATTTAGAAAACTGGACAGTAGCTTCTACTTGCAGCAAYGACTGTTTACATGTCACTTGTGGAAGTTGTGCTCTGTTAGAGCAGAGGTCCAGGAAAGTAAACTTCTATTATGTTTCACATATGTGCTCAGCACAACAATTTTGTGTGCAAAAATATGCAAAAAGAAACTGTACTTTTCCCCTTGGAGACAGAGACTGGGGTTAGGTGATCAAACTGGGAACTGTTTCAAGCAGAAGGTTGAGAGACGTAGACAGAGGGCCATATAACTACGGGACTCCGGAAAGGAGAAGAGTGTTTATGGAAGTAAAAACCAATTTGATGAAATCTGGTATCATTACTAGAGTACAAATCAAGGTAAAATGTGCGTGTACATAGTATCTTGTTGTAATACTGTGAACACTGCTGTCTTACAGTCACGTGTGAGCAGAATGTTATGGCGGTACATTGACTCTGTAAAATATATATTGTATGAACTTTAATCTGTCAAACTGTATTCACCAGAAAATTAAGGAGACTCTCTTACATAAAGATGTTCAGTAACATGTTCATGGAATGTCTCCTCATGAATGTCAGGAGAAAACGGTGATCTTTTTGGTTTTAAGGTGAAACTGTGCCAGTTAGTTAACATGTAAATCTGGAGTATTGATGAGAAGGGGATCATTTGAGGTATTCAGCAGAAGCAGGACACGTATATGTCCTTAGTTGTYGAGTATGCAGTTAGGTAGACAGATTAGGAGGGAAAAAATGGAAATGGAATGTCTTAAGAAAGGGAGTAATACACTTGTTGCCTTTTTGAAATACAGTTTGTCTGTCATAAATGATCATAAGGTAATACATACAAAAGAAGACACTTTAAATTTGGACTTCTAAAGCCACACGACTATGAAAGGGAGAGGAACAGAACTTAAAACACAGGCTGAATAGAAAGTAACATGTTTTTATCAGATGCTTAAAGTTTGCGCTTTTTACAAAATATTAGTCTAGTTCTGTGAATATTTTTCTGCTTAACATTTATTTTGTATGTGATTTTTTTTTCTCCTTGTTTTTCTGTCCTATGCCAAATAAATTTTACTTTTATTTAACTGGTGGTGCAGACTGTTACACTGAAAGCAGGCACGGTTGCTTCCTCGATGGAAACAGATTTCAGCTTTGGGGGGAGCGCAGTGACGCTGGCGGGAGTGGGGGCGGCTGCTCCTCCCCTCCCGTGCGGCGCGCCTTGGCGGCACGGGGGCAGGACGCAAAGGACTTCAGACTCCTGCACAGTGATGATAAGACACTCATAGGGAAATGAGTTTGGGTTAGGATAAAGAATCTTATAAAAACTGTGGTCCGTGATACCGCGCTCGCACAGAGCGGTTGCTCTCACAGCTCTTTGGTGAGCAGAGTCTGCAGGCGGCAGTTCTTAGCAAGGCAAGCTAGATATCTGCAATGTGGAGATGACGTGGAAAATATATCTGATTAAGTACAAATTYTTGTTCATCTTATCTCCACTCACTAGCCAGAAGGCTTCCAGAGAATATTACGTGTTTCAAACCAATTAAACCCTCCTTTTGCTTTCAGAACTCTGATCTCAATCTTGGGTGTTAAACTTTTTCAATAATTTGGTCCAGGTACAACACAGAAAGATTTTTTGATGAGAGCCCAGCRAGGGCTCAAATTCAGGATGTACTTTCAGTCTCTCCTCAAAAATAAGAAAGGCCTATTAAAACTCTCAGGACAGTTCATAGTATCTCCAATATAGATGCATCGATCTTGCAAAGACTTGAGCAACAGGTTTATCCTTACACAGGTGGTGGATTCTCTGACATCAGTGGAGGCTGCTTGTTGCTACTTCCATTTTACAGACTGGCTGGGGAGGAGATCTCCACTTTTCCAAAAGATCGCAGGCAGCTGTGGTTCGGGTGCAACCTATAAATCTCATCCCCCCCACACACACACCCCCACCCCTAGTGCTGGGGTTGTGGGAGTGGAGGAGGGTTGTGGAAGAGTAAGTTATTGGATTGGCTCACTTGCTGGAATTGGCAGTGCTTAGTGGCCCTAAACCAGGACCTTGAGGTATGACTCTAATGGTTGTTCAGTAGGTGTCCTTCTTTGGGATTTTATTAAAGGAAATGTGGTGCTTTGATTTTTCAAGAAATTAAATGGCTTGCTTGGCTTTGGGAAAAAGGAACTGAACTATTGCATGACCACAGCATAGGCCTTCTTCCAATTAACCCAGTGTTTTTAAAGAAAAAGAAAAAAAAAAGAAAAAAAGAAAAATAGAAAAATAGAAAAAGACAAATTTTACAATATTCTGGATTTCCCTTTTTCCTAACTGCTGTCAGGAGTTGTGGGAAGGCTCATGCATTGCAAGCAGCATATACAAAAATATCAAACTTTGATTGTGGTTAAGCACCTTCCAATGACCTCCCTGCTGTATAYGCACAGGTTGCTTGCTTCTGCCCTCTTAACTAGCCTGACTCCATTTTGCATTGGAAATAGTAAGCTGGTCTTAGCCAATTCTCACTTTATGGGGCTAAATATTGGCCCAGATTGTGTAGGTTAACTACTGAGTTAGAACAAAAACCTTTTAAGATATTTTTTTTTCCTCTGGCTAATAGCAACTATATCCAGCAAGTCTTAACAGCTGCTTCTGCTAGCTTTGATTCTCTCAAAATCACTCRCATATGTAACATGATGAGACCTTGATTTATATGAAGTTTCTTTTCTCCCAGAGCCCCTACAGACTTTCTCTTATACATAACAAAACTATTTATTTAACACTTACAAGTCTGTTTGACTTGTCAAATTGGGCTATATAATCCTTCTGGAAAGTTCATACTTAACTCTTTCAGATTGTAAGGGTCTGGTGTATACAGTGTCTTGGCAGCTTTAAAAACAAGATCTTTTAGCGAAGAACAAAAAATAGAAAGAAGAGAAGTTGTTTCTCCCTYTGTCTTGCTATCTGGAAACAGAGTCATGCTTAGACTCCACTCGCCCTCCTGAGTACATCATGATAAAAAAAATTTTTGCAGACCAAATTAGGGCCTCAGTAATCTGCTCTGTAACCTGTTGTTTATTATGTTTTGTGGTATCTGGACTGCTCGTCCTATGTGTGTTTACACAAATAAAAACTGCTAATCAAAAACTTTGGCAAAGCATAAAAGCAAGCCGACTGCTGCTATGTCTCCACRCTGTAGATATTGCAGCAGTGCTGGGAGTTAAAAGCAATACAACAATTTCCATTGCTAATGTGAGCCAATAAAAGCCTCTGAGCACATGGAAGGTTAAATCTTTGGACTGATTTACAGGTYTTACAAAGATACCCTTGTGAGCAGAACGGTCGTTTCACATTCTAGGGTGATGTGGCAGTTCCTTGCTATTTGATTTTATCAATAATAACTTGTCTTTCCAGAAAGCGCTGAAAGCGTTGCTGTAGGAGTATTGACTCCGTCATAAGTTTCGGGACGGTGCTTATCTGTCGCCTCCCTTCCATTGCCTGTCCTGTCCCTAGGAAATCTCCTAACACAGGCTTCGGTAGTCTGATTCTTTGCGTCCAGACAGTGAGAGTGTCCTCTTTTCCCATAGGAGACCTGCAGCAGACAGCCCTCTCATAACCTCTGAAATGAGGCAAAACGGCTTGATGTTGGCCTTGCAGCCCTCGAAGGCGGTACGGTGGTGCTTAATGGAAAAGCAACTGCCTTGGCTGTATTAAGTACCCAGTAGTAATAGTCAGTTGTARTAGTTCCCCTTCCTGGAAAGGGTCTGTAATACACTGCACCTTGATTTTTATTTTTTTTTTTAATTTTTTTTAAAGAATCTTCTGATTTCTTCTATTTTTTTCATGGCTGATGGAAACATGTATTTAAATGTTTAAACTTTGATACCTACGGATATTARTTCAAAAGACTCTGTTCTAATTCCATTTAAAACATTCTTATGATACTGGGTATTTTTCAGCATTAGCAATCAGATTCTTAACATGTCCAAAAATTTCAATGCAAATACAGGTACAGAAATAWTTTTGAGTAAAAGATGACACAAAAATACTTTAATTTGAAAATTTGTAACATTAGCAGCAGCTGCCCAATTTATTCTCTATATGGCCAATATGTCTGTCTATTGAATAAAAAGAACAATTTAGATAAAGTCACTACTTCAATCTTAAACTGTTAAAATATTTATGGCTTTTGAAACATAGCTTCCACAAAAGCTACATTAAAAATGTAAAACAAAAATCTATCAAGCGTGCTGTCTGCATGATATTGTCAAGCTTCCTAGTCYACTACAGTAGGGTGCTTTTTAATTTTCATAAACTTTTCTGGGTTTTGTCATTCACTTTTTTTCTTCCTCAAATGAAATATATATGTATATATTTCTTCAAGAATACTGGGTGGTTTTTTTAGTCCACATAAATACTTTTCTTACTTTGAATATGGAACTGTTCTTTTTATTTCCTTTTCTTTTCTTTTTTTTTTTTTTTTTTTTTTTTTTTTTTTTTTTTTTGCTAGGATATAGTGAATTTGGGGGAAAAAAAGAAAAAAGAAAAAAGAGCTTCTAAGAAGCTCTAAGATAAGGGCAGAGACGGAGCTGAGGAGCAAGAGCAAGGGGCAACTTGTTGTTGCACATCCTTCCTCTCGCCAAAACAGGAACTGCTGATAGCTCCCTGCATCCAGAGCAGGCTTTCACCATCCGCTTCTCAAAACCGTGCTTCCCGGGGGGCCGCTCCGCCTGCGCTTCTGCGCTCGCTTGCGTGTGGAGCTGCTCCGAGGGGCCCTCGCGCGAGGCTCCAAGCTGGGGTCAGCGCCGGAGCGGCTCGCTCCTCGGGGCGAGGGGAAAGCCGGGCCGCGGGGGGCCGGGGTCAGAGCCCGGCGGTGTTTCCTGGGCCGCCTCTAAGCCGTGCCCCGCCGCACCGTGCTGAATCTTTGTGTCGGCATTTATTTATTTATTTTTTTTCCTCCTTGTTCAAAATAGAAACTTTCACTTCTTCTATTTGGCCAGTTTGTTTCCTTTCAATGTGCAGTTTACCCTCAGTAGTGCCTGCAGGACTGCACGGGTGAGTGCCCATAAAATGTATTTTTTTTTCTGTCACCAATAATTTTTCATTATTGGTGATTGAAAAATAAAAATCAAGCTGTGCGCTCTAAGAAAATTACTATATATCCCTTATACCAGGACCTTCTTTCCTCTGTCTCATGCAGCACACCAGGTAGCAGATGAGAAATCTGTAAATCCATTTTCTTAAACATTAGCTGCAAACATTTCTAATGTAAGTCTAAGTAAAGTAGGCATTATAAAATGAGAAACCTGTATATGAGTCTGTTCACTTTTAACTAAATAGGGAAAAATCTCAACTATATCCATATCTGATACTTCAGCAGGTAGGAAAAGGCACAATATGCATCTCCAGCCTATGAGTTTTTTTTTTTTTGTGTGTGTGTGTGATAAATACCCTGCTTCCAGTACAAGAGATGCTTTGTCCTGTAACTTATCTAAACTCAGTAGCCTGAGGAATCAGCGGCTCAATATATTTTGAAAAAGCATGGTATAAGTTAAAATAACAAGGACATGCAAATATAGTAGCTCAGCTCYTGCTATCTGCTACACTGGAATGCTTTCACTGTAAAGATTTGGATTTTTAGTAGTAGTTTAGCTCTGTCTTTTAGCTTTGCCTTCCTCATTGATTTTTTTGATAGTTTAATTATTCCCTGTAACTGTCACCTGGGAATTTTATTTTAAATATTTATTTCAAGAGTTTTTTTTTTTTTTAACTGGCTTTTATATTTCCCTCTATTTCTGTAAGGAAATTGTTTTATTCCTACAAAAGCCCCTAGCTTTCAAGGCAAAAGACAATTAGGAGCCCAAGCAGCCCAGGTTACCGAGCCGCGTCGAAGGAGACGGCCGAAGCGCCGGGCTCGGTGCCGGCGGCCGCGCGAAGCCCCGGGTCCCGGCGGCGGACACGGGGCCGCGGCCGGCACCTGCTTCCTCTTGCTTAGGCTCGCTTCAAAATCGTCTTTCTGACTGTACTGAGCGCTCAGCAATTTGAAGTTAAGTTTACCGAGCCAGCTAGTATTGACCTGCAAATCGCCTGTTCTTTCTGCTTCCTACTTACYCGCTTTTGGCCTCGAATTTGGGACTGCTTTGGAAGTTGTCTGAACTTCTTTCTGAAGCCACTAGCTTAGAAAAGAAAGGTGGCATTTTCAAGGAGGGCACTAGATGGCACTTTTGACTTCTTTAACAATCTTTTACTTTCTAGCCAGGAAAGAGTATTTTTAATGTCAATGTCAAAATGTTGAGATCACGTCAGCTAGAAATTTGTTACTACTCTTTTGTTGCTTGTATGATAACCAGTTCAAAAGTTATATTTAACAGTTAAAAAAAAATGTGATTGTGTGTTTTTGGTTTTTTTTGAACACTGTATAACTTTTGGTTATTGGTACAGTAGTTTGTTTCGTCTAAACATATACAGCCTGATCCATGACTCAACTGCACAACTCTTAGGCAAGTAAAATTCCAGTATTGGCATAAAAATGACGCAACAGAAAAACACGTATGACTCTACTCTGTTTCAGTACAATCTGAAAGCAGTGTGCTATTAGAACTAAACAAAAAAAAGCCTACACCAGCAGCTGGAGCAGAAGGTAAAAATTAAAATGGATACATTTATTGTAAATGTCAAATGGAAATAGCAGGTGCTTGTGGGAAAGCCACTCTGACAGTATTACAGTCTTAAAACCATTATTTATTAAATATTTATCAGATGAAATATTGATTTCTGTTGTAAGCCAAAGAAATAGAAAATACAGTCAAGTAGAAGTTCCTTGCAATCCACGTGAGATTAAAATATTTCCCATAAATTTAAATGAAGTGCCAAACTGCTAAACATAATCAGGAAAAGGTATAAGGAAGAAAAATGTCAGGGAAGAACCTGTAGAGGAATACAGATTAAGTGTGAGGGAGCAGCGTTGTGAAAGTATATGCGCAATAGCTTTATGCAGAAGAATTCCAGAAGATGTGTGTGACAGAGTAACAGAAAAGATGAATTGCTACGGCAGGACAAAGTGGAAAAGAAACAAATGAATAAAAACTTACTGGGTTTCCTGCCAAAGGAGACAAYACAGTGCAATCAATACATCTCCAGGTAATATTTAAAATAGTGTAATGTAGCATGATCATAAATGGAAACCTAGTAARTGGAGAAGGCTTTACAAAGATCTGTGTCGTATTCTGAAAAAATAAAGTCCTTGGTTTCTAATGCCAAAATGGTTCAGTTTGTTTGTTTTTTCCTACTTAATTTCTACTTAAATTAGTTGCTGGCTGTAAGAATAACCAACAGGTTCAGCTAAAGCTATATCAGAAACAGTTATCAGTGCAGCTTGCTTTAGCACAGTGTTCCTGAGCAAAGATGCACTTAGTCACTTGTGTTTGCTACTGATAACTACCCTAATTTTGTCTTTYGGAGGCACCAGGCTGAATGTGACTGGTCTCACAGCGACTGAGAAGAGGCAAGGAGCAGCTGCGGGTGTCGGAACGGACAAACAGGCCTTCTCAAAAGGAGCCTCGGCTCTTACGTCCCGTTCTTAATTTCACCACGTATCGCTGGTCATGTGAGTAACGTGAAAAATATAAAAGTATTATATAACAGCTAGTGCCTATGGAAAGTGATAGGTAGCTACGCTTCTAGCCATAATATGAGACAAAGGGACAAAATCTGCTTGTTCCACTGGTTAAGTGATCAACAAAACCRCATTTAAAAGATAATGATTTCTTTGTTTTCTTTTGTTTCTTTCATTTCTGTGAAGTGATTCATTTGAAAGTGTTGTCTTTTCAGTCTGACTTGACTTGCTTGTCTTTCACCTCAACAAACCTTTTTGCTGAGCCAAGTAGCCTTCTGCAATTTGATACATTATTGCCATGATCAAACCTATACATTTAGGAAGTCTTTGCAACACTGTTTCGTTTCCCCTGAAAACTGTTTAAGGGAAAAAAATTCTCATTGCTGGAATCAGTGAAGGCTGTGTTACTGACTGCAGTGGGCTCTGATCTTAATGAGGGATATTTACTCTGTGTGCTTGTAAGAAGACTAAATCGTTTCTGCAGACTCAAATATATAGCGCTATATATATGTATGTAGTGTTGCAAATATATATAAAATATTGCTAAAGTTTGACATTGTTCAAGCAGGCTGTATTAGCGTTATGTATTTTCTTTTGACAGTCACAATACTGTGAAGGCTGCAGTTACACCCACAGCTGTCTGTCATACTGGTAGCATGTCCRCATCTCAGGCGCAGGACAGGCAATGAGTATAGTATAGTAAACACACACAATGCTAACACACAGAGTATCTTGCAAAAAATCAATCCACTGTACCAGAAATACCAATTAAGTTCTGGTAACCAACTTAGTTGGTACTACTGTGAAATTGTAGATAAGGAGATAAATGGCTTTCTCAAGAAGATGTTTTACAAAAGACCTCCAAGGTAATCAAAGTGAATGTAAAAAGACTGGTAAGTTGTAACTCGTAAGTAACCAAGCCAGCTAGTTACAGCTAGTGGCTGGCTGTAACCTAGCCACTCTCCTTGCCATTAGTTATGCTGCTCCTGGATCACAGATACTGGATTTTTAAAGATGTTTAAAACCTCTGGAGTCCGGGAATTTCTTCTKTTATGGGATCCTTTGGCACTTTCCCTTTGATGCCCTATGCAGAGAAGACAACCATGGACCTGTTGCCTGCCTCTACAGGTGTATCAACTCAGGTTGCCCGAGCTGCTTAACTACTGCACCAAAGGCATCTGTGATCTAAACTATTRCTTATTTTGCAGTAACTAGGTGAGTCAGTGTAAGCAATCAGGTGCATCCAGATACAGATAAGCACTGTGGATTGTTTTCTAATGACTGTTCTCTTGTAGCTGTGTGYAGGATGTTCAGAAACAAAGTTTCTGAATCCTGAACTAAAATTCTAGATAGCCAGACCTAGATATGCATTTTAGATTGTTCATCCTCTGTATTCTTATTTGGGTCTATTCTTGGAAAAGTCACTTTTTGGTAAAGTGCTACCCAGAGGTTATTCTGAGAGTTGCTGGTGCTGTGTTTTCAATTGATATTGCTGCTTAGAAACTCAGCTGAGGTTCCCTGCTGTAAGTCATTGTTATTTTGTACTTATCACTTACGCGTTAACAATTTGGCTACTCTTTCCATGCTAGCTTGCTGACTCTTTCTAGAAAAACACTATTCATGTTCAGTGTTTTCAGAGATGAACTGGCAAAATGTACTTGCCTACAGAAAACTCTTAAGGGCTCTTCAGAAGACTGCAGCATGTCAGGCTTTGACACAAGTGCTTGGAATTTGGTAGTAAAGTAGCCTTTGCATCAAGCACAAAGATATACTTCCGATCTGAAAGTCTACCCAAATGTGCTCATCTATGCACCTTTGAAAATAGGTTTACATGTAGTCACTGCTAGATCTTAAGATCTAAATGCTCTGAAGTCTCTTCTCATTGACAGGATCAAGCTTCTTGCAGCCCTTCACTTATAAACATTTTAAAAGGAGAAGAACGTAGACTCAACTGTAAACCCTGGGAGATAAAACAAGAAGAYTCAACTCAAAACAAAGCTACATTCAAGGCCAGTGTAGAGCATGTGGCTCAGAGGAAAAAGTCTAGAGAGCTTTGATTAAGTGTTGGCTGGGTGGGGGGGTTGTTGAACAGTGAGAATATAATATCCTTTCCTGTTTGGGGAAGCACGACTTTGGGAATATGCAGGAGCATCCTCCTTATTTGGTATGGCATTAGAAAGAACTGACTCCAACAAGGAGCTTTCAATGTTAATTATCTAGCTCAAAATATGCTGATAAGCTGTTCCCAAAGGTTCCCAGCTCAGTGGAGAACTGGTCCTTCTCTGTGTCCCCAAAACAGAAAGCAAGACTGGGTATAAGTGCATTTTCCTGCCCTGAGAGTGCGTAACTAACCTCAGGGATGGAAGTGTGTGTATAGKCATGTGTGCATATGTAATAGGAACTGCTCATGCTGTGGAGAAGACTCAGGTGTTGGATATCAACACCAGTCTGTGAGTGGCCTCTTCAGCCAAACCTCTGCTCTTTTAAAATTAATTCATATCAAGATTTCTTACTACAGTCTGGTATGCATTCCTTGTTGCCTCCCAGATTACACCCCTCTAAGGCACACAATTTCTGTAGGGAAGAGCTGCTAGGCAAAAAGCCAAAAATTCAGAAAGATCCTATTATATTTTGTGCTGCCAAAATCCAAGCCAAAACAGTTTCAGAGCAATCTCTGAGGTGCTGGATACACAAAATTTAACATTTAGTAAACTAACAAGTGTGTTCCTTATTGTTCTCACGCCAAGATCTCACCCTGAAGTTATGGCAGGTGAATATTACACAATTGGTTTTACCACCTTGCAGTGAAAAATGCCCGTGCACTGGCACACGCTTTGGAAGGAGACACGCTGGTCCTCTTCTGGTTGGGCTGCGCTAGCACGGACTGGGGAGGAGGTGGGCACTGGCTTCCCAGTCACCACCGCTGCTGGCTCAAGCTGCACCTCACTAGGGGTCTGCTGTCATAYTCCAACAGCACGTAAATTCACTAGTCGTCAGCAGCGTATTTAAACTGAAATGAAAGCAGATATACAATGTCAGCAACACAGTCCCCTCTRAAAGTCTCCTACGGCCCTTCCTCCCCCGCCTGCCTTCTTTATGGGATTTTCTTCACCTTCCTCAGGCCTCTTGCATTTAATTCCCTTAAGTATTATTTTTGTTGTTGTTGTCACTACTGATACTGTTGTTCTTACTACATAATATCCCATTTGTTCCTGCTAAGGTTCCTAAATGTATTTTGACAGCAGACCTCATAATTTGAAGTACTGCAGAGGAAATTTATTATTAGGAGCTGAAAATTTGGCACAGCAGTTATCAGTCACAGATCAGTCCTCAATATTTTTATTTCAGTATTAATGATCCTTGTTGCCCTCTGCCAGCACAGTGCTGTTACGCCGGTCGGGAAGGCTGTTGCCATACGTGTCCTYCACGCTTAACAAGTGCCAGAAGCTGCATTGGGCTGTGTGAAAATGGAGGAAAGTATGAAAGAAGAATTTTACACCTGCCCTCTTTGAGGTAGAAAAGGGGCAGCTCAAACTGTCTCCTCAGGGGAAACTGAAAAAGTTTGTTCCTCCTTTTCAGCAAGAAAATCTTTTTGTGTGTGACCAGCTTTTAACATAGACAAGGAGGAAAACGGTTAGTAGTCTGACAGCCCCGGGGTGCTGATGCCAGCTGGAGAAGCTTTTTTTTT
>NW_028185261.1:6541747-6583176 GCF_003343005.1 Rhea americana
CTGTGCACCGCACATTGCACGTTGCAAGTTGCATGCTGCGCATTGCACGCCGCACATTGCACGTTGCACGCTGCACGCTGCACGCTGCACACTGCACACTGCGCACTGCACGTTGCACACTGCGCATTGCACGTTGCACGTTGCACGCTGCACGCTGCACACTGCACACTGCGCACTGCACGTTGCACACTGCGCATTGCACGTTGCACGTTGCACGTTGCACGCTGCACGCTGCACACTGCACACTGCGCACCGCACGTTGCACGTTGCACACTGCGCATTGCACGCTGCACGCTGCACACTGCACATTGCACGTTGCATGTTGCACGTTGCATATTGCACGTTGCACGTTGCACACTGCACATTGCACATTGCATGTTGCATGTTGCACATTGCACGTTGCATATTGCACGTTGCATATTGCACGTTGCACGTTGCACACTGCACATTGCACGTTGCACATTGCACGTTGCACGCTGCACGTTGCACGCTGCACATTGCACGTTGCACGCTGCACACTGCACATTGCACGTTGCATGTTGCACGTTGCACGCTGCCCGCCGTGCTTTGCCCGCCGCGCGCTGTGGGGCCGGGCCCCGCCGCCGTGGGGCAGCGCCGTGCGGCGGGCACCTGCTTGTGGCGGCGGCGCTGCCGCGGGCGGGACGGGACGGGACGGGACGGGCTGCGGCTTTTCGGCAGCGGAGCGCCGGGATGCTCCGTGCYCCTTTGCCAAGCCGGGACGCGAGGCACTACGCCTGCGGCACTGTCCTGTCCTGTCTTTTATTTTAATCTCATTTTGAAAAATATCGTGCTGTTTATGAAGTAAACATGCATCTACTAACAAACCCGAAGATAACTTTAACTGAAGATTAAGGGAAGAGATGTTTTCCATTTATTTTTCTGGTCTGTTATTTCCTGCCCTTGGCAGGAGTTTCTTCACTGGGACTTGTTCAAACACCGGTGTTGATGGATTTTGATGTAGCTTTAGGGGTTGCCATTTTGAGTGCTGCCAGCTCTGCTTAGGCCTCCGCTTCCTCTGCCTCTAGACCGCCTAGGTAGGTACCGTCTTGTAGCAACAGCACAGGGAAAAAACAAATGAAAAGGGAAACGTAATTCTGGAAAACAACTTGCCCAAAGAGACTTAGGGTCTTAAATGTCTGGTGGCATTGCCTGGATTTCATGCGAGTGGTGGCCGGGGTTAATTGCTGTTAGGCTGCTGTCCTCTATCTGCTTGTCTAGCTCAGTGATGAGAATGGTAAAAATTGTGGTTAGTCTGCAAAAATAGGAACTGGAGTAATCACTTCTTCCCACTTAATTTTATCACTGTAACTCTCTAGACTTCCTCTCTAGACTTACCATAGAAACTTTATGTGAAAAATGTATATGATATATTCTTGCCTGAGATTGAGGGTAAGGTACTAGAYCTTTACGAATGGTAAATTTTCATGCCCTGATTCCACTTCCAACCGCCTGAATAAATTCRTATGTCATCCTTGAGATGTTTCTAAATTGCATTAAAGTGGCAAATGAGGTCACATTGTGGGATTTAATTTATGAACAATTAGTCTTGCTGCTGTCACCAGAATTATCCTGACAGTGATTATCACCTAAAAGTTGAAAGTGAAGGGCCAGAGAAGCTGTATTTTGATGCATCTCTAATATTGGCTTTTTTTTAAAAAAAAAAAAAAAAAAAAAAAAAAAAAAGGATGAAAGGGATTTTTCTGCTTGAGAAGCAGACAACTGCTCTGCTTCAAAGAAAGGAACTTGATGTTGCTTAACTTGCAGCTGCTGGAGAATTCAGTTTGTATTCTGGTGAATTTTAACATTTTACAAATATTGACAAGCTGCAATAGAAGTAGGCAAATATCATTGCTTCAGTTTAGTTCAAGAGGATRACAAACTACACTAGTTCCTTGCTCTCTTGCTGTTGCTAATCTTCATACCAGGCTTCCCCTGATGTTCAAACTGTCCTTCCTTGTGAGTTCAAGCTGCCAGTTTGGCTGCAAGCAGCTGCTCTTGATGTAGTCAATAGCAGACAAGGCAGTGTTATTCYTAAAAGCTATTTATTTATTGGTCTGCAGTTCCCAACATATGCAGCTGTGAATGGGTTTTCAAGGATCAGATCTCAGTCTGAAATCCTTGAAGGGAGAACCAAAAATGAAACATGCTGCACAGCCAAAACCAGATGCTTTCCTTTGGACCTATGTTTAATTTCCTTACTTTGGTGTTATTTCACTAGTTAGTTATGCTTACTGAGAGAACATTTGAGTTTCTGTGTATATGTATGTAAGGCGTGTGTGTGTGTGTATATATATATGTATATATAAGAATATATAAGGTTTTAGTTCTGCAGCAGACTTGACATTGCTGATTGGATTAAGAACCATGAACTGAAAAGGTTTTTGCTCATACAAGAAGCTAGTTTGAGTTAAACTCTAGGTGTGATGAGGCRGTATGTTAGATCTGTGATTAGTCATCACATGATCTCATGACAGTTGTATCAGCACGTGTATCCTAGAGAGTGAAAGGAGCTGAGAGAAGTATTTGCTGTGTGAGGCACCATGCTGTGAAGAGCTTGCAGAGTATTTATTCTAGAGAGGCAGGTGTTTTCCAGAAATGCAAGTCAGGTGTGAATGTTTTGGGGTGTAACCATCTCTGGGCTCAAGAGATGGTTTGTATTCAAAGCTCTCTGAGGAGTTCCTGTCGTAGCTTTACTGTGGTGCAGCTTCTTTCTCTCTCTGAAAATTAYGTGGTTCACCAAAGCCTGTGCCTGGCCGGCTGCACAGGCAGACTGCCTTGGAATGAAGTTTGGGGTGGTGATAGCCTGCAGGAACACCCTGGCACTCAGGGGGAGGAGGCACAATTTAGCACTTGCTGCTGGCTGGTACAACTACAGTACAGTCTTCTGCAAGTTTGTTTGAGTGAGTYCTGAATTATAAAATGGGGACAAGGGCACTTCCATTTTTCCTAGGGATTTTATGAGGGCAAATAATGATTTCAATATAGAGGGGAGGAAGTGAGGTGCTTAGCCAATTTAGGCAAGATTTTGGCTTAAGATTATTTTGACTTTAAAGTATTCTTCAGTGAGATAGAGAAGAGCCTTCATAGGTGACTCTGTGCAAGCAAAAAAATATTGGTAGCTCAAAATGTTTTTTAGGAGAAAAGGAGAAGAAAGAGAAGCAATAGCTGCAAAAGTCTTTCAAACTGTTTATCTATAGTATGGCTCTTGTGAGTAAACATGTTGAAAATAAATTTCGTCATTAATATTGACACAGTGGTAAGAGATGTGGCCTTGGATAAGAAGGCATAGGAGATAGGTACAGCCAGGATAATGCACTTCTACCACAGATAGTGTTGCATTTGTTTTTTTWAAAAAAATCTCAAATTTAGCTTATTGCTGAAAAATGCCTCAACAGAGCAAGGAACAGGTTGAATCTTGTTGCTGAGAGCCTTGCCTGTATGAGTGCTGCAGGTTCCAAAGCTTGAAGAATTTAAAGTGGGGTTGCATCAAAAAATTTACATTAAATCTTTTCACCTTGCTGCTGCTGTAGAATGGGGTTGCTTCTTCAAGAATTTGACATTGTTTTATTACAGTAAAGGATAGAGAGATTTCCAAAGTTTGATCCTTTTCTAGACATTTTGGAAACTCCATCTACTTTTAAGTTTTACTAGTAGAAGAAATGGTTTGCTGCCTGCTCTATTTATTGCAAATTTTTTTCCATTGTTATGTAACAGGTAATGCTTTGAGTTCTGGTCTATATACATCTAGATTAATTTATCTTCTACAACATTTAAAAAAAGCAGCAATTAAAATAAGTGTTACTTGGAGTGAAGCTCATTTTCCATAGGAGAAGAGGTAGCCAAGGCTACTGAACAAATTTGGATGATGCAGGTGCTCAGTCCAGATAAATTACAACAGTTTGTAGTGTTGGTTACTGAAAACCTCAGACATAAATACAAATTATGAATTAAGCAGTTAATACTACATGTGAATATGCGTATGCTGGCTGCCAGAGTATGAAATAGAGCGTACAAGATCTCACCTTTGCTTATTTACCTAGCTGTTCTTTATCTCCTGAGGATAGGATAAAAAGAAGCTGGCAAGACTCTTAAACCATCTTTTAATTTGCACAAGTCTAAACACTAAGCTATACAAAGACCTGGGCTAAGAATTGGAAATCTCAGCTTTTCCCACTAGTATGTTAGATGACTTACATCAAACAAGAATGCCTTTGCCTTAGTTTCTATCTCTATAAAATGGGCAGAGATTATACTGGCTTCATTTCAAGAGTGCTTTGAGATTTACTCATGACAATTTTAAATACAGAATTAGCTGGTGGACTGCATAATTTTCAGAGTTGTCACCAACTCCATGTCTGTTTCCTGCAAAACCTTGTCATAGATCAATGAATTGATGTCGTCTCTCTTCATCTTAGTCTTCAGACTTTATGTCCACATGCATACAGACACTGCATTCTTATTGTCTGCCCTTTCAAAGGGGATCATTGGAAAGCAGTGAAGATCTGGAGTTACAAGATATGTCTGCTGTCTATAAATACTTCATTTAATTTAGTGGATATTTAAATTTAACTGTCATAGGTCTGAAGAAATTTATATAGGAATACTGGTAAGTGGTAGTATGCTGAATTAGAATACTCAGTTGGCTGCTGTGTCGTATGTGGATTGCAGGCTAACTGGAAAGGTGTATCATGTTAAAATTAGTGCTTGATACTGAACAACTGAGTGAAGTTGAAGTTGTACAAAGCAAGATGTGAGCTTGAAGAGTGATGATTTGTTCTCTATAAACCCTATCTTGAGGATAGAAAAAGCCTTACCATAAGCTTTCGTGTGAGGAGTGGAGAAGTTACAGACCTTGGTCAAAATTAATCTTCCTTGCCTGATGCTCAGTTCTTGTAAGGGCTATTTCTCTTATACTAGTTATAAAGAAAAACAAGAATAATAAGAAACATGCAGACTGCCTCTTTGTATTGTGAGAAGAGGTATAACTACTTTCTAGAGTAGGTGACAAAATTCTTCTAAATATGGTGTCTTATGTTGATACAAACCTAATTACATTAATATGAAGGCCTAAAATGATTTGGACAACTCCTTACACTCACGTGACTGCTCTGGACATCTTGCTGTTTTGAGACGAGAGGTAACTTTACACTGGAACAAATTGCAGGAGCAATGTTCCTGCAGATGCATGTAGACTGAAGGATTTTTACCTAAACTGGGTTCATACCCTCTGGAGCCCCAGGGCTATTTGTTTGAAGAGATATTGCAGAGCTTTGGTAAAATGCAGGTAAGATGGTGCTACTCTAAGTTAGTGTATCTGCAGGCCAATTTAGGCAGGTTCTTAAATATCTTACAGGTCACAGCCAGTTGTCACAGCCAGTGAGAACAGGATGGAGTGTTATCTTCTCTAATAGGCCCTGGTTTTACTATGGTGTATGATGCTAAACCATTCAAAGAAAAAAGATTTGCTTCACGTTATTATATTAACACGTGTTTTAAACTTTATGCTTTGTCTGCTGCTGGATTTGAGGCCCACAGCTAAAACTCCTTTGGAGAGGAGGAAGATTGCTCCTCAGGTTTTGCTTCTGTGGTTGTCTACACTGAATATTTTTTCCCTTTGGTCATGGTGTAGCATATAGGAGTTGTGGACTAGAACTCAGTTGTGCTAGCTGCTGTGCAAACATGACAAAAAGTTCACTTCTTTTTGAAAAACACTGTATATAATTTAGCTACTGTGATAGGACAGTACAAGCCACACTTACAGGTAGCATATTGGCAGCCCAGTAAATATTGTTCTTTTTATGAGTATCAAAACCATAAAGAATTCTAGTTTGGATTTAAAATAATGAAGTGGGATACTTTTACTGATTCTTCTGATGAACTGCTTCTGAACATTAGCATGTTCATGGGAAAAAGCACAAAAGCAACTGAGAAATTTATTAAGATGTTCTTGGCTGATCAATGGTGGRAATAAAGCTCTCGTTACTAAGTAAGAGATCAAGAGAGCATACAGCTTGCACTGTAACAGAACATGAAAACAAGTCCGATGTGGGAAGAACATGGAAGGATGTACAAAGAATGAACTGATATTGATAGACTAGGAGAATTACCCTTGTAGTACTGTAAATTGATTTGAATTCAGCAAGATTACATTTTTCCAAAAAATTAGAAGTTTTTTTTTTCTTTTTAACCTTTGTCACTCACTTCTCTAGCAAAATAAATGCATGGTCCATAGTAACTGAGGAAGCACATTTTGAGAGAGTATGAACACTTTGTTTCAGGCTCGCTGGACTTGATAGCAGGATAGTCACAAATGAGATCTTTGAGACAGGATGAAATGGTGGTTGTAACAGAAGAAATAGGTCAGGATTAGAAGGAAAAGGAGAGAGAGAGAGATCTATGAGTCATCTGTTCATAATTAAGTTAAGGTTTGTGAAAGTGTRCAAGCAGAGGATGTAGGGAGTGGGGGAAAGGAGGAGCAAGGAAAGAGCCCTATCAGCACCCACAGAAATTTAGAGGGTTCCTCCCATGTAAATGCTGAAGGAACAGGTAGAGATGGGAGGGGACTTAGGAGGAACTTTAATTACAAAAGATATGGGAAGGGCCATATTTCAAGAAGAGGATGATTATGATCAAGGTGTGTGATGGTCAGAAAAGATGAAGTTAGAACAGCAGTTCTGAGAATTTAACAAGATTTTGGCCTCTAAGGGTTTTGGTAAGAGCTGTTTCAGGGACAGAAACTCGATTAAATAGGCTGTAAAGATGGACCTGAAGGAGAAGAGCTCCTGACCACTTTTAAACTGTGCATGTGGGAGCAGAGATGAAAGGATAGTTGTTAAAGAGAGGTCAAGAGTTGCTTTTTTAATATCGGGAGTTTAAAATGTATTTTTACACTTTAAGGAAGGAGAGAGAAGCAAATTGAACATAATTTAGGGAGGACTTGGGATATTATCCCAATAAGGTCGTGGGGCAAACAAATGGGTTTGGAGAAGAGAAACACAGTTTGATAATTGAAGATATGGAGAAGATGAGAATTGTAGCTGTTGAGGAGATAGGTAAAGTTACTTGTTGCTAACAAGTACAGAGGCAGCTTTAAAGAATCTTGTGCTTTCCTGCTAAAGCTAAGCAGGCTTTTAGTGATGGTCTGGCAAAGCAAGGGCTACATTGTGACAATTTAGCAATTACTGTTTTCTAACTGGAAAAGCTGAAATGCTGTAAGTTATTCTAAATGATGTTTAGATCCTAAAACAAGAATAAAAAAAAAATACTTCCAGCAGATTTTCAACTATTTGAATTCCCAAATTTCATTTCATTTTAATATTTCAGTTTTATCCTCATATTTCAAGTTGAGATTGGGGTTTTAGCSTCTGCATCTGTTGTCCAACTCTTCCTGGTGAATTGTGTAGATATGCGAAAAAAGGCTATTTATATAGAATGGCTTTTCCTCTTTACTGTCTCAGTGCATTTTCTCTGTAGCTACTTATTACTTGTTTCATTGTGTATTTGTAATGCACTGGTAAGTGTTTACGGTATCTGGCTTGCTGACAGAAATGTAAACATGCACAAACAGTGATACAGAAGTTAATAAATATTTTTGTTTACTTTACAGATGAGACCTTTGCATGCTGTTTTTTTGGAAGAAGAGGTCAAAGAAAATGGATAGTTATTCAGACTTCAATGCAAAGAACCTCTCATCTTCAGCTAATATGTCCATTTCTTTGCCTGGGCAAATTGGACTCAATACCACCAGTAGTCCTCCATCTATGTCAATAAGCAGGCTTTTCCCAGCACTCTTAGAATGCTTCGGAATAATTCTCTGTGGGTACATAGCTGGAAGAGCCAACATTATCACATCGACTCAGGCCAAAGGACTGGGAAATTTTGTCTCCCGTTTTGCACTCCCAGCTCTGYTGTTCAAAAACATGGTGGTACTTAACTTTTCTGATGTGAATTGGTCTTTTCTGTACAGTATATTAGTTGCCAAAGCTTCTGTATTTATCTTAGTCTGCATTTTAACATTGTTGGTGGCCAGTCCTGAGAATCGATTTAGCAAAGCAGGTTTGTTTCCTATTTTTGCTACACAAAGCAATGACTTTGCACTGGGATATCCAATAGGTAAGTAGCTACTTATGCTTTCTTTTTTAAATTATTTTTCATTGCTCTAGACAATTTAGCTTTCACGTTTCTATAGTTTGAAATAAACTTCTAAACTGAAGTTGTGAACATACATAAACCATTTTCGAAGTCACATCTCTTGAGGAAATTCTTAAATAAATAAACAACCCTCAGATTATATACTTTGTAGTATGAGAAGAAAACTGTTAACTGGCATGAATGAGACAAAATTTAAAACAATCTGACTGTAGCTGTCTATGACTAAGTGATCTGGCCATATTAAGTTAAATCAGATTTTTTTWAAAAAAAACGTAATATATCCTTTTAAAATTGGTATGAACTACCTTATACTTACTGCACGTTAAGAATGTCCRTATGAAAAATTACCAGACTTGCTCTGCAGAGCAAAATTCCTTTCTGTACAAACTATGAGCCTGTAAGTGTGGCTTCTGAAATACCTGTAGTGTTTGTTTTTACTAATTTGGTATTAACTGTTGATCTGGCTCAAGGAAATCATCTAGCATAACATTGGTGTCTACCTGTTGTGACATTCACCTGTTGAAACTTTTAATCTGTTCAGAAGAAACATCCAATTTCTGTAGTACTTAAAATATCTTAGTTTATGTTGCAAAAATCAAGTTTTATCCACTGGTCTTTGTTCTATTGTAACGAGTAGACATGTGAGTAGAATATGTCTTGGGAAGGAAAGAATACTTTTAAAAGCAAGATTATTGTATGATTTGTAGTAATTTGCATTTGTTTGTCTCAAATTGGAATTTCTTATGACTGTGATGATGCCTGTAATGATTCTTAGTATGTGCAGGTAACCATCAGTCCAGTGTAGTAAAAAAAAAAAAAAAAAAAAAAAAAAAAAAAAAAGCATTCAGAGTATAACTTGTATAGCTGTGTACACTTTTTTTTTGTAAGCCTATATTTGAATTTCAAGCAATATAAATTATTAAACTTAATTTTATCTCAATCTATAAGGCTATTAATTTCTTCCCTTTTTTTAAGCAAGATTTCTTTTTCCTTTTTTCTGCTAATGGTTTGTTGATACACTTTTAGCCATATGTACCATGATACTTAAGAAACAGTCTATAGTTGGGGCAGGTTTCTTCTGCCTACTGCTGTCTGAAATGCAGTAGTTGATACCTCCTTTGGGAGATTGTTCTGTGCCAGCGTAGCCTGTGGGCTACCTCTCACTTGGCTGACTTCTGTAGCTGATGTGGAAAAGCACACTGCAATCACCAGCAATTCCAAAATAGACCTCGAGTGGATGGCATTTGGAGAAGATGCCAGGACCCTACTGTATTTGTTCACTGCTCCCTGAAGAGAAAGTACTCTATGCCTCTCAAATGCTCTTGAGATTACTCTTATCATCCAGACAAGGTTATGAATAAAGACAGGAAACAAGTTTGTTCTAGCAAAGTAAAAAGCAAGATATTTAATTACAGAATTGAAAATACAGTTATGAAACAGAAGCTTAGACATGCAATTCCAGATTATATTTTGCAACAAATAGCTCCATATTTTAGTTAAACTTGAGGAGTTGGCAGCCTTGTTCTTCCTGCTCCAGGGCAGTATGCTCAGGAAAATCCCAAATCTTTCTCATTCTCCTAAAGATTGCTGAATATGAATAAAATATAGATAAAAGCAGTTGCTGCCTTTTTCTTCCATAGACCAAAATAGCATGTTTCCCTCAGTTGCTTCTTCTGAGACCTATTCTTCTGATTTTTCCCCAAGAGGAATAGCACAAATAGGGCTGTGAGGATTACGTCTTTGGTTTCTTGGCCTTGGATTACAATGCCAGTTAAGGTTTCTCTCTCTTCCTTTGACCTTCTCTCTGTGTYCACTTCCACTGTATCTTTCTAGTTAAAAACATCTTTCTACTTTGAGTGACTTTCACATCAGTTTACTTTTTTCAAATATTTTGCTACTTTTAAGATGGTTTATTTCATAATTCCGACACATGCTTGTTACCAAATTTAAAAAATTTTAGTTCATTAAGAGCTTTTGCAGAATGCCTAACACTATAATAATAGAGGTTATAAACACTTTAGAGTTCTTTATTTCTTAGACCTGTTTTCTTTCCTTGTTCTTTCCTTTCTCCTCTTCTCCCATCCCCAAACTTGTGCCATGGTTGGGCTTTTGCTGTCACATGTGCAGCCTTTTTACTGTTAGGGGCTTGTCTGAAGTGTTTGGAAGACTAGGCTACACAAAAAATGCCTCTTTGTTTTTGTTTTGTTTTGTTTGTGGGGTTTTCTTTTCTTTTCTTTTCTTTTTCTTTCTTTATACTTATGGTTATAGGTAATGTTCTGTATAGATTTAGAGGAAAACTTGATGTTTTAATGGAAATAGACAGCAGCAGTGAAAACAAATTTTTTTGTGATTTAAACTTCCTCAAAGGAAAAGGTCAGAGGGTTTCTCCTGTAAATAAGCATACAGTTTAAAGGAACAGTCAATGAGTACTCCTGCAATGGGATAGCTTTCCTTGAAAATGGCAGAATGGGAATTRTCAGAGCAAATTGTCAGAATTGTCAGAACAAAAGATGTTTTGTCAATATATATAAAGAAGTAGATCCGTGAGCAGAGCTGCTCTTATTTTTTTCTCTGCATATGCTACTCTGTTCTGTATTCAACCACAAAAAAAATGAAGTTGYGTAAGTGCCGTTGTTACTTATAGTCACATAAAGTACAACTCAAACTTCTACAAGCATRTCATTTTTTTTTAATGCATTATGGCAGATATTAATGGCAGATACTCTTTACTGTACATGTTGAAACTAAGTCATTGTTAGACAGGMTCTGAAGTTTTTATTATTCATCTGGAAGAAGTATACCGAGGACTCCTAGAAGTAATGCAGTTCATTGTGTTACAATTGTTGCAAATTTAGGATCCTTTATTTCAGCATAGCAGCATAGCATAGCTGAATTCCTTTCACTTTTCCTGTAACCATTGCTAATAACTTAAGCACTCTGAATAACATTAATTATGTGAAATGCAGAAGCTCTGAATAGAAGTGAGGTGCTTAATCTAGTAATGTAAGGAAAATATCTGAAGGAGGACTCTTGTAAGTAGATATTCTTCTAAAACCAGAAGTATTCTGAAAGTATTTTGACTTGTTGCTCCCACCTGATATTCTTGGTTTTGGAGAGACTAGTTTGTTAAAAGGATCAAGCAGCTCTCTGCTTCGGCTAACGTATTCAGAAAACTTGTTATTGTCTCTCACAAAAGGTTTATCCTGACATCATTTACTATTACAAAATTGTTACTGAGAAATGAAGTTGAGACTTTTTTTTCTTCCTTTATTTTGTGTCAGATGTTATTTTGAAGTCATGCCTGTATAAATAGATTTCAATTTACATACAAAAATGTCTATCCCAGTTGTAGCTAGGAAAAGGAGGTCATTTTTAAGATTTTTCCTTCATAATGCTTTTTTGCATGTCTGAAAAATTATTCTTGATAACAGTTCAAACATACACAATCAGATCAGAAAGTTGAGGTTTGTATGCTGATTTTTAATTTTTTCTTAGCACTAACTGAGGTGTTAGTGTTCAGTTGCCACATAATGTCTCTTGTGGACCCTACTTCTGGCAGTTTTTAGTTCAGTAAAATAGAAGCATATATACGTGTGTGTGTATATTTATATAAGTACATATATACATAAATACACGCACATTGTATATATTTATGTAAAATCTGCATTATATTCTCTACCGCTGTTTGTGGAACTTGCAAGAATCATGTAACGTTCATGCAGCTTAAGCTGCATGCTTAAGAGTAGTGACAGAAATACTTGGATGAACCTTTTTTATAGGGATGGCTGGGCCTGAGAAGCTTAATTTTGTGTTTCCTGTTGTTGCACCAGATTGGTGGAAATGTTGAAACCTTCAAAAACCATTGACTCTGCCTCAAATAGCTTATCTGACATAAGAAAGAGGATGTAAGGAGCACTATAAGAATGGCAAAATCTATGATTTCTTGATTAAGCTGATAACTAGCCAATGTAATGTATATTCTCATTCTTTTTCCAGACAAACCACGTAAATCAGAGAAGAGGTGAATGGCTTAATCTTCAGAGTCAGCAAATACAACATAGCTGTGTCTCTCTGAAAATTAATTGCTTAGCCAGGGTCACAAAAACAAGTTGCGCTCTGAAACCAGAACTACAGTCATAGCTCTCGTCCTGTGTAGTTCCACAGAACTAATTAATAATTTTATTCTAATATATTTTTTATTTTATTATTAATTTGTTGTGTTTTATGTAATAAGTGTAGAAAGATTACACTTGACTTACCCATTGATAACTGGTCACCTTTCAGAGACATAAGACTTTTTCTAAGATGACCAACAACTTGCATCCTGCAAATATGCTTGTGTTTCTCCACAACTCTCCCATGCTCTCAGGGAGAAAAATTGCCTTGTTTAGCATTTGGGATGAATCAAATGGCATGTGGGATTATTTACATTGCTTAGCAATATTAGAATCCTTGTTTCAGAATKATTTTATTTTCAGTACCTATAGAATATTCATAGAATCATTAAATAGTACTGGATAGTTCATCTTTGATCTTTAGTATATTCATTATGTGACTATGGCCTAATGGCGAATAGATGTACTTTTTGTAACTGTATCTTACATCAGCTGTAAATGCTATTGGTTCTGAAGGATAAGGCTATTTTTTTTTTTCTAGTTTTCAGACAACAAAAACTAATTTCAATATTAATTTATTTTGGAGCTGATATATTATCACTCACTACTTCTCGTTTCCTGTTTTCTAGTTGAAGCTTTATATCAAACCACTTACCCAGAATATCTCCAGTACATTTACCTAGTGGCTCCAATATCTCTTATGATGTTAAACCCCCTTGGGTTTATCTTCTGTGAAATCCAGAAGTGGAGGGATAATCGCACTATGTCGCACAGCAAAATGAAAATAGTGGGCCTAGCGCTCCTTCGAGTTTTGCAGAACCCAATTGTATTCATGGTCTTCATAGGAATTGCCTCAAACTTTATTCTTGGCCAGAAGATTCCAGAATATCTTGAAAACTTCCTCGATGGACTAGGCAGTTCATTTTCTGGCTCTGCCCTTTTTTATCTTGGACTAACTATGGTGGGACAGACAAAAAAAGTGACAAAGAATATGTTTGTTGCACTGATCCTTCTCATCACAGCTAAACTGTAAGTTCAGCTTATTACTTATGCGTTTTTTGTTCTTTAAAATATTTTGGTATGTTTAATCTGTGAATATACTGATCAGATAGCTTTGCTCTCACTCGTTGTAGTGGTACTAAGCTTCACTTYAAGGATTTTGGATGATAGTATATTACTATTAACTTAAAAAGTTAGTCAAACCACAAACCTGTTGTCAAACTCTGCAATGAAAAAAAAAATAAAGCTTTTATGGCTTCATGAACTGTTTGCAGGTTTTTCATCATATCGCTGTTTGGAAAATTAGTGGCTTAAAATTTGCTGATTAAATAGTTAGACAACRGTAAATGTAAGTATTACTTGATTAACCTTTGCATTTTCTTTGGATTAGACGATATATCTCTAAATTGGTTGGTTTTGCTCGCTCTGTCTTTAAATCTCCCAAACTATTTTGAGCTTAAAAATAATCACATCACACTCTTAAACTGTCTGATATTTGAGCTAGAATAAAAGATAACTTTTATATAGAGCTTATGCTGTCATTATCTTCCCTTGAGTATAGCTCAGTTGCTGGTGAATTAAATATTTTATTTGCTATGGAGCTAAGTTTGCATAATGAAACTATTATTTTGATTAAATATGTACTGTAAAATTTGAAGATATGAAAATTCTATAAAAATTTGAAGATTTGAGTATCAGTACAATTAATTCATTAAAATAATTAAATAAAAATAATTAAAGTAATTAAAAATTTCTAAATAGATCAATGATACAGGTGCTAAGAACATGGGAAAAACGAATGGTGGTTAATATTATCACTTTGCTTTACTGGTGAGTCTATGTATTTCTACATAAGGSTCGAATAGCAAGTCTTTGTAAAATCTGAGATATTGCTAAAGGCAAACAGAATAGCATCAATCGAGGTTCTTTTGCTGGGCAAAGAATTTCAGAACTGAATACTTAAACTTGAGTCCGTGATTCATGTTAGAGGTCTTAATAATGTGGTCTGATTTTCATAGCTGATGACTGATTGTGGCTGCTACTAATTTAACAGTTGAAAATTGAATTTTGTTTTTATATTTTACATTTTGAAAACTAAGTCATACAAAGAAGGTATCTCTGACCATTAGAAAATGTATTTATATCCCAGAAATTAATTGGTGTGTTTTTTAACATTTCCTTTTATATATATTTAGTTTAAATTCTGACCAAATTTGGAAGCAAGTGGTAAATGTCGTAGTAGCAGTAAAGGCAATCATTAAAAGTGATATCATTATTTGACTTATCAGGAATAGTATTCAGACAGGCCTTAAATGTCAGTTAGTTCCTTTTCTGAGCAAAGAGGAGTCCAAGCCTATAGGCTGAGTAATTTTTTTTCCCTCTTTTCAGACTTCTAATGCCATTTCTCTGTAGAGAAATGGTGGAACTCTTGGACAAGAATGAYGACGTAGTCAATCATACCAGTTTATCAAACTATGCATTTCTTTATGGAGTCTTTCCAGCAGCACCTGGCGTGGCGATCTTTGCAACTCAATTCAACATGGAAGTAGGAATTGTATGTATCTTTATCAGTATATGTATGCTCTTTATCAGTATATTGTATGCTCTTTATCAGTTTGTATTAATTTTGAACTTAATTTTATAGATCAACAGGTTTTAAAAAACTTGTTGAAATTACTTCCCTGTAGTATACTCTCTAGGTTTACTTATTCTGCCTGGCTCCAAAATCTGAATTATATTTTGAATTAAAATTATTAATTAACCAAAGTAATTTTCCTGGTGTCTCAAGTGCTTTGATAGTGCAGGTTTTTAAATAAGTCATCTTTTTCTTTTTTTTTTAACTTATGATTCTAGAATGAAGAACTAGAATAACTTTGACCATAAATAACTTGTATCTTTTTTTTTTTCAAAAACCTTGTCTTTGAGCTGCTGTTTTGGTTGGAAAAAACAAATGTTACTGATTTCAGTGAGAACAGTGTTGACTAATTGCTGAAAATTTCTGGAAAAATCTTGTGGTTTAACTGATTCTGTGTTTCCCTCCATTTAAACCTTATAGAAATGAATTTGATTTTTTTARCATAGGGTGTATCAATTACCTTTTTCAACTTAAGGTATAAATCATGTAGCTTTTTCTGTCTGTTTGTTTTTTGTTTTCTTTTTCCCCAGTTGAGGTAATATTAAAACATTCCTCATGACTTTCCTTGTTTGTTAATGTTCTCCATTTTGGCAAAAAAATGGACACTAAAAGTAAAGCTTTGTTAGGTGGAATTTTGTACTCAACAGTCTCAGGAAATCTTCTACTCATACTACAGACCTCTGTTTTAAAACTCACAATTCCATCACTGTGTAAATTTTAAAAAGAAGAAAACAATGAAAAAACAAGATAGAAATCACTTAAATGTAAATGCATACGGCTTCTTTTTCTCATGCATTTCCTTTTAGTATTTACATAACTACATATTGCTTATTTATTTCCAGTGTGACTATTTCCATCCAAAAGTAAATTGCGACATTGTAGATTCACTCCTACACTAGAGTCAATAGTGTCTCTGACATCTGTGAAAAAACTCTAAGAATTTGCAGTGGGGAACTCTATATTCCTTATATTTCAAAAGCTTCTTTAAAAAATCCATTTAACAGCCTGTAAAAAACAGAAATTATAAMTAGTTTGTCATGGAAAGAACACCATGATTGGTTAAAGGTCTATATATGTTTAAGTCACGGGCATAATTTTACAGGTGGAGTTATTCCTAAAGACAGATTATTTAACCTGAGATCTGATTAACTCTGCTTTTGTTTCTTTTTGCCTTTTTTTTATGCAGATTACCTCAGGCATGGTGATAAGCACTTTTGTATCTGCCCCTATCATGTATGTTTCTGCTTGGCTGTTGACCATTCCATCTATGGACCCCAACCCGCTGGYTTCTGCACTCCAAAACGTTAGCTTTGACATAAGTATCGTCAGCCTCATTTCCCTGGTAGGTGTTGGCAAAATGAGATACCATAACAGTACTAATTTACCTCACAGGGAATAATTACATCAAATATGTGGCTATCATAATCTTGGAGGGTATGTAAAAACTTCCGTTGGAACTGAAGCTCCTGAAACATTAATGAATATTTAATTATGAAATTTTAATTGGGAATTTTTAATTTAGCTTTATTAATTTCCTTTTCTAAAAATTCTGGTTACTASGTTCTTAAAAGGGGATGTGCCATCCTAGATTTCCAATGTGAATTGTATTTTGGCTTTACAGGTGCTATAAATAGTGTGCTTATTTTGCTTGCTTTTTCAAATAAAAACTTCTATGTTTGAGGGGGCTGGGATTTTCTTAAATTGATGTTTCACTGAAATCCTCATGTGAAGTGAAGTGAAGTGAAGGCTGCCCCTTGCTGTCACAAGTCATTTTGGAAGATTAAGTAAGGGTGAGGTGGAAGACTCTTCAAAGCCAGATTGCCAGTTTCATTGTTCATTCCTGAAGACTTAAAGGATTTACRTATCATTGAACAGCCAGGCTTCTGCACATCACAGACAAACTCTCAATACTCTCTGGAAATACTTCAGCATCAAGAGAACACAAAGATATGTCTTTTTTTTCCTGACCATATTTCCTGTGGCATAGGGACTGGCAGCTGATGATGTGGAGCTGACTGTATGAGGCATGATGCTAAGAAACTTGTCAAGAAGATTTATTGTATGTTTAATTCCAGCTTAGTTTGCCAGAATATTCATCTTTTTCTTCTGAGCTTTGTTTGTTTGTTTGTTTGTTTTTAGTCTTAAATTCAATTTTATCTTGTGTGTTGCAGATCTGGTCTCTTATTGTTATTCTTCTGAGTAAGAAATACAAACAGCTTCCTCATATGATTACAACAAATCTACTTGTTGCTCAGGTCAGTAMTGAGAACACCTCTTAAAAGAAGACTTATTTTTAACCTTATTACAAGATTACTCTCTACAATCATATCTTTGTAGTTGTCTGAGGGCAGGGGAATCTAATGTGTGATGTGTCTAAATGATTTTTATGGCTTAGAATGTGCTGTTGGCAGAATTAAAGGACACTTACTGGTGGCAGAATGTATCTGAAAGAGCAGTGTCTGAAATAGAACTGTAAAAAATCGGAATGGAGAGTAGCTTCTGAATTATACTTTTAGCATTTTAAGTTACTTTCAAATAGTGTTAATGACACCTTCATGTCAGTTTATGCCATCAATGCCATGGTGACCAGCAGTGTGCKGGTGACCTAATTCAAGGAGCAAAGCAAAGAACTAACCCGAATGATGGTTAAGGTCCCTGACTACCCTCACTAGGGCATCGGGCAGGTGCCACTGCTGTTGCAGAGTGGAGGCATGGGAATGCATGGCTGGTGGCTAAGGAAAGGCAGAGCCAAATAGCTATGACTTAGATTAATTTTAATTCTTATTTAAGCTTAGAGAAAACTACATAGAGTTCATGTTTCTCCTTCTGTTGAAGTCAACTGCAAAGCTGCAGTTGAGACCAGCCTGTGCTTGTAATATATCTGTTCAGAAGGTGCTTTWGGTGTTTTAGAGAGATATACAGTGCAAAATAATGAAGTCTTTAAGGTCTTATCATGGGGTCAAATTTTGAATAAAATTATATATGTGAATTTCAGGTGSAACAGCATGAATTTAATGTTAAAATGTTTTTGAACTGTTGTATTACCTTTGAAGCCTATTTCTTCAATACTAAAACCGTTCTGTGTGAGGTACTACAGGGTCAAAACTTGTATAATTTTTGGTTAAACAATACCTGTTGGTCTCGGCTTTGTGTCCAAATCATTTCAGATAAATTGTTTGTACTTAWCAGAAGCTTTGCATTTTACTTATTATAAGATACATAAAAATTAAGATTATGTATTTGTRTATTTTTCCTGACTTGTCTTAGTCCAGCTTTCTCAAAGCTTTATATATGTGCTGTCACCATAGGAAAAAAGAAAAAAAAAAAAAAAAAGTAGGAGTACTGTAGTCAGTGACGTAACTGAAATGTTGGGTTTACTACTGCAGTGTTTTACAGCTGTGAAAACTATAAAATTTATAAAACTACACTCCAGTGAATCTGGGGATGGAGTCTGAAAGCTTATCATARCTATGCTGCACTGTACTTGGTTTTTCTTGCCACCTGGCTTTCCAAATTCAAGCAATGGTGTCTCTTCTTTCTTTTCAGTTTATTGCTTGCATTGGAATGGTGATATGGAATTTCATTGTTAAAGAGAAAGACATCACCATACAGATCCTAGTATTTATATTCCTGTACAGCTCACTTTATAGCACCTACCTGTGGACAGGTATGACTTTGGGGGGAGAATTAGATATTATAATAAAAGATCAATGCACTGAAATAATTGGATTATATTCTTYAGAGTGATTACTAATATGTAATTCTACAAATGTTATATGTAGACACCTGTAAGTTGTTGCCAGGCTGAAGTGCTAGCAATGCAGACCAAAATGTCAGGCACTGTTTCTTCTATTGGTAGTTTGTGCCTAGACAGGTCTTGTTCTGTAGGTATCTGTAGATAGCAGCATTGTTAGCTTGTAATGAGTGACAAGAACTTGTTCTCAAGGCAGAAGCAATTATAAACAGACTGAATGGTGACAGGTTGCTCTTCAGCAAYGCAGAAGTTTATTGACAATTTTAATTAATGCAGAATTTAAGATTTTAAATTATTCAGCATTATGCAGATTAAAAAAGAATAGCTCAGAAGACTAGGAAATACAGAATTAAGGGAAATACCATAGTGATTTTAACATTTTTTTCCACTGTCAACTGCAAGTTCTAAAGAAAATGTGTTCTGTGGGTGTAGGTGAGTAACAAAAGGACTGCTTGAAGTAGGCAGAGTTGGAGGATGCATAAAAGAATTTGCAGAACTTTATTATGAATGAGTTTAGAAAGGAGACTGTGGCTGTTAAAGAGACTTTATATATGATTCCCGAGTCCAGAAGTCTAAGGGTTTAATTCCTATGGTGTTTTTTAGAGCAGGTTGTGTTTCAGCGTTTAGCGGATAGGCTCATGATTGGTATAACTTACATAAATAAATACTATCTTTGCTTCAGCATGGAGAACTTGATTTTATGCTGGAGGACTTGTGTAGCTCATTTTTCCACATGTTCATTGGTACTTGCAAAGGCTGTGTTTGGGTATGGGCATGCACCTATACTGCAAATGAAGGAAAGTGTCACTCAAAGAGGGCACCTATGTCATTTGCCTTAAATCCTAAAAGCTAGGATGTTGAATTCATTTTTCTAGATGAGGTAACCTTGCTACAACAGTAAGTGCTCTTTGTGAGACAGCTTTTTTATTTTAACTTTTAAAGACAACCATTTTTGTATGTATAGGTGTTCAAAGAGACACTCATGTGTACTGCAATTGCTAAGTCCTATTGCATTCTGCATAGTGAAAGGCTGATATGGGCCATTAAGCTACAAGTTACATAAAAGTCAATGTTCTAACATGTTATATTTTCACTAATCTTGTAAAACGCAACAAGAGAGCTGTATTTTAACCATGTCTGTCTTTGGCAGTGATTATCTTCAACAGAGAATGTGCTGGGTGTATATTGTCCATTCATTACATTGTTACCTCTTCTGTCTTTTCGACTTCTCATTTTTCCCTCTCTTTGTTACTTCCCAGTATTGCCTGTTTTTATTTCCCGCGTCATTTTCCCTTAGGAGAGAGTAGCCCACAGGTACTCTCTCCGACCTACRGGTTGAGGAGCTGAACTACAATGCAGTAAATAGTCAATGAGCTTTTGTCAGTGAGTTTTCTGGTATATTCCCAAGGAGTAGGCTATATTGGCAGATTCAGAAAATAGACCTAAACATACTATATATGTAAAAATAAATTCAATAATAAATGCAAATTTCACAAAAAAATAACTTTATGCAGGAATAATCAAATTTTAAAGAGACATTATTACAGAGTACAACATGTCRAACTGGTAAGTTAGTATTGTCAGTCTAGAACAACTGTTGTTGATATGTAAATAAACTAGTTACTTATATCTTAAATATTCTTATCGCATCTGTTAAACATTTGTGATCTTTCCTAAGTATTTATAAGTGGAAGTGTGCCAGAATGTCTTCAATGTTTAATTAATAATATTTTGGGGGGAAGTAATAGGTGTTTCTATTTTACTGTGGTGGAATAAATGTAGAAAAACAATTTTAGACTATTAGAAGATCTGAAAAAAGAACATCTCCATAACTGTCACTTCCCTCTTTAGTAACAAACAAGACATTTATTCTATTTGTCCTAGGTTTTCTGTCTTTCTCTTTGTTCTTATTGAAGAAGAGAGAAGCAGTAAAGATTCCCATAGGATTCATTATCATAGCTGGATGGGGGTAAGTTAATATGGCTGTTTTCTTGTAGAGTAAGTGGGAGCATGCTAATTAAGCTGCTTTGACTGCTTGTATTTTGCTCTTTCAGTATCCCAACACTTCTGGTAGGAATCTTGTTAATWGTTGGTGAACGTAACAACAACAGCATTGACTCTGCCTTTTTTTATGGGAAACATCAGGTATGAACATTTCTGTCCTAATCTCTTCTTACTTCTGCCTTGTCTAATAYGTTATTGAGAAACTGTGTTCTCTGGTTGCTTCTAATGTAAGTAGCTTTCGGTCAAAGTATACGTTTTCATAACAATGGTATCTAGAAGATCAGCTTTAGATTGACATAAAATGTATATCTTCAAAGGACCATTAGAAAAACTTGTTTAAACAAGGACCTTTACATTTGGGCAGCTATGGCTAAGAAAAAGAGGGAGTAGGCTATCTTCCCCCACACACACACCTCGCAAAGGAGGCTTAGAAGTGATAATGAATTAGAGTCCTTTTCCTGTTGTCTACTCTGTAGTTTAGCTTGACAACTATCTAAAATTATTACTGTCTAACAGCTAATTAATGTCTTTTGGCCTTTAGTAGATAGGATCTGCATTACATGTGTAGTAGGAAGACTTCTCTGCTCAATCAAAGGTTGAAAGTCCCTGAGCCTGAACTGCAGTTTTTACCAATAAATAGTTCCTTTTGACAAAGGATGTGAAATGCACTAGAGCAGATACTTGTGGTGTTTGCTCTTTGCCTTTCTTATGGATTAAGAGGCTCAAGATTATTCATGGCACTTTCACAAGTACTAAAATAGCCTCACATTGGACTCTGGGTATGGGTGGCAGATGATTAGAAGGAAAGGATGATTAATGGGGTGTTCCCCATTGGAGAAAGCATGGAAATAAAGCTGTGTCAGGGTGTCAAGAGCACATTCCTCTTTAGAATTAAAAGTATGTAAACAGGACTTAGAATGGAGCATTAATGATCCTGAGAGGAGGAAAGGTGATGATGAGAGAACCTTTTTGGATTTCATAGGAAATACTTTGGAAAATGTTTTATTTATATAAAATGTGTCCCCATCGTTAAAAAGAAAAATAAATCAGAAAAAAGGAGCTAGATTACTCAGGCTGAGAAAGTTGGTCTGTTGTACTGAGCGCTTTTTCAATGCTACAAGAGCAGTAACTGCAGAAAACTGTCTCTATTCTGATACATTGATTAGAATATTCAAAAAAGTACTGAAGCTAGAAAGAAAAATATATGCAGGTATTTTCCTTTATCTTAGATGTGTTTTCTTTGGTCTCTTAACAGATAATTACCACAGCTGTGATCCTGTTTGTTAGCATATTGATGTCAGGTATCTCACTTATGTGCATGAGCAGAAACAGACAGGAGTCAAATTATGAGATCTTGAACCCATATTCACCTCGTAGCCCAGTGGAGGAGGCTGAAGTGGAAGAGAGTGAGGGGAATCAGGTATCAACTACAGTGCCTCAGCCTTCTGCAGGACCTTCTGCACAGCCTTCTGYAGGACCTTCTGCACATCTGTTTGCAGAAAAAGGTAGAAAAAGTGAATGTGTAATATGCTAATAGCTTCAGATTCAACAGAATTCTGTTCTGAATTTATTTCTGACTTGGGAAGAGCTGTTGTTTACAACTTGAAGTGATATTCTAGGATGGAAGAAAATCTAGATAGAAGCTGTCCAAGGACTTAGGTTTATGTTTCTAAGGGAAGTCTGGGGACTATCACTGCATGGGTGGGGGAAGTGGCTGCGGGAAAAAAAAAATATATATATATATATACACACATATACACACACACACACACACACACACACACACACACACATACATACATATATACATATATATGCATGTTTTTATGAAAGTAGTGATGTTTTGATAAATGTGTGATAAATACAGTCCAGCAGTCACTTTAGGCTGTTTGCCTGCCAAACTGTCTCTTTCAAAATGAGTTATATGCCTTCAACATTGATACAAAATATGTTTCTAGTCCTCCTTGTTTGTGTTTAGCCTCTTGGTCATTTACCTTATGCTTTTTCATATGGTTAAAAGTAACTGTATTGTTCCACAGTGGTAGTGCTAGGTTAAATATTTCTATATATAAATAGTGAGACTCATATGCCCTCTCTGCGGATTGCAAGAGTTATGACTGCTTTTTCCTCTGAAGTTATTTGTGAGCATGATAGTTACAGCTTTATAGTATATTTTGTTGCACTTAGAAAATTAATTACGGTAGTGAAGGAAACTAACTATGATAGTTACAGCTTTATAGTATATTTTGTTGCACTTAGAAAATTAATTACGGTAGTGAAGGAAACTAACTATCCCTGTTACTCTATGTGCTTAATAGGCTGTTGTTCTTGTCAAACAACAAATGGTGAATTATCCTGTGCTAGAGAGAGCAAAACAGTGTCAAATTCCATTGAAAGCAAGATTCCTCCAATTGAGGCAGGTAATACAAAAGCGTATCCCTGTTTAATACTATAAACTGTTCCATAGCATTTTTGTGTGTTGTTCTCACAAAGAAAGTATTTGGGCTGTTGTTCTCTCAGCTGTACATGGTTAGCTTCTCTATTCAAGTCTTGGACAGTATGTCAGTTGTTTCTTTAATTCTCTTTTGCTTGACAGTTATTGGTAATCTTTCATTGCTCAAGATGAACAGTTTCGTTTACCACTTTAACGCTTCCTTCTGAGCATTCAAATTTCACCTTTTTATCACTCTTTTGTTTGGACAATAAGAAATTGAATGCATATCCCCCCTCAATTTTAGCAGTTTTTGACTTAAACACACTTTCTGCATTCTCATATTCATATCTTTGGTGTTCTAAAAAGGCCTTTGAAGCCCATATTTTAATTATGAGGAGCAAGCATATAATGCAGACTAGATAAAAAGACCATGTTGCTGTATTATCCAAGTCTGAGGAAGAGAGAAGTGGCTGAAGGGCTTGAGAGACTGTTCAGCACCTGATGGAAAATTCTGCATGTTCAACCCATTGTCATCTCACGCCACTTTCAATAGCCAAAGCTATCTGTAGTGCATCCTTTCTTTTTTACTGTTTTCTTCTTGTTGTTTTTGCATCCTTATCAAGAAAGTTTGTTTTCATATGCACTGTTTGGATATAGTATAATTTTTAACAAATCTGAATCATTTCGCACTGAAACATACTTAGGCATATGTCTCACAAAATACTAACTTTATACCCTTTATAGTTATTTTCAACTATTTTTTTTCTCTAAAGTAATTCAGACAAGCATCATAAGAATGCCTGCAAATGATGGAAGAAGACAAGTTTAATTTTCTTATCCTAAAAGATAAGATGCTGTTTATCTCAAGTATGATCAAGTGGGAATATTTCTGCCTACTAAGTGAATGCTTCAAAACTATAAATGAGTGAAAGCAAATTGTAATGGATACACCTGTGTAGCTTTAGCTGCAATAATTAATAATCTTTCTACTATCTCATTTGAGTTCATATCTCATTTGAACTGCTGTGACAAGTATATAGTGCAAATTTTTAGATATTTTGTTGCCAGGAAGTTTTTTACTGCCATCTACCGGAAGACACTCAGAATTTCTTTAAGTTCTCTAACCATAAAAAAAATCAACCATTCTCTGCATATTTGTCTTTTAGATTGACAGAATTGTGACAATATTCTGATATACCATTTCAAAAATACAATACCAGAACGTATATAAATAGGATAAAGTTGTTCRTCTGATCTAGAACTCAGCAAGGCTGAGATACAGAATGAAAAAAATAGAGTATTTATATTTATTTTAGAGTTTTTATATTTGAAATACATATTCCAGAAATTATTTCTAGATTTAAAAAATTGCTCAAAGAAGTTGCTAATTTTTCATTATTTCTAGTAATGATTTTGAAATGTTAACCACAACATAAGTTTTGCATTAAACCTTTCAAAGAGGACTTCTGTTGCAATAAGTTTCTTTGATTTTTTTTTTTTTTGAGTGCGTGTAAGCAACCATTTCATTTGAGAACAGATGTCTAAATGGATTTTTGATAAAGCTAACATTAAAATTATTGCATTAAACTTTGTAACTTCAGTACAGATACTTACAGAGTAATTCCAGCAAGTAACGGTAGTACATTAACACGTTTGCTCATGGAGTTAGAGATAAGCCGTACTTGTTAAGTTAGAAGCCTAAGGAAAAATTCTGGTTTGTTTTTCAGCTGATCAGTGTGTGAGTCAGTGCAGTGCTCAAACTTGCATATTGGCACAGGAAGAACAGCTTCTACAGACTGGAGACAAACAGCTGGGCAGACATGTGTTGCTGTGTTTACTTCTCGTTGTTGGCCTGTTTGCTGTAAATATTTTTCTCCTGCTGTTGATTAACTCATTGATGTGGAATGGTTTTCAGGAAAGCTATGTAGACAGTCCAGTAAAAATCTCCTAATTCCTCATATTTGTGGCAATACATTAAATAAATTAGAGGCTTTATTTTGGTCCCTTTATGGAAGGGGGATGTTGTAAGATTAATTTTGCTGTGCTATGTAAAGTTGATGATGATGATGCTAGTGAGCAAACCACTCTGAAAGAGAAGAAAATAGAGTTATATCTTTAGCAAATTAATTCTTCACTACTGCCCCCTTTCCATTTTTCTCAAGAGCTAGGCTTTTTCTCTAGGCAATAACAAATTTAAAAATATAAAGTGAATTCTACTTCTAAAGAAAACTATATAAAAATGGCTTCATTTAATCACACTGAGATTTGGAATTGCGTTTCTTTCACAGATGCTCCAGTAGCAAAGATAATATAAGAAATGCAGGAAAGTGTGGCATCACAGCTACTGCTGTTACTTTTCAGGACTTACTAACTTAGTTAAAGGAAAGATTTTTCCTGTAACAAATATTTCATGCTAACATACGTGTTTTACATCTTTACAGTAAGAGATGCCCCACCTTTTAAATTGTAGCTGAATGGTTACTTAGATACTATGAAATGAGAGCAACTATATTACAAAATTGACCTTTACAAACAAAGGGCTTAACTTTGGAGGTTTTTTCTTTTATCGGGCATCTTAAATAGCTAAAGTAGTGTGGTTCAGCTTACCACAATCTTAACTATGTAGAAAAWGTGCAGAAAGCGCTAGTTTCAGCTAAACAGACCTAAAGACAATATTGATCCACATAGATTTGCAGTGTTTTACTGTCAATCTGTTTTAGGCTGACTATCTAAGTATGCTTGGAACAAGTTCCTTATATAAACATGTAAAAGGGCAGGACCTCCACACTAATATTTTACTTTGTTGTTGTTTTTATTTAAAATCAAGCACACTCCTTTTATTATAACTATTGAGCCTAACTAAAATGATGTTTTAAGATGTTTATTCCCTCTTATTTGTTTTTATTTGAATAATTTGTTACATAAAGACAGTGAAAATTGAGCAAGAGTCTATTACCATGTGAGGAGTAAGAAAGTTTTCTTCTTTTGGGAATAGATTTTGATTTGTGTGTGGACTTTTTTTTTTTTTTTTTTTCCTTCTCCTACCCCACCCCCTCACCCCCACCCCCAACAGAATCTTTCCAGTTGCTTATGGTGGCTGTTCAACCAAGAACCTGGAAGGCTCTATGTGGAACTGCAATTCTTTTGTGCAGTATTTAATTTTGGCCAGGTACTTATCAATGTTTATTCTRACAGTGACTTTGTTAGTGAGTGCTGCAGCACGTGTTGTAACAGGCAATTTAAGCTGAAGTCCTCAAACAGTGCTGATACATAAGCTCTTCATGTTTATATACATGTTTTCCTGAACTTTTTATTTTGCCTTGATAATTTTCTTATCATGACACAGTTGTTTTATGTACATTTGAGATAAACACTTCCAAGGCACAAGGGACAACTGAGTGCCAAATGCTTGTAGAAACTGAGTGGGATTTTAGCGTATCTGCTCCAGAAAGTCTCACCAGTGTAACTTCTGTGAAATTACACCACTATAACTAAATGGGTGCAAAAAGACTATAAGAATATTTTGTCTATAAGGCTTCAAATTATTACCTCTTTAGTTTTAATTACTGCTGTATTAACTAATGCCTGAGAATTAAATGCGTAAATGTTCCTAACTTATTTCRGTGTAAAATGACACAGATTAGCTTTGTTACTTCTGAGGGTGAGAAAGGCAAGGCAGTCTTAGTGTAAATACAGGAGGAATACTTTGCAGATGCACAGACAAGTGAGCCAACAAGAAGCAGTGCAGTATCCAGTATTCATACTAGCCTTGATTCCTAGACAGTGCAGAAAAGGAATTAATTGGAAAGTATTGTAGTGTGTAAATTACAATCAGTCAGTTCTCCTCTTGACATTAGTAAGGAGAGATTTAAATAACTGGTTATGTAAAGATCCTGGTGCTTTGAATGTCAGATGGGATGTCACAGCAGTAGATTTACTGAACTCTGTTTCTTGGAGAGTTTCTTTGATAAAACTTTATGTATTAATCTTTTTAAGGCTCAAATGAAAGATCAAACCAGAAACAAAATACATTTCTAATGGTGTCCAGAGAAGAAAGATAATTTTTGCACATGTATTCTGGCTGAAGAAGGGCTTTTTTTTTTTTTTTTTACACACACACATGCACACATATATGCGCATGTTTTTGTCAATGAATTGTTAATATTTTGTTCTGTTCTTTACAAACTAAAACAGAAATATTTTCATAATATTGCTATTTCTGTATTCTTCCTCCAGGGCTTTATTTCCTTTGGTATTTTTGGCTTAGATAAACATTTAATCATTCTGCCATGCAAGCGAAGGTAAATAGAATCTTTATACATATGCCTAGAAACTTAATTATTAATAATTATTATTTGAAAAGGACTTTGAATGTTCACTACCACCTCAGTTTTCATTCTCTTTCCTATCTTTTTTTTTTTATTTTCAAAATTTTTGTCCTTTCCTAGCTGTGGAGAGCTAATTGCAGTTCCCTCTGCATGGGTGTATGTCGCTACCCTAATGGCACTGCCGTAGACAAAAGTCCTGCAGGCCCCCATAGACAAGATCTTTGTTACCTAATGATGGTGCAACACGTGATTGGATCAGCGAGTGTGATGGGTCTTCAGAAATAATTTCAGCTAATAAATAAAACCTTAGATATGAATGCTGAACCAAATTCTGTTATCACTGTTTTATGTCCTGTATTCGTGACGTAAGGGAAGTTCTTTGTGTGGATGGAGATTTTTGTTGGTACCTCAGCGTAAAGGCACAAAGCTATACAAAGCTGTCTTCGACTTACAGCTAGATCCCAGCTCCCAGCTACTTTCTGTCTTTCCTTCTGCTTAAGCCTAGAGTAAAACCTCTGCAATAATACATTAGGAAGATTATATAGAAACAAGTGCAGTTTGTTGAATTGCTCTTTTTATTGTCCTGTTTATTGTTTTTAAGACTTGAATTTCTCTGGGGAGGTAGAGAAGCAGCAGGGCATACAGATCCTTCTCTTCCTGAGGAAATCAGGATGACCTGTCAACAGTTTGTTCGCTATCACAGAGATCACTGTGTCAGAAGCATTGTCAGAGGCAGAAGGTAAGGTTTCCTCTTGTGTGTATGAGCTGTTACAAGGGTCACAGCTCACCTTTTAGAGTAATGAAATGTAGTTTAAGGTTTCTGTGGATGATTCCTGTTCTGGCAAAGTTATTCAAATATCACAGTCAGGATTAAGAATTTAGCAATAACATTTAGAGAAATGTTTCCAGTCTCAAGCTGAATCATTGAAGTTCAAATTACCACGTTGTCCCATCTAGGTTTTGTAAAAGTAATCGAAAGTTTCATAATTTGCATTAAAATGTGGCCTCAGTTTTTTACATTTAGCTGGAGTTTCAAAGACAAAAACTTTTTGAAGAAATGCATGTGACAGTGGCTTTAAMCGAGTTTGTGTCTATGAAGTTTTGTCAAACTTGAGTGAATCTTCCTTTTAAGAAAAAAAATCTCTGTTTAAAATATTCAAGTGTTTTGGAATGTTTTCTTATTAGTTTCCATTTGTTTTATTTTGGGATTGAGAAGGTGTCACTATTTATATGAAAGAATTTTTGCTAACTAAGAGCCTTTACAGGAGGCAAAAGCTTTTGTGCATGTTGCTGCTACTGAATTCTGTGTGTTCTTAGAGGTCATTCAGTATGTGAGATTATAGTGTTTTTAGGACCTTTACTCCTTCTGAATTCATATAATTTGTTTTACTCATTCCTCTCATGAGTTGTAGTACTTAATCTGTGAGCTCAACAAAGCTTTCAGATACAAGTTATGGTACCCAGACTGATAAGTATTTATTCAAGTGTATGTAGGTAGATGGGAAGARCAGAAATGCAGACAGAAGCAGTGGGAGCAAGATGATAAAAGATTCTTCCTGTTTTCAAATATTTACTAAATAAAGTTGAGACATGCAGAATTGTTCTAATAAGGCATTTCCACTTTTCATGTGTTGTGAGCTTTCAAGTAGAACTTTTTTCTTTTTTTCTTCTTCCTTCATCATCTTCAGAATGATGATCTATGGCAGTTCAAGGCTTTCCTTCTTTCATGCCCAGACGGAAAAGATGTGCCAGAAAATGTTTGTTTTGAAATAGGACAGGTTTTACATCTCAGGTTTCCTGTGCTCCCACTGCTGTTGTGGTTTCTTGGGCTTTTGGCTGTTCGCTTGCTTGTTGATCTTTGTTTTGTTTCGTATTTTTAATCATGTATCATCTGAGAATACATCCAGATCTGACATTGGTTGCTCAATTGTTTTAATTTTATTTATGTAGAACTAATTTCATGTCTTATTTCCCCTTAAAAGTTAAAAGAAAGCATGTATTTTCTTATTTTAATTTAACTTTATCCTAATCCTCTTTGATTTAAATTTAATGTAACTGAGACCTTGTGATCATGGCTTTTATTTATTTTTTGTTTCTCTACTAATAGACATTAACACTTGCTCTAAGGCCCTGCTGTTTTAATTTAAAAAATAGAAAAAGAAGTTCATTGATWTTTCCAGTCTTGTGTAGCTGTTAATCATCTTCAGAAACCTTGCACTTGGGTTCCATAGAACAGATTTTAGGTAACCAAAAACATTCATTGCTGCAGGTAAACTTCTAAATGGTATTTTTACTGCTACTATGTCAATGTTAGTGGTATTGCCTCATAAATATGTAAAAATAAATGACTTTAAACTTGTAATTTTTTTTTTATTCTTAGTACTGCCTCTGTAAATATTGAACCAGATATGCAAGTTAAATGATTTTTATTTGCTATATATATATATATATTTTATATATATATATAAGCAAGGAGCTTATATATACAATACCKATTATCTAATATGTAAGTTTAAAACTGAAGAGAAATTATCAAATGGCATTAAAGTGCTGCTTGAGTTGCTGATGCTGCAGGCACACTGCACTCAAATTGGCTGTTTTGCTGCAGAGATGGTCATGCTAATGAATACATGGGAAGTAAGTATTCAATAAACAGAATTACACTGTGTATGTTTGTAGAAAAATTGCTATTTATGTTAATTGTAGCTTATTTGCACAGGCCTAAAATAACTTGGTATGTAGATTTTGCTTTTCATTAAAGTGTCTGTAGGAAAAGGTAGTGATCGTTGGCATGTCCCTAATATACAAAGCTTGCAAGTTCGCTTCTAACATACTCTTAACTATCATGATGTCTTTCCTTGTTTCCTGCTATTTTTCCTTGCCTTTCCCCATCGTGCAGTGGTGGTACCAGATTTACAGAACATGTGGGTGAATCATTCCTTTGACATACAGGTGTAGTGCAAAGATCTCCACTGGCATCTTCTTCGGCTGTGACCTGGTAAACTGGCTCATGCGAGTTGGCCTTGCYTCTGACCGTGGTGAAGCTGTGATGTATGGAGACAGACTGGTGAAAGGAGGYGTCGTGCAGCATATTACAAATGAATTTGAATTTCGGGATGAATACTTGTATTACCGCTTTATTCAAAAGAGATCTGCTGCAGTTGAGCRACATTGATCTGGGCACCTACGCAGAAGATAGGCAGTTAGAGGAGACGGTTGTGTTCGCCCTTGTCTTGACCACTGGAACAGAAAGGATTTCTTTCTCAGGGCCCTCGGAGAATTGTGCAATTCTCTCTTGGAAAGCGTAAGAAATGTAGTTCTATTTGTGTCTATTCTGAAGAAAATAGTAGCAAGTGGTATTATTACAGAGCATTCAAAGCAGAATGCAACTGTAACAAAACACAATGCTCCATATTTAGAGGGGTTTTTTCTTTCCATTTTGAGTGTAACGAATAGTAAAATCATGTGTTTCACTGTCATATTACAGACATACTATAACAGCAGATTTAGTGACTGGTGCCACAATGGAAAAAAAAATGAATGTTGGGAATATTTTATGTTCTTCTATGTTTTCAGTATTTATTTAGTGTGATGAAATCTTGATCCCTATTTAAGGTCAGCATTTCCACTGACTTAATAAAAGCAGGAGTTCTTCCATCATACCCACACTCTTACTACTTTGTACCCTTGTTCAACACCAGGAACTTTTCTCAGCTGTTTACATCTCAGAKCAGGCAGTTTTTTTCTCTCTTAAAAAAATCCTCCATTCATAATGGCATAATTGTTGTGACGATGATTATGATGTCAGAAGATTAAAGCTGAGGAAGTCTTAAAAACATGTAAAAATAAAACTCCCAATTAGGAAGGAATATACTGGAGTTTAGCATAAACAGTTGGTTTTGAAATTTTGCCTTTTGGTGGTAGTAACAGCTTTGTAAAGAGTAGGTTTTGCCTTCTGAAATTAGCTTCTCCATTTTAATCCAGAAGTGCCAGTCTCAAATAGAGAAGTTATGGAAGCCTTGGATACCTGCACGAGTCAAGACCAAAAATTTTATCAAATCATAAAACCTTTTAAAAGTACTGCAATGACTTTTAAATCCATTCTATAAAGAATCCTAACTGAACGTCTGGATTAGGCTTTGTAATACCTAAAGTTCTTACAATTTTAATATTGGTTGCCATAAAACTTTCTAATAGACCTCAKGTATCTTCATGTGATGTTTAAATAGTTACTCTAGTGTCATTCAGATTCCTGTGCACTGGAAGTAGAATCTGAGAATCCGTGCATCTCCTACAGTATTTTGAAATGGTTAAACCGTAGTATTTGATAGTTATTACTGCTGCCCTTTTAGAATTGCAAGAACAGCATTTATTTGTCCACATAAACCTTTTAATTGGTAAAGAAAAAAAAAAAAACCTAAAAAAAAAAAAAAAAAAAAAAAAAAAAAAAAAAATCCTTATCTCATCTGGAATAGCCAAACTTATTAATAACTTCTCTCTCCCTTTTTAAAAAAGTCTTTTAATTTTTTTAATACATGAATTTTACTGTACCTACATATGAGTCTGCTTTGTATTAAGAATTAAAAGTAGTTTTAATAGCATAAACTACTGTTCAAGAAACAGTCTTTTTATGGTAACTGTAACTCCATGCAAGACTTAAACTTTTGGAAAAGAGTTCCTTTTACTATCAAAGTCAATCAGTCTGTACACATCTGCAGTGTGTACAGAAACATAATAGTATCCTACTGCATACATATGCTATTATACRAAGTGGCATATCTTATGTACTTCTAACTACAGTGATTGACATTTGTAGCAGGTTCCGGCTTATAAACCACAAAGGAAAACAATAGAGTATTTCTGTTACGACTGTTGAAAACAACTACATAAATTATTTTGGAATAATTAGATATACATGGATTGAGAAGCTGTATGTCCGGCTTCTAAAAACTGTAACTTCTCAATAAATCTGTTGTTTGATTTCAGAGTTCTGAGTTTTGGTGTGATGTGAGGTGTGGGAGAGCTACATGTGCATGTCAAATATTACAAGAAATRCAATTTTCTGTTAAATTTGTTGAAGTTGCTCTTGGATTTTTGGTATTTCTTAAATACGCTCTTATGTTTTTTAAGTAGGCAGAAGACAAGAGGATGTTAACAAGCAGTAATGAGCGTTCACATAGAGATAACAGTTCTCTTCTAGCAGCCTTCCTGCTATTGATACCAGTGAGGAGCTAATTCATATCTTTAAGAATGTTTCACATTGATCGCTTCCCAAATATATATATRTTTTTTTTTATTTTGGAAAATTATTTGAGTGTTCAAGAAGTTGCTGTTTACTCAGTTTTCCAGTCGAGTGTAGTTATCATTCTCGCACTCTATTCTCTCTCCTTTCCATCTTATGTCCTGCTGTTGCTTTCCTTTTGATAATCTAATGTTCCCTAGATTTTAATAACATGTATCTGTTTTTAAGAAAGAAATTACTCAAAATGTCTGTGTATGGAGGTCTTTTGTTACAAATCTTGTGAAGAGAACATATTTAAATAATTGACACTAAATTCTGCGTAACATTGTGATGCTGATATCCTACCATTAATCCAATTAGAGTCTATGATGAYTAATAACTTGATGAAAGAAACTATGAATTAAATACAGAATAACTTAATCCTATTTCTGAATCACTAGGTCCTTCTGGAAGCTAGGAGTAGACTTTGAAGGATATTASGAAGTTATTAACCCTGAAAATATCTGATAAATATTGGCTTCCAACAGTGAGCACCAGAAAGTGTTAAAAGTAGTTGATGATTTTATGTTGGTTTGATKTATGAATTTTTGGTGATTAGAAATAGTTTTCCTTTAAAGATGGRGTCAGTGATGCCATGAGTGCTTTCATTTTGAAGAATGGTTGGTTTGGGGTAGATCTCTTTTAATTCGTTATGATTCAATTAAAGCATCCACTGAGCATGCAAGTCCAGGGGTCTCTATAGCAAAAATTCTTGAACTCTTTTTTTTCTAGCAGTAATCTCAAAATCATTGTGATAATGGAGAAGAGTGGATATGATAATTTTCAAGAGTTTTCTAAGTAGCATTTTTAGTACATTTTTTGAGGAATAATCCTTTATAAAGCTTTGGTTCTTTTAAAATAAACAGAAAGATATTTTTCTAAATTAAAAACAGACAAAGACTGCCCTCTAGAGGACATTGTTTTTTTAATGTATGCTTKTAATTATTTATTTATAAGAGCTTTTTTTCCTGTTGATCTCATTGTTGTTTTGTATTTTGCACTGCATGTATTCTAAAAGTATGAAATACCAGGGAGCAGGGTAGCAAAATATCCTGTACTTTGTTGCCCATCACTTCATCCATCTCCAGACATCACATTGTTTTTAGTCAGTACCCTGTAGACCAATACATGAAATATTTTTCAGATTAAGGGTGGGTAAAATAGCAAGATAGGGAAGTGAAAAGCTAACTATGGTAACTTCCAGGACACCTCAATTGTTGAATTTCATGTAATCAGATTTTCAAGCAAATTATTGTACAGTTGTAACTGACTTGGTTTTAATATACCTTRGACTCATACTCTCAGTTTGCATTAAAGGAGTAGAAGGTTTACATACAAAACAYATCTTAAAAGGCTTTATCAAACAATCTGGAAATCGATCTTGCTTGACTTGCATATCACTTTCCTTTTTACTCAGCACAACTTCTGTGTTTTAGGAAGTTATCCAGTGTTGTCATTTTAATTCAGACAACATGAAATTCTCCTAYGATGATAATCTCTATAATAAAAGCTATACATAAGTGTATAAATAGAAGGGAGTTGTCCAAATCAGAGTTGTTGTTCTTCATCCAACGAAGGGGTTCTCATAGGCAATCTAGTCCAGGTAAGTAAATCAAATAACTTGGTTTCTAACTGCTGCTCAGCTTKTTGGCAAATCAACCTCTGCTGGCAGCTGCATGCCACTCATAGACAAAGCTACTCTCTAGCTCTTTTAGCATTGCTTCATACTGTTTAGCCCAAATATGAATCCACATCTCTAAAAGCATCCATAGTAATTGGTATATCAAAAATAAGATGTAATCTATGTATCCACTTAATTAAAAGAGGTAATCATAAAACAGAATTATACTGCATTCAAATAGTAGCTTTATGTATATACTTTGAGTTCTTCTTCTACACACTGTGAAAAAAGGCTAGCATCTTGGTTAACATTAAGACTTCTGTTTTGCAAGATTGATTCCATTTCACTGATTTTCTGTTTCTCCAACTTCCGCATCTGTTCCAGCATCTTTTTACCTTTTCCCTGCAAAAAGAGAAGTCCATATTTCACTAGAGTTCTATAGMTCTATGTAGTGTTCACCCTAACAAAACTGTTTTATAGTCGTTATTTAACCTCTTAATTGTTTCTAGGGTACAAGCTGTTTTTGGTAGAAGACAGCACCATGGCAGATTTACTTGGATCAGTGCTTCCTTTCTAAAATCTAGTACTTCATCTCCCTACAATATTATACACTCCTTGTCTCGTGACCTGACAGGAAAAAAAACTAAATGCTGCTCCAGGTATTTATGCTAGCAAAACTTAAGTGGGCTGTTTGTTGTCCATTTTGCAGAAYGTGTATCTATGTACCTTCTCAGTTCAAAAGCTTGTTTAGTCTTGGATAAGAGCTTTCAAATAGGGCAACCATCTCCCTGTCTGTCCACTGATCTTTGCTTCTAAGTTTCACTTCCTAGTGTCTTTCTACATATGGAAGTTTCTCTTTGTAAACTGTTTATAGCCACATTGATTTGGTTACTTCAGAGTACTGTTTAAATGTTTCAGACAGTTACGTACTGCCACTTCCATGTTGCCACCTGTCATCAAAATTAGGTTCCTCATAACTATCCACTGTTATTGAGCTATATACTACTACTGTGCTGCAAGCATATTTCTAGTTCTATCTGATGTTAGCACTTGGTACTTCTTGTTGCWGACATTATCTTAAGAGGATGTACTAGTGACAGTATCACTATGACTGTCAATGAGATGCTAATTTTATGGATGGGAAAACAAACGCTAGCACTAGGGGAAGGAAGAGGCAAAGAGGGGRAAAAAAAGAAGCAAAAGGCAGGAAAAAAAAAGGAGTCTACTCAATATACTACCAGAAGGAACTGCCTTTATGACAGGAGTTGAAGGTTGCATGGATGATGGGGACAAAGCAACTAATCGCACCAAGGAAAGCTATTTCTAAAAGAAAAAAAGGGGGGGGGGTCTGATTAAGCTTTTAAGTTTTAGTGAGACTAACACTGACCTCAGAAGTGACATCCCATAATAGCCAACATCCTCACAAGAATTAGTTAAAATTTGGTTTAAAAAGTCATTACATTAAATCAATAATATTTAACCTGGAACACTCAGGGAAACTAAGTAAAAGACAAAAATAGCTGGTCTGACACCACAGGGAGTACTTGAGTAAGTCTGTGATACCAAGCACAGCTAAAAGGCATGACATCCTTGAAGAGTTTTAAGTACTGTTATCAAGAGCTGCACATTTGCCTCCAGCTCAACACCTTCCCCACTGTCTGACTTGTGCAGGAGAGTATGTGTGGCTTGCTTCTCTGCAAGATGAGCAGGACAGATATCCACCTTGGGACTAAGCYCAGGGGTGCAGCAAAGCATTAGTTGTGATTTTTCAGAATTTCTGAAACATATGCCTGCCAGATGCCAAAAAGAAATGGCCTCTGATGCACCACAGTGTTCTTCACCATCAAAGGGCATTAAATGGTATTATATTAACAAAACGTGAGCAAGAAGCTTATATAAACCACCTGCTTGCATTGAAATCTAATTTAATCAACATACCTTGGTAGTTTCCATAACTGCAGCAGCACTTTCATGTTTTTTATAGAGCTCATGTCTTCGATCTGGCTTTGTCTGAAAACGTGGCTGCTTCTTAACTGGATCATCATGACCAAATGTAGGGGAGCTGGTTTTTAATAACGGTGTAATATTGGGCACAAAAATGAAAGGTTTAAATACAGATCTAGAAAGAGAAAATAGAACAAATATCCTTTTACTGATACAGTTTTATGAGAATTGCCAAGTCAGTAGATTGCTGTATTTTTTTTTAATTCTATTTCTTTTTCTTCTCACGGAAGAAGTTTTAAGAACAATCTCCTAACCCATTTTAATTCAGTTTCACTAAGTAGGTTACATTAGTAATGCATGCAACAAGACCCTCAAGATTTTATGCATTCTGTTCCCCTTACTTTTTGACTTTATAAATATTTTTCAGCAAAAATAACAGAAGAAATRTAATTKGWCMAATTAYATTTACTTTTCATTTAGATATTTGCAATTTGTTGTATTAATGACTGGCTGCTACRTCACCTCTCAGGGTCTGGAGTKCCTGTAAAGAAGTGAATACACGGGAGACTAGGCTCCTGAGGCAATACAGAGACCATACTTCCAGTTGTCATAAATCCACCTTCCATATTAATGCCACTCTCTTTGTCACGAAGAATTTCCATCATTACTTCAGCAGTAATAGAGCCTATTTAAAATACAAAACAATTATTTACAAACAGCAGTATTTATACTATCAACTAAATGGCAAGTTCTCTAGAACTGACTGCTTTTTCCTTTACTAGGCAATACTAATCTTAGTTTGTCCATACTGTGGGGGAAAAAAAAGTCATCTCATCAGCATACCCATCACAGGTAACACTTAAAAATATTATTTTTGTTTTCCCCAAAGTATTTATTTCAAAGAGTAGGTGATAAAGTGCTRTAAAATTTATGATTCAAAAGTACTAAAAATGGGAGGAGGGGAGATTCAACTTTTCAGATGAAAATTAATAGCTTGGACTRAAGGCTGAAGTACTTTGGTTTCAAGATTACAATTGAAATGATCTGCTAGAGAGTAACATGTTTCCTATACCCAGAATCAACAGAAATTACAATAGTATGTTCATTTGTAAAGAAGCCTTGATCAACCACCTATGTGACGTGTAGCACCAAATGTCGTTATGAAAATAGTTCTTCCTTTAGATGAGGTGAAACGAAACCTTGGCCATATGTCTCTGCAGCTAATGTTCAATGCTTTTGCTGATCACGTATACTGTAGATACTTAGAGTGGTATTGTATCCCCACACACTCCAATATTCTAACAGGCAGCATCTACACTAGTTTTCTTTTAAGATTTGGTGTACCGACTGAGTACTTATAGTACAAAAGAAGTTGTTCGTTCACTCCTTTTATAATAGAAGATATCATATACTATTTAATCTTACAGTGGTTCTCTCGGTGAAGTTCTAGCTGTATGAAGATTTTTATTTTAAACTGCTTTGCTATTTTCTCTTAAGTATTAATAATAATTAGACTGCTGYTAAGTCAGATGTCTCCAATTCTTCTTATACACAATGCAAATTGCCTGTAAACAAGGCATGCAGCAGTACATTTCAACAAGAGAATGCTCTTCTCTAAAGTATTCCCACAGTTGCCTGGGAAAGTCAAAGAATTCAACGAATCAGCAAACTAGCTGAATCAAATAAATTAAAAGCAACAGCAGTTAGTTTGTCAGCTGCAAGTCRGCAACCTGTCCAGCAGAAAAGAAGGTATTACAAAACAGTAAAAAAAAGTCTAGGTCAAAAAACATGTATCCTCAAAATCAATTGCTTATTTTTTGAATGTAAATAATGTTTATCTAAAAAMTGGTCTTCACAAGGTGAAGACTGTCTAGAAAAAAATGTAATGCCAGTAAATGAAAAGGCTGGGAAGGGTAAAATAAGAAACCAGTGATTTTAACATTACTTTAAACCAAAYAGCTTTTACTTAGGGCTCCTATCTGAAATACAGCTGAATAAACTGAAGCCATGTGAGGCTGATCACATGCATACCTAGTGCGATTTTATAATGGCTCTGGTAAATACCTGAAAATGGGGATTTAGAATGAAAACACTGATAGACCCTTAGCATTGTTATAATACAGGTAAATACAGGTATTATGAAAGTGCTTTCAGTATTCAGCACTTGTAAGTCCCAAAATGAATGCGGGATTTACATGATCACTAGAGCAGGACAGCAAAAGGTAATTCATTCCTACACATTAACTAAATGCTAAAACTGGTCTGATAAAGCTCAGCAAAGTAAGTAGAAAGACAGGGGTGCAATTTTATTTTGGTAGAGATTAATTATTTCAAATGAACAAGTGAATACAGAGGCAATTTTGAGTTGCAGCAAAAAGCTGCCACGTGAAAGCAGTTAGAAGTAATAGCTTCTCTCTACTGAAGTCTGAAAAGGGAGCGTTATGTGGATAAGTTAGCAATTAGGARTACCTGCTTAGAGTACAGAAAGTTGCTTTATTCTGTTCTCAGAGTGTGTGTTTTGTTAGAGTAAACAAGGTTAGGGTTATAATGTTATAAAGATTAAAAAAAAAAAATCTCCTACACAGGCCAAAAAATAAAACACAAAATATGTACATGAACACTGTGCCATTGTCTTAGGCTTGTAATGAATAGGAACAGACTGAAGTGGTAAATAAGATTTTGTTTGTGGTTGCAAACTGTGGAGAGTCTGGTTTTAGCCATTGTTTTTTCTTAGAGATAAAATAATAATGTATATAATAATAATAATAATAATGTGAATAATGAGATAATAATAATAATGTGAAAGTGTTACAAAGCTAGGTCTTATGGGCCACTTAACAGTGTGGCCATAATGTGACCTCTAAGTGTCATTACTGTAGCTGTATGAGTTTGATATTTGACCTACRTTTTATTTTCTCTACCTCAAACTGGCAAAAATGGATGAAAGATTTCAAAGTTCAGCAGTTTGCCTTTAAATAAAAAGTTGTTCTAGTAAGTTCTCCTGTTTCACCAAATCATATGAATGATAACCCTACACCAGATGTTTGTTTGTGATTTAAACTAAYGTAGCTTACTCAACACTTCATATTTCCTACAAAAACAAACAAATAAAACAAGAATGATACCTTTGTGTTTGTTCAGAAGTTTATAGCCTTCACTGTATCGGCCTCTGGATGTGGTCATTCTGGCAGTATTTATGTAAGAATATGTGGCAGCAAAATCAAATTCCTTTTCCCCATCCCACCAGCCCTTGCTTTTGGCATATTCCCTCAGTTCTGGATGTTCTCTGTCAATCTTGGTTGTGATAGAGAGCTGATTGGAAATATTCCGCACACCACCTGTTTTTAAGGTGAGGAAAAATATTGTTTTAATGTATCAAATGCTTTTTCTTGGTACTTTCTTTACATTTAGCTTATTAGCTTATTGAAGCATTTAGGGGTTTCCAACAAGATCTATGCAATCCTGTAGTTTATTTTTGGCCCTCTCTCTCTATCTGTGTGCATCTTCAGATCAAAATTTACTGCTGCCTCAGCACTGAGTCATTTACTTTCACTGCCACCATCATTTTTCATGTTCAGTCCTGATCGTTCCCACCTCTACATGCTTCGCCTTAGACTGTCCAAAGACCTAGCTTGTCYTTCTGCGTCTGGTGGAAGAACCAGCTGCTAGTATCTTCAGGGCCCAACCACACTGATCCTGGCAGTATTCCCCAAATGACTGTATTTGACTGCCGCTGGGCTTAAAATTGTCCATACTGCTGCTATTCTCATGCTGACCATGTTACCATCCTCCTTTTCCAGGTGTAAAAGTGGTCACTCGGACTCTCACAAGGCCCCTCGGGGTGGCTCAGCTGCTCTGTAAGACTGCTTCCCTGTCTGTGTTGAGGGCCTAGGAAGAAACTTCYGCTGTTGTTGAACGTATGTGTAGCCTATTTTGATGCTTCAGTTAAATGGTAAATGAAAAGTAGGGAATTGTTAATGGTCAGTGCACTGGGAATATTTAAAATCCTAACGAAGAGGTCCATACCTTCTACTTTTTCTGCTGCCCAGTATTTTCCCGATGTCTCCAGTACCCATGCCTCCTTTCTGTCAGCTATCAGAAAACTGTTATGATATGTAAAAGCCATAGGGCTCTCCATACAGTTTCCTCCCTGTCCATATTTTTCTAGCAAATCAACTATGACAGTAAGGGCCTTTTCAGCCGTGTCCGCTCTCTCAAGTCCAAGCCTAGAACAGAAAGAAGATATTACCTTTGGAATTAAACCCTTCGAATATAACTACTCAGCAGGAATACTCAAGTTGAAGTGGATTGCTCTTTCTGTGTGTGTCTGCTGCCCAAGTGATCTGGGGAGAGACAGGCACAGGTCATTTAAAGTGACTGCACATCCTTAGCGTGGGGGGAAGCCAAACAGAAAGGCAGAGGAGAGCGYGCCTAGGAAACGCCTCGGTGAGCAGGGCTCCAGGGGACGGCCGGACCCGAAGSCCTGGCTGACTGCGTGCTGTGGGGCTCGCCCTGGCGCCCAGCGAGGCCGGCAAAAGAAGCCGCCCGTACTATCGACACGGGGGCGCGCAGCTAGGACTGAAACTGGAAGCACCTGCGTGAGGTGGGGGAAATAGGAAAGGGAAACAGGCTCCGGGGAAGGCCCGGGCGCCTTGGGCGGCCTGCTTCAGTTCAACAGCAGCTTCGCGGAGGGAAGGCCGTTACACGATTTCCTCGGGGGGGGCTGTTCTAGGGCCTGGTGCCTCTCAGAGGTTCCCAGAGAAGTCACCTCGCTGCTGTGCCAAGAAACGCTTGATTWTAGCCACCGCTAGAGCAGCAGCAGAGACGGGCGTGCACAGAAAGTGCTCCCTTCCCCTAAGACTGACGCCTTAAAACTAAGCTTGCACGCAGTCCCGTTTGCCGGACGGCCCGCGCGGACCTTACGAGATCCATGCCTAGAAGCGCCTCCTCGTCGCCGACCTCCTCCCGTCCCCAGACCGCTTCGTTCCCGATGCAGACGCCGTGCTCGTTAGCGCCCATTTCGGCTCCCCAGAGCCAGGCCGGCCGACTCAGGACCACGGCGCAGGTCTCCTCCGCCTGCTCCACCTGGACGTAGGTGCACTGCAATCGCGGCGGCAGGCGCCGGTGAGCCGCAGCCGGGC
>NW_028185261.1:6584096-6610313 GCF_003343005.1 Rhea americana
TCTGCCGGGGCGCGGGGAAGCGCGTCGGCCGCCGCCCAAGACACCCTCTTGCGTCGGGTTGTCGGCATACAGGAGCTATTCCAGTTGAAATTAGGTGTGAATTTGAAATTCAGCAGTTAGGCACACCCTGTTTTTCTGGAATAGTCCTACTTTGTAATACGTCTCTCTTCTAATATAAACTAATCTGTAATGAGAGAACTATTCTTAGTAGTGTCTTCTCAGAATATTAATTTTGATTTGGAGAAACTCACATTAAGTAGGGGAGGAAGAGGCATGGAAAAAAGCTGTATATTAGAAGCTTTAAGTTTGCTTCTCATACATTCTTATAACTCCTTTTTTCTGACTCCAGCTTCTGAACATCTGGTTCCCTGGRTAGACACCACACGCTTCTCGGGAAAATCCCCGCCCAGCACCCTGTGCCCATCCTTTCCCAGTATTTCACATAGATTTGTTATTCGTTTAAAGTAGAAACTTGCTTGTTTTAACTAGGTATGGATGGCGGAACAGAAAATATCATATGATAAGAAGAAACAAGAAGAATTAATGCAACAGTATCTTAAAGAACAGGAATCCTATGATAATAGGTGAGACTTGGCATAACACCACACGCATCCTCCTACCGTCTCTGAACTTCATAGCAGTGAAGGACATCTCGATGTGGGTTATCTGAAGCACTGTCTCCCACTGATCTTAGTAACAGCAGAGGACAGTGACTCATAAATTGGGGTCTACTTAAGCAAAGGTCATACATCAGTTTTTCAGGTAATTTGTGTGAGTCATCTCACATGCTCATCTTCACTGTATGTGACATTTAACAGAGCAGCAGGTAAACTTGTATAGCAACATTTGGATCATGCAGAAACCCATCTCCCATAGTCTGTGGGCACAGCACTATGTTTTAGTTACGATTGAAATGTGTGATTTTGGTATGCAGTGGGGCATGCAAAAGTACTGACTGGGCCCTCAGTTCTTTGATACTGAACTTCTGGTACTGATATTAACCAGTGAGAAATTCCCAGTTGTGGTGGCAATTTCCTTGTGCAGATTTCTTGTCTAATTATTTAAATACCAATGTAAATGTTTCATGTATAACACTCCAAACTCTGTCTTTTTCATTTAGATTGCTTATGGGTGATGAGCGTGTGAAGAATGGTCTTAATTTCATGTATGAGGCCCCACCTGGAGCAAAGAAAGGTACTGTTTTCTTGATTTTGAGCCTACAGCATTGCAAAGCTAAAAAACCCCCAAAGAAATAAGCACTGTCTGTTTCAAAATAAAATACAATGCCCGTAGTGAGGTAAAACTAGAAGGTATGACTTCTTGGTGGGAATGTGCAATGATTTGTAGCTTTTGATAATTTTAATCTCACTCAAACTTAATTTCTCCCAAACTAAGGGATACTTTTTAAGGAACAATTTGATGTGAAAGGAAGAAAAAAGTAAGATATTTTTTACAGCAGCAGCAGAGATTCTGTCCTTGAGCAAAGGTGTTTCCTTTAGATGAGAAAGCCTTTGGATGAGAAAGACTAGATCGTCACAGTGACTCTGAGTTCTGTTTTATTACAGCCAAATACAATCCTGCTTACTCTCCCTTTCAGAAACAGTGGAGCTGTTTTTGCTTATAAGTTCTGCCCAAAACTCAATTTGACATATCATGCRTAGAAAATGTTGAGGAAAGCAGCTGATTTCCTGAAATTTTATAAATACTGACCATGGAGAGTGTATAATCAAAAGTGCTAGATGGTCTGACTAAGACTGTATTTGGTAGCTCCCTAAACAGGAGTTAGTAAATACCTAGTGGATACATTAATCCGGTAAAATTAAATGATTGGTATGAGTAAGGGCAGAATTAAGGTAGTAGAAAAACATTCTAAGAATGTTTGCTTTTAAGTGCATCTTTCCTCTTGAACTGAAACCCTTGGAAACGCTTAAATAGGCTTATTCTTGTAGAGCAAGTTTTGCAATTGTTTCTCTTTAAAATATCTTAAACTAATTCGTTACATTCAGAGTGATTGTAATTCTTTTAAAAATTGTTTAGAACTAATTTTAAACCTAACTGTTGTTGCTAATAATTCTTAAACTACTTTCGTAAAAAGGAGAAAAAACAAGTTGTCCTGCAAAGCTGTTCTGCTGATTTACTGAAGCAGGAGTAATTTTTTAAAGCTAATATACAGTCTAGGCTTCCTTTCCACCTAAAGGAAAGAAAAGTCTTCAGTGATGATACAAAGGCTTTAAGTTAGACCCTTTCTAAATTACCCTTTGAAGGAGGCTTGGACTCCATTCTCTTTCCGCTAGGTACAAAACCTAGGGATACCAGTCCCGCAAAGCTGAAATTTCATCTTGTGATTTTTTTATTTGTTGAATACATATGCATTTCCTTTATAGTCAGTGCATTTTGTTTTATTTGAAAATAAATCCTCTTTCCCTGGTATGTGAAATTTTTAAAACATGAAGCTTCACAGATAAGTATGGGCCCAGGGGACTGACACAATAAGTGACAAATTAATTCTTACTAAAAATTTTTGGTTGCTTTATGAGATCCTTTTAAGAAAAGAATTAAATTTAATATAAATGTAACTTGCTTTACAGTGACCGCGTGCTTGCCAGAAAGTACCTTAAAACTCTTGGAGAGGAAAAGCTTTCTGCCAATTACAATTACAATTTCCATTTTATAAATCAGCCAGTGAAGAAGCACACTCTAACAGAGTACTGTACTGTGAGACATGTTCTTATTTATCTTGAGAAATATGGATCAGACATACCTACCAATTTTCATACACTAAATTCTAAGTAGGTGTGATCATAAAACTAATGATAACCTACTAAAATGGGAAACTGCCTTTATAACCACTATTTTGTGCAGAATGAAGTGATTGTGAAACTCATTCTTTTTTTACTTGAACCTGAGAAAAAGCAATCTTTGCAAAATATCCAATTCCTAGATATTCTTGCTGTCCTACTGTACAACGTTTCCTTTGCAAGCTTTTAAGATAAGACTTTTAATGCTTATATATTTAAGCAATGCGGTTAAGAGATTATTCTAGTATTGTAGGATTTGTAATTGAGTATACTGGAGGTTGATTATTTATTAGTGCTCCCTATTTAAATAAAATTACTTTCTGAGTATTTGAACTATTGTATTAGGGTAAATAATAAAATCTTTTGTCTTCAGATTAGATACCAGCTGTATGTTACATGTATAATTAATGTATTGTCTCTTCTTTTTCATGATTTCTGATAATTTGCAGAAGAAACTAAAGAGGTAATTTGCTACATCATTTCTTAATGTTTCTTTCTACTTATTTAAAAAGTATGATAAATTTCAGTCTTCCCATGTTTTATATTTTACAGCAAGAAGGAGAGACTGAGTACAAATTTGAATGGCAAAAAGTCGCCCCTCGAGAAAAGTAAGATAATCTGGATTTTTTTGCAAACAAAATATTTTTTTCCTTACTTAATCTCCACATCCTTTTCTTTTACTTCCTTTTCTATATTTGAATTTTACATCCATTTTGGAAACACATTAAAACTAATACTTACTAGAATTATATCTCTGAAATGGGTGCACATTTAACAGTAACAGGACTTACAGTCATTTTATACATATATAAACTTTTTTTTAAATTGAAGATTTAATCCATATTTTCTTTCTGTGTTTGTGTTACAGATATGCTAAGGATGATGTGAATATCAGAGATCAGCCTTTTGGTATCCAGGCAAGTTACATAAATTTCACTCTCTGGATATCTTGGGTTATTTCAAATATTATCTAACTGCAGAACATTCACGTGGACTCTCTTAATTTTATCGTCTGTTTCTCAGTGAGTTTAAAAGTCTTCCTTTTGTATAACAACATAGACATTTCTCTAAACATTAAGTTGTATTGTTAACCGAATTCTGTCAATTGTTTCTTTTTTCTCCTTTTAGGTGCGGAATGTGAGATGTATTAAATGCCACAAGTGGGGCCATGTAAACACTGATCGGGAATGTCCTTTGTTTGGCCTTTCCGGAATTAATGCAAGTTCAGTCTCCACTGATGGTTCAGGTAGGCACCGAATTTCCTTCATAGATTCTGGTTGTAAATTTTGGAGGAACTTGTCAGGTTTAATTTTGGAAGATTTAAGTTTGCCATATTTCAAATGGTTTGTGAAACAGAGAAGACGCTTCTTTATTCCAAATGTAGTATCCACAATTTCAAGCGAAGTATTTCAAATGCTAGGGATCTAATATTCCRGTTAGTAACATGATTTCAAAAACAATTTGCAATGACTTTTGCTTTGATCTTTTTGTGGCAGAAATTCAAAAGCTGCCATGAGACTGTTTATATTGGAATGACAATATTTGTGTCACAAAAATAATTAACAAATAAACTATCAAAGACTGTCTCAGTTCAAATTCAGGAATGCTGTTTGGAAATGTGAGAATACATCAGTACATCTTTGTAAACCACTTGGAGGAAAAGGGAGAGGCTATTTATTTATTTAATAGTCATAGAATCATAGAATCAGTATGGTTGGAAGGGACCTCTGGAGATCATCTGCTCCARCCCCCCTGCTCAGCAGGGTCACCTAGAGCATGTTAGGCAGGGTTGTGTCCAGGCGGGTGTTGAATATCTCCAGAGAAGGAGACTCCACAGCCTCTCTGGGCAGCCTGTTCCAGTGCTCTGTCACTTAGACATATGAAATGCTTTTATGAATGGGACAKAAATTAAAACTCATATTTTCAAATGCCTGATTTCCTTTATTTGGCTTTCTGTAGCTTCATGAACTACATTTTGTTTTCTCTATTAGTTTTCCTAATTAAAAACACATGGCATTTAGTATTAAGTGAGGTTTGAAGGAGTGGATATAATCATTCAAATTGAATATTGTTTGCATTGAGTAACAATTCTGAGTGGTTTCTTTTTGTAGGTTGACCCAAGATTGTCATATTTTTAATATTCTTTGATTTCTGTAAGTTGGCCCAAGATTGTAATATTTCTAGTATTCGTAAAATTGTGATATATTAAAAAAGCAGCTGGTAACTCGGGTGAATCTTTGGCATTTCTGTATTCCACTTAAAATCATGTGTTTTGTTTTGTATTCAGTTATGTATGTCAGTTTTGCAAGACTTGCACACTTGATGATGACTTCTATTTTGATGTCTTTCCTCAGGTTATCTAATTTATGTGGTAGCTCTTAGTTTTATTCCGTGTTACATCTTGTCTTATCTTTTGAAGTTAGACCACCTAGTTGCATGTTACTTCTTTGAGATGAAGCCTCAGAAGGATTTAGTGCCTCTTACATTACTCTGCGTTTAAGTGTTGGCTGATGATTATACCATTATATTGACATTGCTGTAGTTGTTATTCTCTGCCTTTATGTTCAATAAGGTACAACATTAAATTATTTTCTTACCTCATTCTTACCTTAGAAGAAATTGTGCATGGAGCGTTTATTRGTAGAATTATATTGTGCAGCTGTCACATGTAAGACATGCTTTTATACTGCAGAATTCTTTTTAACCAATTCAAATGCTACGAGTAACTTTTAAGAGTGTTTGCTGAGAAATTTGAAAATATTTGTACATTCTTGCACAGAACTTGAAAATGGGCTCCTTATTATTCATAACRGTGCAGTAAGGACACTTTGCAGTGTCTGTGTGAGACTAAGTGCTTGCTTCAAAGCTAACTGAACTACCTAGCTGTAAGAAATGTGTGACTGCTGTGAGCATTTCCTGGTCAGAAAGATGTTCTCTGATTAGCTTTCCRGTCATTCTAAGTCTGAAGAGAGGGATTTAGCACATACAATGTACTTTGCATGAAGGAAGGTGCTGTAAAACTATCTCTGTTCCCTGACTGTGCAAACACTCGCACATTTTCAACTCCAGAACTTAAAAGAAAGTGTGCTCTGCTGAGCGCAGACTTTTTATTAGCCTGAGAGGAAAGATTTCAGGGAGTAGGGGTGGGCGACAGATCATGGTTTGTATATATAATTTGTAAGACACTGTGTTCTTGGATTTGAATAGTCAGCTGTAATGATACTGCTACTTGCTCTTTCTTCCTTTCAGGGAAACTATATGTAAAACACTGCAGGTAAGGTTTAAAACAATTGTAAGTTCTTGACTTAATAGAAGATACAAGGCTTATAGGGAAATGGTAATATCTTTAATTAGATCAACCGATAAAAGGTTGTCTGCTTTTTCTAACCTCAGGCATGCAATCCTTTCATCAACTTTTCCAAATCTTTGTCTGATTTAGTAAGAGCTAAATTACACTCATGTGAGATTTATGAAAATTCCTTATACGTAGATGAAGCACTAGTTAAGTGAGAACCCAGCTATTGAATCCACTGATTATCTTAAGACCATAATTCATCTGCATGATATATTAAAGTTTGTCATGTATAAATAGACTTTTTTGAACTAAATCCTGAAACCAGTCCTRTGTTGTAGACTAAATTCTTAATGTATTAGCTGATTGTTTTACCATACTGTGGGAGTGTCTCTTGCCACAGCATTCTTACATAGATTGACTAGAATTGAGGGAAATACTGCTTTGTAGCTGGTCAGAGGCTTGTTTATGATATTGTCTTTCTATGAAACCTTTCTGCATTTGCTGAACTGAGGATTAGGTTTAAAAAAAAACCCACAAGCAATTGAATTTCCTTTTTTTAAGATTTYTTCTCGTGTCACACGTCTCCTGTTGTGCTTAATTTACATGATTTCTATCAGTTTTCTATCTGGAGTTTTCATTTATTGTAGTTGCCAGCACAAGCCAAGTGGCTTTGTAWTTTTTTTATAAGATCTGAATGCTAAAGGATAATTTTCAGAAGCAGTGCATTCATCTCCAGAGCACAGAAGAAATCACAGGCCTGTCTTTGAAGAGAACGATGAGTAGAGATGTCAAGGATGGAGTGAGATTGAGTGTAGCATACAGCAGATCCAGAACGTTTGTTTAKTATTATTATTTTTTTAATAGCCAGACATATGATATGGATGCTAACGTATTTTTCTTTGCTTTCAATAATGTTCAAATATATCTACAACCAGCTTTTGAGAAAGTTAAAAGTGCTAGGCTAAATTATCTAGGCAAGTAACTCTTTTAAAGGTCAAGAAGTAATTCCGTGTGTAGGAACAGCATCTTTAAAAGCTTGTTCCTAGTTTGTGTCAGGATAGTGAAATATAAATATCATCTCATAAGTGAAGGGATATAATCATTTGATAAATACAGAGATAAAATAAGGAATAAAAATGAAAGTTTTAGTAAGGTAATCAATTAACCGGGAATCAAATTAGTTTTAGAAACTGATTGTATTAGAATAACCCAATTTAGGCTATGTATCATTGAAACTGATTTAAAAAAAGGAGGGGGGGGCAAATTACAGATTTTTTTTTTTTTTGATAGGAGAAGAGCTCAGTGTTGCTTGGAAGTGATTTATTTGGTAGCACTTTATTCTTTCTGATTTGTGGTCTTATGATAAAAGRCAATCTGGCATCACTTTTTGCCAAAACAAAGTGAAATCATTTTTTTTAGGCAGTGCTTGATAGTTGCGTTACCCTTTTTAGCTTAGGATACTTTACTTCTGTCCTAATCTTGTGCTGAACRTTGTTACAAGTGTGAAGATCCTCCTGCTGTGGCAAAGCACGCCACATATGAGCGCGGGGTTGGGAGGCACTAGCCGATGTGCTGCAGAGCCTGCTGGCTGGTCGTGAATCCCAGAGCAGTCTGTGCTTGGGAGCCTCTGCCTCCTGGTCCAACGCCTGACGTTCCAGATACGTTCACATCACTAATTGCMGCGTGAGCGGCTTTAAAGAGATGGCCTGACTTCCCTTGTGTTACCCAGTGGTGGCTTCTTGCTGGTCTGTTGTTCTGCTAAGAGAAGCACACTTGATGCATGGGAAGATAAATGATTTTGTCTTGTTTACAGCTGACTTTGTGCATTCACCCAAATGTGTTTCTGTCCATGGAATAGAACAGAAACGATAGCTTCACATATTCTGCCCTAAGGAAGGGCTGAAACAACTCGTACCCACAAGATTAGAAACCGCAGAAGTATCTTATATCCTAATCAGACTCATGTCTGCAATCAGTGGTGTAATAACTTCAAAGTCTTTAAAAGTCTCCAGTGTAGAAGGGTCACTGCTCTCAGAAATAGTACTGAACAAAATTAATCTGGAAAGAAAAAAGTGGTGGCAAATATTATTGGTAACAAGATCTTTTGCATGCAAAAAGCAGTAGTATTTGCCTACTTTTCATCTTTCTTGTTGGTCAAAAGCAAAAGCTTTTGGCAGAAAAAAGGAAAAAACCCTGTTCTATCAGCATAACCAAATTACTGAGTAAAAATGACAAAACCAGCCCTTTCCCATCTTTCCTTTTCTTCCTCCCAAAACTAGGCCATCAAATACCTTATTTGAAATGTTATCTTCAGTATAGTAAAAGTCCAAAAGGTGGTAATTTTTTATCTTTCTATATTTTTAATTGCCCAAATCACTGAATTTCAGCAAGATTTAGAACTCCTATTTGAAAGAAAAGAAGTTTAAATAATGCAAAAAAAGATCCATCCAGATGAATGTTAAAGATGCAGCACAGCAGACTGTGTTAAAGGGAAGGAAATAGTATGTAAACAGAACAGTGGATTAATACTGTGTATTACAACATGCCACAAAGCAGTGTTTTCGTAGTTTCAGCATCTCTTGAGGTTTTGTTGACACAACTTTTCCAGAGAAGTCTGCTGTTAGAAGGTGCTTTTAAAAAATCCTGTTTATTTAATTCTCATATATTTGAGAACAGTGCACTTGACTTTTATTACCGTTATAGTTTCCTTTGGCAGTTACATAAATAGTATATCTCAACACACAATGGAAATGTTCAAGAGCACTTGCTGCAAGTTCAGCATATGTTTTATTGTAGTTTCCTCTTCCCCCAGGACGAGAGTAAAACAAAATGTCTTATCTGGGCTGAGACTATTTTTCATCCTCAATTAAAAAYGAACGAAAATGAAGCTTCTGTGTGATATAGTTGCATTATTTGAAGTCTTTCTTCTGTTTCTCTGTGATGATAAAGAACAACTATTAATCAGTGTATAGTTTTTCAAGCRTTGTAAAATAACCACCAATGTAGAATTTTTGGAAAGAAAAATCTTAAAAGCTGTGATTCTCTTAGTTCAGCAGAAAGATATTCGTCTTTGAATTTGTTATCTTACATGAGGACTATGTTGTAATCTTTCTCTTTGCATATAAAATGACTGGCATTGCTGTTTTGGGTTCAGTTTTGAGTATCTTATATGCAAAGAACAGTCATTGACTCAGATTACTCCAGCGGAAATGCTGTAGGGTTAAYGCATGTGTGTATGGCACAGAACTGTGTTTTGTGAGAAGAGAGAGCTATTTTTCAGGATCTGCAATATACTGCAGTGCTACRGCAAACAGAAAAATAGCTACAATCAGTACCCATGAGTTAGGCTTGGCGGCTTGGTTATTTTGCTTCTGGGACCATTTTACTAATCTATTTGGTAATTCATGCTAAAAAAATAATAATCTTGCCATTAAAGTGCCTATTGAATAATATCTCACCAGTGAATAGAGATTATTTTTGCAATAAGGCAATTTCAGTGGATGTGGTTATCATGGGATAATCACACCCCTGTGGTACAGCCTTGTCTGTAATCTCCCAGGAGTGTAATTATTTCATGATAACTGCACCCCCTGGTGTTGCATTATTTCCATTATGAAATTCTTAGTTTTAGATAAAAAGTAACTTACTTTGATCACTGGAAACTGCAAAGTAGTGTTAGGATGTTCCAGCTGTGAGGCTTACAGACCAACTTATAAGATTTAGTTCTCCTTCACAAAGTTAAATTAGGCAATCAAAATGCTTCTTCGGGCTAAACTGATTTAGAATGTTCTTTCCTGATGAAATCCTAACTTTCAAAGCTCAGACAAGGTGGAACTATCATTTGTGGTTATGACTTTGTGTGTACCTGTTCGTATATATTTGTGTGTAAAATATGTATTACCTGCCAGCATAAAACCAGGTCACTAGATCCTAAAAGTTTGCCTGTTTTCACAGTTCTTTTTTTTTTTTTTAACATTCACCAGTGATATCTGTTGATTTTGTGCTTTCAAAGTTTTTTGGGGAGTTCAGACCACAGCTTTTGATTTCCTAGTAGGTCAGTAGTTCATGGTATTTCATAAACTTTGAAATGTGTTAATTCTAAAATGTCGCTCCTACATGGAGCATRCACACATACACAAAACACTTCCAACCAGCGATGTAAATTGAAATGTAAATTCTTAAACCTAATTGATAGAAGTATTGCTCATCTGTTGGTTCTCAACCTGGATGATTTCCAGGCTGTGATCACAGTGTATCTAAGTATACCACTGTTCAGTTTCACAGAAGAAAATGCATCTTCTCGTACAGTTTTAGTCAAACTTGCAAATAAAAACAGTGGTTGTGGTGGGGTGGGGTGKTTTTTTGGCTATTCCAGTATTTTTAAAATGTTCTTAAAATAATTTTACAAAACAATGTATTTTTTCTTAGCTCCACACACTATCAGTAAAAGAGGAACAAATGCCAATAGTAAATCAAAGAAATGGAGCTAAGAATTTTTTGTCTTCATTGTCGTACGCTGGATCTCGTTTCATTTGTGTTGCTATGTCTGATACTAAAATTGGAAGGATCATTCACAAATAATAGGGTGAATACTAAGCCCAGGAAGCTTCATGCAGAACATCAGAGAGCATAGTAGCGCTAAGCGAAACCCCTAAAATTGTTGGACCTGGTGAAGATTTGTACGGGATGAAGTACAAAAGGATTGTTTTGGTTAACATGTCTTCAGAGATGGCATTAGGATGCTGACAGKGATTTGACAACGAACAGAGCACAGTAACAAAAGATGTTAAACATTATTTTTTTTTTCCTTTTTCTAATGCCAAGAGTAGCTCTGCAGCCTAATAATGCTAGTCAAGATTCCTTTTATTTCTTCACTGAACCCAATTTCTTATTTTCATGCTTAAGTGCTCTCAAGTCACATAGTTCTTGAATAGAAGGGAGAMGCAAAATGGTGATGGAATTTCCATAATGTGGGTCATCGAAAGCCTTCGATTTTACTATGACAGAGACTTTTAAGTTTTCTATATAAAATATTTCAAAAGAGTTTWGTTACTTCACTTCAAAATTGCCCCTAACTTCCTTGGCCAGATGAAGCTTAAATACTTACAATTTYTATTATATTTATTTGAGGGAGGGAGAAAGCTRCTTGGACACAATTTATTACTATCTWATGAAAGAAGGCTAGTGTCCCAAATGGGGAGCTAATTTTGTAAATCTTTCAGTTAGAAGCCGATGGGATGTTAAGATAAGTAGGATTCTTACGCTCTTGAAATCTGTGAAACCTAAAACTGGAGATTGCTGGRCATCCTTATCTGCTAATGACTGCTTTGAATGTTTTAGCACCGAGTGACTCCATACATGATCCCTCCAATACAATTACAGGGAAAAAAGAGATTTGCATGTTATGGAAAACTTGGACAAATAATGGTAAAAATGTAATACAGTTACATGTATTTATATCTAATGTTTGTGTTCTATTAAGATAAAGAAATTCTGGACATGTCTGTGTAAATGGGACCTTCTTTAGATTTAATAAGCCATTATGAGCTTCTAGAGTTGGTACCATTTGTTTGCATTACCTGAGTGCGCTGGAATTAATTGTGGTTGTGCTTTTGAATGGTCTGTTACTTAGTGAGTTCCAGTGATCTTTTGCTTTTTGGTGAAAATTGTTTCTGTAATAATCATTGACGTTATCAACCGTATGGAAATAGTAAAAAGGACATCTCTATCTGTATTATGCCTACAAACTCGCTGCGTTTTTTTTCTGTGAAAAATATGGTACATTCTTGTTTCCCAGTAAATAAAAACTTGCATTACATCCAATACGAAAGCAGGAATTAAGTGTTCTCTTGAATCTATAATAACATAAAGAAAAGATATTTGAATATGTTAACCATGAACATTTGTATAAAAGGTCATCTGTATAAATGCATAGCTTATGAACCCTTCCTTTATGATCTGCAGCTGAGTGCTTTGATTGTGAACAGTAGGAACCCTAATAAAATCTTTGCTCAGTCTAAGAACTGTCACATTTTAGAATAATCCTCCATTTATGTTTCAGAAGTCTCAGTATTTGATGTAAGTTTGTAAAATACAGATTTCTGTTAGAAGTGTTGTGTTAGCATTTAAACAAGAAATATTGATTCATATAGCAGTTTGTTAATGTAAGTGTTTTTTACTTCTTAGAAAAAAAAATAAAAGGAAACTGAAGATTCCCTGAAATGCCTCTGACAAAAGCGTGGTACAGTTATGCTGAAATTCTGTGATCAGTTGAACCGCAGATCCTCCAAAATAAAACTGATAAAGAGTCGCAAAGTTTTTATATTTGCTTTCCTTCAGTGCCAACTGCAGCTGTGGATTTGAAGTGTAAATATGGTCTGAATGCAGTCATCTCTGAAGTAGATGGGAAAATTATTAGTAGCAAATAATCAGTTCTGCATTAGTGGAGACAGTATAAATTTGCTAGGTTCTTTGTGACCAGGATCATGATCACATAATCATGATAATAGCTTATTGTCCTTTAGGTAAATGAAAGGGTATTCTCTTACCTCTGTCACAATGATAATAAAAGTTCATAGAAGATACAGTGTAATTAGGCTCAGTCTGTAATTTTTTACATTGTTCTTCATTTTTATTTTAAGCCATATTAAAAAGAAGGTATAGGACCATAGGAAGAAGGCAAACAAAAAGTTTATGTATGTATTGATGGAACTGTTTATGCTAGCTATAAAATCAATTTGTCTTTTAAAAACAAAATCCCCTTGTATGCAAGTGTTCTGCCTCCGCCACCATCAGAGAAGGCAGTATTCTGAGCTTAGAATACATTCCTGCTTCATGCAAGTATGGGCTGAGCCAAAACCTGCAAGCAAGATGGTTTTCCAAAATTTATTTATGTAGAGGACTCTACGCTAAGAGGAGTTGTTCAGAACCACAAGACTCTGCYTTCAGACATGGCAAACCCAGGAACAACTCGGTCTTAGCACTGAAGGTGATCATTATTTAATTTCCTTTGTAATCCAGTTTGGGAACACTTGCACGCAGCTGTGCAATCCTTGATCAGTGAAATACTGTTTGTGAGCTTGCAATGTATAGCTCATCTTTAATGAGTAATTCATTAAGTTCCTGTTTGCTTTGCTTAAAGATCATTAACAAGGCAGTTTTAAAGTCTGAGTGGTATTTGCCAATTTAATTTTTGGCAATAACAGAGCACAGCTTTAGTATCACTGTTGCATAGAAGACCAGATTTAAATTTTGGAAGAATTATGGCATCATATTGTCTAAGATGCCTATGAGAGAAAAAAGAAGACAACATGCTTTAGCCCTACTTTGTTAACAGGATCTATGTAGTAAAAAGGGTAAGCTTGAAAGTGTCTTTTCCTTGATTGATACCTGACTTTTCTAAACACGATGGTGTGGAGTATATTGATGTATAATRCATAATATGAGACTGATGTATGGATGGCAGATGTACCTGTGTACTTATCTTACATTTATGACCATATAAATGATATATCTTTCACCAAATCAGCAGAATTCTAATGGTATGATGGTGGTGTTAATTTAGATTCAAAGGAATCATAAAATCATTCAGCTCACATACATAAACTGAAAGCTATCCCACACCAGAACACCTCCTTAGGAAAAGGAAGCTCAAGAAAAGTCCAGCTCTTTGTTCTAAATAATATATATTTTGATAATATATACCCATGATGGGTATGAATTAAAATATAGATCAAAAAAMTGTAGTTAAAGTGAAACCATAAGGAATTTGCTGCCTTTTTTTTCAGGAATTTTTGTATTTGTACATAATGGCAACCACTGTCTAAGTACAATTTGTTACTATAATTTCCCCTGCCATAGGTGGGGTTAGTGGTTACACTATTACTGTTTCTTACCTCTTTGCTGTCTGTACATATTCCAGAATCCAGTTGGAAACTTCACTGATTGCAAAGAATAATTCAGTTTGCTCATCTGCACTGCTGACAGCAGTGGAAGCTTTTATCAATAAATTGAGCAGATACTGTCAAGGTTATGCATTGCAAATAGACAGAAGTAAAAGTGCTATTTTTAGACATACTAGCAATCATAACATTATGTTTCTGTCCTTACTGCCACTGCAACTGTTGTAGGATAAAGTGGTATTTAATCACAGTTGTTATGAAAAGAGATTTTTTAGTACGTTGTCCTCTAATATTGGATAATTAGAAAAATGTGCTTTAGACATTTTAATAGAGGGATACTGGCTGGTGTGTTACAGCTAGCGTTGTTGTCCTACGAGAAGTCCTTTTCCTGTGCTTGTTCAAAGAAATATCCTGGCAACAACAAAGCGTTAAATGCATCCTTTGCATGTGTAACTGTAAAAGAAGTATTTAAAAGAATTTAAAATGTCAGTCTTAACTATGCATTTATTTTGTTTCTGGGCTGGGGAAGGTGTTGCAAGGTGGAGTAGGAGAACTTTCTGTAACTTAGGTCTTTAGTAATTGAAATACAGAATTATATTTTCCCTTCCCCCTCAGATGTTTGATAGAGGTAGAATTATTTCTGCTAATTTGATCTCAGTTAAGTGCAATAAGAAATTGGAGTGCTCTTTGTTATACAGGCAATTTGGCAATATGTTCTAGAAATTCTAGTATGATATCCTTCTGCAATTCAGTATAATTGAGGCTCGTATATACTTCAGAAAACTTCTATTTACAGCTCTTCTATTTCTTAATTGTATAAATATTACAGAGATGCCTCAACAGCTGTTGATTTAAAGTTGTGCTCAGGTTGCACTTTGTGCAACACTAAAATCTTTCTTTTTACACTTCATTTAATGGGTTGAGTTTCCAGATTTTATGCTTCAATTATATAAACTGACTGAGCTAACTGGATTTTTTTTTTTTTTTTTTACCTTAAATGGTATTTTAAGCAGAAGAAAGGAGAGAGGAGCAATGCAGTAAGCACTTCTGTGAGAAGGAAGAAACTATAGTCTATTTACTTGAAAACAGTTTTTCTTAAAAATTACAAAGGCCATGAAAAAATAAAAAAAGCTTTTGTTGCTTCTTAACTGTGGAGCCTGTCTTGTATAACCCCTTAATAAAATTGTAGGTAACTGTAGCTCTAAAAAACTTACCAAGTTGTCTTAATGTACAAAAAGAAGTATATCAGCATGCAATGAACTTAYTATCCTGTGTGGTGAAAAGCCCTTCTGTGACTATGGATTTTACAGAATATTAATGTTTTAGTTTTAAACGAGTGTCATCTGGAAAAGTTCTAAAGTTTCTCGTCTTCCTCTTTTCAAAATGAAAATTCCAGAAAATAAGCTTGACACACAGTCATATTCAAAAATAGCAAGGTACTGTATTTGACTTGTTTCAGAAAGAATAAGAAACAGGTGATGAAACATTGTAAGTTTGAACTTATTTTTAGTTTGCTGATGGATGAATGCTGAGACTAGTTGTTAGAAGTCATAGCAATCAGCTATTTTTACAGGATTTCTATATCTAACTTTGTCAACTCATGACAGTTGTATCTAGACCTTTTCACGTACATGAGGTCATACTAGCTTCTTCACTGACTATCTCACAAGTAAGGGATGAATATATGAGGACATTAATTTTTGCGGTACACARTATTTTTCTATTCCTGATGTACTCATGAATTTTTGCAAGTTGGTGGGTACTGGCCAAGAATACTTAGCTAGCACTGGGTCCCAAGGTTTTAGCATACTGGGAGCCTCTGAGCACAAACTTGCCAACKGTCTTGCAGTCTCCAACTTAACTGAAATTCAACTGAATGAAGATGCGTGGCCATAAGGTATACCTCATACCTATTTTGTCTGAAGATCTAGGAGGGTTATGACATAAGTGAGGTCATAAGCCAAAGATAAAACTGAGAAGATTTACCTTTTTGGCTTACCGAGCATACTGAGATTGATCACACAGGGCATAGTCATAGCTCCAGCAAGCCAAACTCTGCAGTCAATTCATGAGTTTTGTATCACTTAGTAAATGAGCAGGCCCTCTACCAAAAAGTTAGTGGTGATTCCTAGGCCTAAGCTTTAGCTCCTAAGTAAGGAAACCCAGCATGCTGCTGAGACATTTTTTCAAACCTGTGTTAAGTGAGGTTCAGTGTTTGTCTTTCGTACTGTTTTTGTCTTGCTTGTTTGTATAATYCAGAAGAAATCTCCTATTTAATTCTGTAGTGTGGAAATGGAATTGTGATTATTTGCTCACGTGTGTAGGCACCTATGTCCGTTAAGACTGCAAGAAAGCAGCCCAGAAAGAAGTATGTTACAGCCCTCAATGCTGTCTCATAAAATAACTGAGCTGAGGAATCCTAGAAGACTTCAAACTGTCACTGGTATTTCAAGGAAGATCAGATCAGCTTATCAGAAGTCATTCAAGTATAAATCAAGAGTGGTCTGCTGATGCAGGAATGGGAAAGAAAGTCACTGAGCAGGAATTCAATTATAAGAACAAAGAATTTCTTGATTCTAGTGCTGTGTTACAGACAATAATAGATAGTAATAGAAGATTGATATTAAGCTGTGTAGCCATTATCAATTTTATTGTCTTAACTAAATTTCCCAGCCTGGATTTCTAACCAGATACAAAACAGTCTTAGATTTGTCAGATCAGGTATTGGATTATCCTTAAGTAGTCTAGCAGTGTGACTGGAGGGAGGGAGGAAAAAAAAAAAAAAGGTAATGCAGTCTCGCTGTCATTAGGTATCAGAACTTCTGAGAAGTTCATTGATACAAGCTGTGCAAAAATAAAACTTTGAGCAAGTTCCCCTGTTTAGTCCTCTCAGAACTTATAAACCAGAAAGATTTTTATGCTACAAAAGAGTCCYCTGTAATCAACCGTAGGGGTCAGTATGCTTGTGTGATGCCTGACTGGCATCACCACACAAGAGTTGTAAAATGGGATGGTGTTCTGTGTGTACTTTACAGAGTTGATTTGTTTTCTCAATCTGTTTCGTAGTGCTGGCTTTTTAAAACTTGTAGTTACACAAAAAAATTATGTAATAAATCTTCAAGAAGGTTCTCACTTCTCCTCACAAGCCTTGGCTAAGCCTAAGTTGCTGTTTCCCTCACCATGATTATAGGGAGACCAAAACAGGAATCACTTACTTCACAAACCACTTCATAAAAACTGAAGATCTGTTAAGGTTTCATAGGTGTATTTGATATAATTTGTGTATGTTCACAAAACAGGAGTAACAATTATTTGTTACTTGTCCTTGTTATGGTAGAACCATGTTGTACCTAAAACATTGCATGTGGAGCTATGAACATGTCTCCCTAATATTATTAATAAACAAGAAAGCAAAACTCATGTAAACTTATTTTTAGCCTGATTTTCTTTCCTTCCAAGCTCACTTAGTATATGTTCCTTTTTGTTTTTGTTTCCCAACCTAATGCTGATTTTTCCTCTGAAAAGCTAACTGAAAAGTTAACACACAGTTCTGTGTTGGATCTTGGCCTGAGTAGCCACTCTGACCAGCTTCCTGTTCACTTGTAGTGATCCATACTTCAAAGAACAGCTGAAATAGATTGGACGGAAGTGCACAAAAATCAGTAATGCTGTGCATTCATGAGAAGCTTTTTATGTAAAAAGAGGAAAAGAATTGCTTACCTCCTTCCCAGTGGTGCTGCACAAAGAAGGCCCGAAAGGTCTCTCTCCAGAAAATGGTTTTGAACTGGGCTTTGGAAAGCAGATGTGCCTTAGCGCCTTTATGCTGCTCWTGTCTTGATCCTGACTCTAGTCTTTGTAAGTAACCATAAAATTAGGGGTTCTGTGCTAGTTCTCTTCCAGATTTTCTATGGAAGTTTGGACATGTTGTGTTCTGCCATTTTTGTGACTACATTAATGGGAATATCTAGGTATTCAGTATGTATCAGAGTGTGTACAATGCCCTGAGGTACTGCAGGGGGAAGACCTAGTAAGTTAATCGTGTTATTTTGACAGGCAGTGACTCTTACTGCTGTAATCTTTGAATAAAAGGGGGATTATAAACTTTAATCTGGTCAAAGGTTTGGATTTCTTTGGTATGGTGAAATCTTTGTGGCTGTACAGGTGTGTCTCCATTCAGCTTCTTTATACAGGGCTTGTTTTTGTTTTCGTATTTTATTTTTATTGGCTGCTTTACGTGGCTTTCTTTTTTTGTTTTTTTTTTTGAATCAAGACATCAGCTGTGAGCTGGTACAGTTTCTGTTGTTCGGCTCGTGTCCAATCTTGGTAACCATCCAGAGAAGATTTGGGCAAATAGAGCAAGGTTATGGTAACATCTCCAACTACCATATTTCTTGACCTGTGAATTCCTTCTGTTGATCAGTTCTTTTCTGTCTGGGATCTGCTCTTGGTTGTACTTCCCTAAAGATGGCCCTGAGATCATCAGCTGCAAGCGATGATCTCTTGCTGAGATCAAAATGTGCTGCCATGTATGACTACCATTTCAGTTTTTAGATCTCAGGAAAAATCCTTGTGAGAGGTGGCTGGGGAAGCAACCCTTCCAAACCAAAGGACTCACTCTTCTCTTTTCATCCAAATATATGAATCTGGAATTGTAGTGCGAGTAACTTAAATTACATTTTTAGTATATCTTTGAGATATACTAAATTTTTTAWTTTTTTAATTTTTTAATATGGAAAACAAGATAGCACTTTCTCAAAAAAAGCCAACTTTAACTTTTTTCAGTTTGCTGAGTCTTACTGATTTTCCTGTAAATATCTTTCTACTTTTATCACCCTTGCTGATAGATGTAATCTTTTTTGATGCTATACAGACATGGACAAATCTGTATGTTGGCAAGCTGGTACAGGGGATACTGAGGAGCAGAAAATCTTAACTGTGTTCCTTTACTTTCTTCAGTGAGTCTTTTAAAACTGAAATAAGCAAAAATGTAAACAAAGCAACCCATACACAGTCATTAACTCTCACTGAGCTTACAATTACAGTGTAACATTTTAAAAGAAAAAAACACTTGGTAAAATATATGTGTATGTGGGGGGGGAGCCCCTATTTAATAGAACACTTAAAGTCAGTGAGGGACTAAAAGGTATTTCCTTAGAAAATTGTATTTGGCTGGAATAATTAGAAACTTGGGAAGAGAAAATGAGTAATGCAAAGGCTGCTTAGACCATTATTTTTTCAAGTGTAATCTTCTTCATTCCTTCTTTGCAGATAAATCTGTTTCTGTAAGCAGTATATTATGCAGGAAAACTGAAAAAAGTTAAAGTTGGCTTTTTTTTGAGAAAGTGCTATCTTGTTTTCCATATTAAAAAATTCTTTTAATTTTCCATACTTTTCTGTATTAAAAATTTTTGAGTTTTGTTCTTCTGTGCAACTAAGAAACTCTCAAAACTGCAAAACAGAATCAATATATTGGATAAAACTAGCTTATTTTATCCTTTACAATTCTATTACTGAAGTATTAGCAGTCATGTGTTTCATGCTTCATTTTACATGCCTTGTAATTTAGATTAACCTTATACAGTATTGCTAATTCATTGACAGGTTAGTGAATGAACTGGTAAGTAAATTTACTGAAAGTGGCCTACCAAAAGAGTGTATTCTTGAAGGTGGGGAAAGTATCTAAGCATAGGAGTACATGAAGTTGATGATCACAGTATTTAATTCAGGTAAAAGAGTGAGTTACAAGGCTTATAAGTTATGCAGTGAAAGCTGAATGATCCAAAATAGGTATCTCATTTTATTTTTTATGGGTGTTTGCAAACAAAGATAATATGCCTAATCTGAAACACGGACTCTAATGTAGTGTACTRCACATTTTGCAAGTTTTTACAACAGAGACCTGTGAGGAGCCTTTCAATTAACAGCCCRGAGACGCAGCACATTTGGAGGTCCCTGAAATAATTAAGGACATAGTTTAATTTTTCATATATTTAATTTTTTTCATAAATATACTGAGTTTCTTGGTTACTTTCCACATGTAAGTGAAAAAAAAGCGTCACTATGAAAAATGTCATGGTAATAGCATTAGGTGTGCATTTTCCCATTGTTCTAGGGAAGAGGAGGTACTGAAAAGTCTTGCCTAATATTTTTTCTTGTTTTCCTGTGGGTTTTTTTTTAATACTATAACAAAAACATGCTACTAGAGTTACTTAAATATATTGTTTTCAACATGACAAAGTTACATAAGAGAATCCCTTTGCACTTAAAGAAAAATGCAATTATTTTCTATTCTGAATCTCCAGACTGCTGTTTTAGAAAATCATATCTGATTATTTGCCCAGCAGAAGATTATTGAGTTGATTTAGCTGTGATTTTACTTAACAAAGCTTCAACTGAATTCCTACTGTGGAGTCCAAAAAAGGTAGAGAGATATAAATGATACATTCAAACTGTGATTTTTGTGAACAGGGCCATCAATGCACCCCTCGGAGCTAATAGCGGAGATGAGAAACAGTGGGTTTGCACTGAAACGAAATGTACTGGGGAGAAACTTGACCGCAAATGATCCATCACAGGTAATGATCTTTTTACTAGTAAGCTGAAAATGTCTATAAATCCAAATGTGATTGCTTGTGAATTGCTACTTAATGTTTTCCAATATGCATATCCATAGGAAAGCTGGATAGCTATACTAGCAGAAAAAGATCCAGAAACTTACTGTGTTTTCCAGCTTTGTTTTAGTCAGAATGGCAAATTTTTTTATAACCTATCTTTAATGAATTAAATACCTCCTCTGACGGACTAGAAATTGAATTTCTTACAAAAGGGAATGTTTAGGGATTCTGCCACGTAACTCGTCCGTGATACTAGCTTTTGGAAGAAGTTAGAGGAAGCATCACAAGTAATTACGGCCACGAATGCTATAGCTGAAGATTTTTTTTTACTTAATTGACTATTGTTACATCTGTTGCCATTTGGAGCGAACATATTTAATTGCCTTTATATAGACTTCTCAAGGTACCTTTCTTACCTGGATGCTTTAATAAAAACGTAAAATGAGCAGTTTATATACATTACTTGAGTGAGTCACCATGAAATAACCTTTGTTCACATAGCAAGGCAGCCAAACTGCTAGGTGACCAAGGTGAAGTAGACTGGGGACAACAGCCCTCACTCATCCTGAAAAGCCGGAGTAAATGGACGATTCATTGTGACTCCACAGACAGGTCTCCCTTGGCATTTAAACAAAGCTGTATTTTATCCCAGAAGACAGGTAGCATATGGGCAGTATTAAATTTACTGCAGTGATATAAGAGTTGTTGAGTATGTTTGTTTTATGTTTTTCTTTTTATCAGAAGAATTTTCTATCTTTATGTCTGCTTTCACCTTCTGACTGTGGCTAAAATAAAAAACATCACAGCAGGGAGCTGTGCTGTATCAGTTGCATACAATTTGAAGAATTCAAGTTCTTAAAGTATCTATGCTTTGGTTATTGTGTTACTGTGTGTAGATTATATGATTACAATATTTCACGTACAATATTCATGAACATTGAAGGACCAATAACATAACAGGGAGGTAGATGTTTGTAACACCTGTTTTCCTAACTATTATACTGAGGCAGAAAAAATAGTATGCCTAAATTATTCTGGGTTTGAGCAGGACTAGTACCTTCCCCATCTTCCATGAATGATAATGACTTATCTCAGGGAATTATGTAAGCTCCAAAATTTGCTCATTTTTATCAACTATTTCAGAGATGCTTCTCTCCGTAGCAGTAATGCTTCATATGTTACTAATAACTTCTTTTATATGCTTCCTACATTATAGCATCTGCTTCCCTTTGAGACAGAATGTGTTTTTTCTTTGTAGCAAATATGTGGCTCCTTTTCATAAGTTGATGTAGTAATATAAATGTGTACCTATGGAAATAGAAGGTACACAGGCATCGGTTTTAATACAGAAATCTGAATTAAGAGGTTATTTTTATTTAAGGACTTAATCTCTTACTACATTTTCCTAGGAATATGTTGCAAGTGAAGGAGATGATGATCCTGAAGTTGAATTTTTAAAATCACTGTCAACCAAACAAAAACAGAAACTTCTAAGGTAATTGTGGTACCTCGCGGAGAGGATCTATTTAACCAGTAATTCTGACACCATAGCTTTCTCACACACGCTTGTTGTTGTAACTCTTCTATACCATTGAAGAATTTAGCAACATCATGGCAGAAGGAAATCAATTTAAKTTAACATACACTTGACCACAAATGCATTATGCAGTATGTTTTTTCTTAATCTAGTTGCAWTTTTTTTAGTCTGTCTCTTCTAGTCTAGGTTTGATACTTTTGGATTGAGGTTCATTTCTAATTTACCTCTGATACTGAAATAAGCACTCAGGTATTACATATGCATTGGCTTATTGAAGATACTGTAGATTCCTATTTTAAAATATGATTTTGAACTCCATTGTTTACAGCGTCTTCTTCCAGGATTAAAAACGATATGTCCTTGCTTACTGATATAAACTTTGCCAAGTTGTACATTTTTTCCAGTACAGCTAAATTTAACCTGATGATGTGTCCCAGCATCAGGGTTGGCAGAGCTCTGCACAGCTCTAGATCAGAGGTTTCCAGTTTGCTTATGCAACTAAGCCAGCAGAGGGAGCTCCCCATATTACCTTTTAATGAGAACTGCAAGAATAAGGTTTTCATTCTTTGCTTCTATCCTATTGGTTTCATATGCTTAAGGTGGCTCACATTTTTTCCTCTGTTAATTTGCAATGGTATCTTAAAATAACTTTTAAATGTTTAAAGTGGAAAATAAGAGCTACTGCCTGATAGATCCCCTATAGATATCACTAGTTAAAATGGCAGTCAGGCTGCCTTTTAGGTTAAAAACGTATTCTGTTTTCTTGGGAAAAAAGGAAAAAAGAAGGGAAGGTGAATGCATAGGCAGGTACATGAGTAGCTAGGTATCTACTATATCTGTATATTTAATAAGACATTCTCTGAAAATGCTGGACATGTTTTATGTTCATTTTAAGTAACGAATGTTATGTAGTCTGAGTCATTTAAAAATATTTTATTTGAACTTGCTGGCCCAACACCATTAAATAGCAGTATTTTATATTTTCAAAGTTGAAGTTCAGTAAATACTTTGGTCCTTTACATTCTGAGAGTTTGAAGTAATATTTTTGAATATACTGAAAAGTATTTTCACTTTTCAGTCACTGAGTCTTTGAGAAGAATAAACAGAGACAGCAAGGAGTTGAAATTAAAAACTAGGTAAAAGCATTTAAATGGCAGCGACAGTAGTGTGCGCGATAAAATGTTGTACTTGGCTAGAAATTACAAATTTCTATTTGTGACAGAGAAATGATTGAAAACATCAGTATTGTTTGCCTGAAGGACTTGGAATGTAGGCCTTAGAGTCTCAGTTTCTATCATTATTAGGAAATTAATACTAATTGCCAATTTTTCATTTTCAAAATTTCTTATTGTGAAAATGCACAAACAAAAAGCAGCAAATTATTTTCAAAATCTCAAAAGCAGATTGACATGAAAGAAAAGCACTGCTGAATGTATTCTTAGTTAGAACACCCAAATTCACATTTCTTCTATTTTTAAAAAATAAAGGAATTAAAAAATTGTATTCCTCCTATTTAGAGGGAACCGTTGTGGATTACAGGAGGATTTTAGCTATGGTTAACTCAAGGTCATAAATTTTAAAATAAGACTTTGCAGAAAGGAGAGAAATTCAACATGCTTTTATGAAAAATATTGTATTTACTGTGTAGGTCATCTGAAGTAGTGAACTTCAAAAGACAGTGACATTATATTTTAAAATGTCTTAACACATCTGATTACTCTCTTATTTTGAAAATAAAAGGAAACTGGATCGTCTGGAGAAGAAAAAGAAAARGAAAGACAGAAAGAAAAAAAAGCAGCAAAAGAAAAAAAGCAAAAGTAAACACAAGAAACATAAGACAAGATCCTCTTCCTCATCCTCCAGTGAGACTTCAGTAAGCAGCAGTGATAGTGAGACTGACAGCAGAGATAAAGCAGCACAAAAGAAGATGTATTCTAAGAAAAGAAAAAAAGACAAGTTTTCAGAGGCTAGCAGCAGTGATTCAGAAGGAAAGGCAAAGACGAGGAAGGAAAAACTTTATGAAGATCTCTCCAGTAGTCACGGTAACAAGGACAAAGATAGGGAGAAGTATAGACTTTTAAAGCAAGATRGTTCTGCAGAGAACAACAAATGGAACTCCTGTGAGGGGGAAAGAAAGTCCAAAAGTAGATACCATAGCACCAACAAGGGAGAGGCTGAAAGAAAGGAGAGGGATAGCAGAAGCCAAAGCATGGATGAGAGGAGCAGGAGAAGCCCTTGCACAAGTCACAGCAGTAACAGGCAAAGGCAAATAAGAAAAAGCCCAAGTCAAAGCCCCAGTGAAGAACGGCACAGGAGAAATGAAACCAGAAGCCCCAGCACAGATGTGCACAGAGAGAAGAAAAAACGTAGAGAGAGCTGTGGAGACAAGTATGCAGAAGTGGAACATAGAGAAAGCAGCAGACGCAGTAGAAGCAGAAGCCGAGAGAGGAAAAAAAACAGATAGTCTAGGGGACAGGTGCAAACAAAAATGTCTCCATTTTTGATGAATACCTTTAACAAGGGCTCAATTATGTATTGCTGCTCATTTTCCAACCTCTGTAACTGTCATTTCCTACATAAAACCAACAGCATAATTTCTATAATGTGGGAATATTTGTAAATTAGGTACAAATGTTACTGTATTTTTCTTACTGTAAATATGCCTGTTGGTAAGTATTTCTTGTATACATGGAGTTAAGTCGTAGACCATAGACCTAATTTTAGTGTTTTAAAATAATTCAGAACAGTATGTGATACCCTAGGTTTTGATAATGATGATTTCTGTTTAGATGCAACTGTGAGGGGAATCAGTAATTTGGGAAGAGTCCTGGCATATTTTAAATGATAACAGATGTCTGAGATAGTTTTGGATGAAATCACTGCTTCATATGTCAAAACATCAGATTGTAGAGTTTTTTCATACTGAAGCATTTTTCCTAAAGTTCTCTGTAAGAGATCAATTTCATGAGTTAAAACAACAGAGAGACATAGTTCATATAAGTGGGTAGCCAACATTTTTTTGACCTCCTGTGGTGTACAGCTTGGTCAGGGCTATCTAAACATCTTGAACCCCTGTTGATATATGTCAGTACAATGTCAAGTTATTGTTCAATAATTTCCCAAGACACGAAAAGAATATTTACTGCCTCGACTGTTTCAGGTATTTTGTTGTAAGTGATAGAAAGTTAATATAAATATTCTTTTTTTTTTTTTTTTTGTTTTCAGGAAAAAAAATTCATTTTTCTTCATTATTGTCAGCCATTTTCTGCAAACACTGTTATGAAGATGAGCTTCCATAATAAAGTATCGTATTCTTTAAAAATATTAACAGTTGCCGCCTTTGCCAGAGTTCTGAGTCAGTGCAAATGCACAGGGGTACACTTTCCCGTGTTGTTCTTATCGCAAAGGGAATGTTGCTTTGCCTCTTCAGGGTGGCAGCTGGAAGTATATTAGTTAGTGGGCAGGTGAAGAGGTGTCATCGTACTCAGTATTCTGGCAAGCACCATTTTTTTTGCCTTCCTCTCCCTTGAGACAAATGGGTGTTTTCTTTTAATACCAGTCCACTTCTGCTTCTTAAAACCATCATACAGAAAATTTTCAGTGTAAGATGGAGTTTAATGTAAGTTTTAATATAAGTCTTTAATAAAGAGCTGGCCAGTCTTTTAAGCACWTGTGAATGGCTTTGAAAAGGCGAGCCATTGAGAGATGTCACCTTTCTCTTTAACACGCCCTTGCAGCAGGTTGCTGTAGGCATCCTTGCTGAAGTAGCTGAGTTACGGGGCACGCACAGCTCCGCAGAGGCAGGCCCTGCCCTGGCGGGCGTGCGGAGGCCCTGGTTTAGAAGGATCGGGAGTACGCCTGGCCTCCTCTGCACAGGACCGGTAAGCGGCAGGGGTTTGCTGTGAGGGCTGGCCCCGTGAAGGGAAGTTAAAGCAGAAGAGTAACCGCGTGCTGCCCGGCGGGGCCATGGCTCCGCCGCCCTCCGGCTGGGCCCCAGGTGCTGCGGCCCGCGACAAGAGCCTCGCTCCTCGGCCGACGGCGCCGAGGGCCGCGGGCCCCGCCGCGCTGCCCC
>NW_028185261.1:6611488-6617349 GCF_003343005.1 Rhea americana
GCCGGGGCCGGGGCCGGAGCGCGGCGCGGCGCTGCGCCGCCCGCGGCTCTAGATGGCGCCAAAGAGCCGCCGCGGTCGCCGCGCTCGGAGCGACACTCGGGCGTCGAAGCAAATCAGAGTTTCCAGCCCCCTCCCCCCCCSTTTTTTAATGCCTTAAGAATGTTATTCCTTAAGGAAATTTGTAGCTAAATTATTCTCACTTAAAATAAACACTTAGTGCACCAATTACCCGAATGGGCGGGATTTCTGTTAGGTTTCCTTCGTCTGCGTTTTGGAAGCGTGGGAGAGGATTTGGCGAACAGATAATGGCTGCAAATAAATTGCGGCTCCCGCAGATAAAGTTTCCATSTGAACTGAAATACGCAATTAAGAAACTGTCCGGGCACGGGATAGGGTGTTTATATATTATCTCATTAGAACAGAAATATCAATGTTACCTTTTAAGTGTAAAACGAGCCGTTAAGACTGTAACTCGCCGTGGGGGGGCGGGGAACACGCTTCCTGTGAATTAGACACCCGGAGATCAAATGACATTTACTAAATAATTCGGCTTGACGTTCTGCCTTTCTCGGTCGTTGGCTGTTGGGCTTTTTTAGCCTTGTTTTAATGGAGTGACACCGAGACGGAGGAGCTCGCGTGGAAGTGCTGTGCGCAAGGTGCGGAAATGGGCGGTAACAGCGCGGTGCCGAAATGTGACTTGTGTCCTGGAGAAGCCCTGGCCGAGGGGGCCCGAGGGGGCCCGGGCCAGCGGCGTCCGGAGCTCCCCTGAAACTGGCCCGTCTGAAAGGACGTTTCCCTGTTTCCCAGGGCTTTTGCTCTMGGGTGAGCATCTTCCCGCTGAAGAGCTGGTACCTAACTACGAATTCAAAGAGTGAAATCAGATTTATTTTTCGGTTCTCACACTGTCTGTTCTTTAGTTTTTCTTTGTGTAAAAGTTCCCTAGACCATATAATTATCACCAACATGTACGAAAGAATGGTGTCATTTATTTTTAAAAAGGTGACATGCTTTCTATTTTCCTGGTTAAACGAACCGGCTCTGTGGCCCGGAGCTGCTCCCTTCTTCATTTCTGGGGAGTCTGTAAATGATGGACGTTTTCTGACCCGAAGGGGCAAAGGCAATGCAAAGAGGTCCTTGATCATTGAGCTGAGAATTGTAACCCTGGCCTGGCAGAAACTGGACCTGGATGGTTTCCTTTGATGTGTTTTATTATAAATTGGAAACAAAGCTGACTTCTGCCCAACACCCAGCGCGAATGCATTCCTCCGAAACCCCGACAACAGGCGGCGAGGAGAGGATCCGCGCCCCGCCGCCCGGCGAGCGCGCTCCCTCCGCTCCCTCGCCGCGCTGCCTCCGCCCGGCCGCGGCGCCGCGCCCGGCTCCGGCGGGCGGCGAGCGAGGGACGTGCGGCAGCGCGGAGCAGGGACCCTCGCGAGGTGCTTCAGGCCAGAAAGACTCCGGAGCGCCTCACGGGGCTGGTGCTCTCGGGAAGAAGTAAAATGAAATTCCTGGGAGGCTCTTTGCCGTTTGTCCCGCAAAAGAACCCACCCGCGGGGCTGCGCCGGCCGCGCCGGGAGCAAAGGCGGCGCCGGCGCTGCCCGGCCGCTTTTGTGCAACGCGGGCTCGGAGGAAGTGAAACGCGTTTATTAGTATGCACGGCAGATGTATTTTCTTTAATGCAACGTCTTTATTCCAGTTGGTGGCCAGCAGCAGAATCCGTTTTCCGACGTTATTTGCATTCCCTATTTTATGGAGGATTAAAATATTTGTATTCCTCCAATCTGTACCGGGCAGACTAAATGGACTTTTTTCTCYCCCCCCCCTTTTTTTAATAACACAATTATCTCATTTAACAATTTGCCTTTAAAAAAATACTGTGGCTGTTAGGTTGGTGGTCAGGAGACAAAGGGAGTGAAAATAATTTTCATTTCAATAATTGCCTTCTGGTCAATTTAACTGTGCCTTATTTTGAAAGAGCCTGTCTAAATGAGATTCCTGTCCCAAATGTGTTCCCAGGCCTTAGCCCAGCCTTTAATTATTCCTGAGTTTTTTTCTTCAGAATAAGACGCTGCACTGAGTAATCACAAAGAAGTCAGAGAGCATCCTTGAACCTTTTCAATAGCAGAGCCACTGATATTCAAATAACATGCAAGGACCATTTGACTGCATGGGGACATAAGCATTTCCAATTCACTATTTGCATAGATCAACTGTCTTTGAAAAGGAAAGGAGCAGTTGTCTTCCATAACATTAAAAAGCCTAGTTATCAAATCAAGTGCTTAGTTTGGGGCTTTTAAAACGTTTACATTTTATCTCAGGTTGCCCTTTACCGTTTGACATGCAAATTTGGTGCAGTTAATTTGGACAATTAAAAGGATCTTCAAGGGAGCTTTGTCACCGAGAATATTCGGAGTTTTCCCCGTGGACCAGCTGAGATAAAGTTGGCCAGAACAAATGATGTCTAGGAGATTAATTAGATATTTGATAAGACATGAATCCCTAATAAGGGGATACAAGGCACAGGGGGCTGCTGTGTGCTCTAAGTCAAAATTAATAACATTTAACAAGATTTTCATTTAGGCATGAAATGTCTTTTCCGGAGTATTGACTCTAGCGATTTATTCCCCTGAGATCACCTCCCAACCTAGGCAGCCTTGTGGCGCTAAAGGCTTTTAAAATTAAATAAATAGTTCCTCAGCATAGTTTAATTTCAATCTATTTTGGGGTCACTTTTGTAAAACGCGCTTATGGCTCCGAATGATTTTCCGGGATGGTAGTGGGGTTTGGAGTTTTTTTTTTTTTTTTTTTAAAGGGGGGGACCAAAACCTAAAGTGGCTTGAAAAGAGCAATCGGAGCGCTACAGCTCACCTCACTCAGGGTATTAATGCACGCTGTATTTTTAATCACATTCACTGTAAGGAGGGCTGAGAGAGATGCAAAAACTCCTACTAAAAAACCCTGACCCATGCGAGGGCTAGGGGTGAGGAGATACGAATAAGAACAAAACCGTGAATATGTTGTTCAGAGTCCTTTAATAATACCAAAATGAAAATATGTCAAGATTTTTTTTCCATACAGATAAACGCATTTAATTTCTTTAAGTGACCTTAACTTACGTGTTTTGAGTGAAATGTTAACTCAACATTTTAAATATCTTTTACATATATACTGACTTCCACAAAGTGCATCAGAAATTTAAAATAATAATTAAAAAAACCCGAAAACCTCCCTGAATTTCAGGAATTCACTGATTTTTTTAAAAAATGAAAAAAAAATAGAAAAGAAAATCCCCAAGCCCCCCATCAACATTTACAAGAAAAATAAGCGAACACAATCCGTTTTTGAACCCTATTTATACAGATGTTTATGAGATACAGAGGAACTGTCTCGGACTTGCAGTTTAATTTCTCACCTTAAGCCTCCCTTAGGATGTTTTCCTTTGAAAGGAAAAAGAAGAGAAAAAGCAAACGGAAAAAAAAAAAGTGTCACTTTGTAACTACTTCGCCAGGCGGGACCTGCTGGCCCAGGAGTCCCCCGGCGGCGGCCGCGGGCCGGGCCGGGCCGGCGGGAGCGGGGCCTCCCGCCGCTCCGCTCGAGTCCCGGCGGCGGCGGCGGCGGCTCCCGCGGCCGCTGCCCCTAGGAGTCGCCGGGCCCCGCGGTAGGTTCCTTGCCGGGGCCGCGGGCGGCGCCCACCCCGTCGTGCAGGATGAGGTCGGGGGACTCGGACCGCGGCGTCTCCAGGTTGCTGGCGTCCGTGTCGCTGTCGCTGCCCTTTTTGCCGCCGCCGCCGCCGTTGTGCGTTTTGATGTGTTTGCTCAGGTGGTCGCTGCGCATGAAGCGCTTGTTGCACACGGGGCAGGCGAAGCGCTTCTCGCCCGTGTGAGTCCGCAGGTGCCGCTGCAGCTCGTCGGAGCGGGTGAAGCGCTTGCCGCAGAAGAGCCAGTTGCAGACGAAGGGGCGCTCGCCCGTGTGCCAGCGCAGGTGCGCCTTCAGGTGCGACGTCTTGCCGTAGACCTTGCCGCAGCCGGGGATGTGGCAGCTGTGGAGCCCCTTGCGCCGCAGGCTGGCCCCCGCCGGCCCCAGCCGCTCGGCCTCCTGGCAGTTGGGGCAGTCGCAGGTGGCGCGGCCCGAGTAGCGGCGGGCGGAGCGGGCCGAGCCGCCCCCGGCGGCGGCGGCGGCGCCCGTGATCATGGCGCTGGCCGCCGCCACCGCCGCGCTGGAGTCCGTGTAGGAGGGCAGCACGGGCTTGAAGCCCTCCTGGGCGAGCAGGTGCTGGCTGGTGGAGAGCAGGTGCGAGGCGGCCGTGGAGCCCAGGCCCGTGGAGCTGAAGGCGGAGTGGGTGAGCGAGCTGAAGTCGGGGTTGTAGGTGCCCAGCTGGGAGTGCAGCGAGGCCTGGGGGGCGCCCGAGTGCAGCGAGCTCTGGAGCCCCCCCGCCGGGTTCTGCACCTCCAGCCAGGAGCCCGGGTTGGTGTGCACGTCCCACCACGAGGAGGCCGCGCCGTTGGCCACCTCGCCCGCCGAGAGCGTGGAGTGGAAGCCCGACTTGTACCAGGACTCGTAGGGGTGCGCCATGCCCACGCGCGGGTAGAGGCTCTCGGCCGCCGAGCTGTGCACTTTGGAGATGAAGGCCGACTGCCCGCCGGGCTCCTGCGGCGACACGCCCGCCGCCGCCGCCGAGTTGGAGAAGAGCCCGCCGTAGTCGCTGCTGAAGGCCGACGAGGTGGGCGAGGTGGAGGCCAGGCAGAAGGCGCTGTTGGCCGTGCCCGTGCCGCTGGCCAGTCCGCTGGAGCCCCTGCTCGTGGCCACCGTGAAGCCCGAGAGGCTGGAGCCCAGGTTACAGCTGGAGGTGGAGCGTTTCCAGGGGTGAAACCCCCCTTTGGCGAAGGCGCTGGACTCGGGCAGGGTGGTCAGGGGGCTGGTGTTACCGATCTTATTGCAGGTCGCGGCCAGCATGGCCAGGGGAGTCGTTCCAAACCTCGGCTCTTCCTAGGAGACACAAAACAAGCCCGTGAGCCTCGGCCCGCCGCCGGCGCGGGGACGCGGCGACCCGGCGGCAAGCGCGGCGCGGGGAAGTTTCCTCGGGCTCCGGACGAAGACTCCAGCCCTGCCCAACTCGCCGCAAGTTGTGTTCCGCCAGTTTCCGGGGGCCGCTCTCGCCCGGGTACGCGCTGAAGTGGTTTGCGTCGGCAGCGAGGGGTGCCTTTTCGCAGAACCGCGGGGGGATGCGCGACAAGCTTATTCCGAGAGGGAGCACCGGTTCGGATTTGTGTTCGGGGGCGCTTTCAGACGCTTGGGACTAGCGCTTGGCTGCTTCAGCCTAGCGTCGTTACAACAAAAATCTCGTGGGAACGAAAGGCRGCGTGTCTTAAGGCCACTGTGTTAGAGCGGTACAAAAAGAAAAATGCGACGGCAGAAACGTAAACATGGCACAGGGCTTTCGCACCAGGGTGACTCGCAGGGCTGCTTTAGGCAAGATCTTTTGGAAGCGCTATGCTTCTCAGGTTGGGGGGTGGGGATTGCCTGGCTTCTCTCGGATCGGAAGAGTTTTTAAACTACAGCTGTCTGCGAGCGATCCCGCTGCGAGCCTGCCCGAGAGCCCCCAGCAGCGAATCGAAGTTACCTTTCCCTGGCGGATCAGCGCGATTTACGTACGGAGAAGCCGCGATACGGCGGCAGCAACAGTGGGTTTTTTTTTTTTTTTTCCCTCCCTCCGAGGGGCGGCGGACGCGCTCCCGAGAAGCCGCGGCGCGCGGCTCGCGCAAGAAACGCGCCGCCGACTTACCCCGAGTATCGACGTAGCCATAGCACGTCCGTCGGCTGGGCGATGGGCCGGGCGGGGAGCGCGCGGCGGCGGCGCCGGG
>NW_028185261.1:6617472-6619347 GCF_003343005.1 Rhea americana
GCGGCACCGAGCGCACTCGCGGCTCCGCGGGGCCAAACTCTGCCTAAGTGCGGGGCGCGCCCGCTTTGAAGTACCGCTGGCGGCGGCGCTCGGCCAATGGGCGCGCGGGCGGCGCGGGCAGGAGCGGCCCCGCAGCCAATCAGCGCGCGGCGGCGCGGGGCCCCGCACCCGGGGCGCGTGCCAGTCAAAGGCAGGGGGATAAAACTCGGCGCTTTGGGCTGGAGGAATTATACTGCAATTAACTACAAAAACAGCCCTCGGCTTGGCTGTCCTCTAGGTTGTGACTCAAACCAACAAAAGCCAGGAAATTTGAAGTTGGGGCTGACACTTCCTTCTTAACCAACTGGTTGTGGGAAAAGAGGGGAAAGCCACAAAGGGCAGGAGCTGAGAGCCGGAGGTCAGCGTGCGCGGGGAGCTGGTGTCACCTCCAGCGCTGTTCAGCCATATTTCTGTTGTCTGTAAACCGGGCAGGATATGCGATGCCCTCAAATGCTCACCCAATTATCTATGACTCTCGTATTCGGTAAARCATACGTGCATTTCCTTTTATTCAACAGGCCCTCCACTTCCCTCACAGGCCATTGGCCGGCTGTTCGTGTTGGGTACASATAATGTATACTGACATTTTATAAAAATATGTTACAAATTCTTTTTTTTCCCCTAGAATATTAGAAGTGATTCCAGATGCAGTGTATTTGTTGCTTTCTTTCAAAAGAAACTGAGGATGCTTTTTAGTTACGTAACGCTAAAGAAATCCAAAGACAGTTAACTAACATATATCCCTTTCCTCCCGTACCTAGGGGAGACAAAAAGGAGGGGGAAAAAAGCGTATGACATCCTGTCGCTTGGGAGAGAGRGGATTTTATTTTACAGAGTAATAACCTCCAGCTAAATACTTTGAAAGTCAGATTTGCAGGCTAGAGCACATTTTTCAAGCCTTATATACTCCTGCGAAAACAGTGCTGCTGATGGCAGAAAGCTTGCTCCCTCCTAGCAGTGCCAGGGCGCTGCTGGAATAAGCCTCCCCAGCACTTGCCTGTGGCCTCTGCACTGTGCACACTCCACACGCCCAGTGAGCGACAGAGACTTTACCTGCTCTTTGCATGTGCGAAATGTAAGTCCAAGCCTTGGCTCCTAAATGTATTACAAGCTCGTCCTTTTTTTTTTTTTTTTTTTTTGTAATTGTTGGAAGCTTCTTAAGTAAGTAGTTACCTAGAGCTTGCCCGTGCTGCGTCCGCGGAAGATCAATAGACGTGCAACTTTTTGTTATTGCGATTATCTCCGTAACGCCGAGAGTATTACGTTTTCCCTCTTTTTCTGTCTTCCCCAGAGCAGCTAGTTACAGTTCTGAAGCAGAAATGCGAGTGCGTTCAAGCAACGCTGGATGCTTGTTCTGCATCTTAGTCAATATTTCCTTCTCCTCAATTCCGCTTCAGTCGTCCAGTATAAAACCTCACAGTAGATGCAAAATATACATCGCTAAGGAGCAAGATGGAGAAACCGCAAATTTGAGARGCTTTCGCTTTCCTCTCCTTGTTTTGATTTTTTTTTTCATGCTTAACTAAGGCAAGAATTGCATTTTGCTGCACATTGTGTTGTACAATCTGCGGGACCTCTGCCACTACAGGAAAGGATGCCACTGGAGATTATCTTTTATTTAAACGTCTAGGGCTATTTTCAAAGGGCGTTTGCCTTTTTGTCGCTGTGCGTTAAACCAAACTGGGGAAGCGGGAGGAAATCCTGCCCTGCGCTTAATTCCTGCACGCTGCGCTGCAGCGGGCGCAGGGGTCCGGCGAGTGCATTGCCAGCGCCTTCTCCGAGGGGGCTGCGCGTCGGCGGCAGCTTCGCCCAGGGGGGCTGCGGCGCGCGGCGGGG
>NW_028185261.1:6619687-6627868 GCF_003343005.1 Rhea americana
GGCGGCTGCGCCCCGGCCGCGGGGGACACGCGTGCGGCGCCGCGCCGCAGCCCTTCCGCGGCGGCGCGGGCAGCCGAAACGCGCGGCGGCGGCGAGGCGCCTTGCGAAGGCTGAGCGGATGGCAGCGGAGCGCGGAACGCCACTCAAATCTGTAGGGGGGTCAAGTATTTTCTGACAGATTTCTTCATACTCCCCAAATCCAGTTTTTAAACAAAGATCAATGTGTTATGCTAAAGTGTTGAGCTGACTGTTAAAACATTTGGGGGGATAATGACAATGTAACAAAGGCCTGGTTTGGAGTGAATCATCACCCTTTTAAAAGTTAAAGCAATTTTCAGGAGAATAGCTTTCAGCAAATGCTTTACATTATTCAAAACGGCCAAATAATGCTCTATTATAGCGCCTGAATGCTGCCAGTCAGCCCATAAGTGCAATTTGTGCAAAGGCTCGGTGCCTTATCTCCACTTCTTTATAAAGAGGTGAATATAAAACAATTTCTTCCAAACCCAGACAGAGAGCACGAAAATTGCTTCCCTTTCTGCAATCAGGGCAATTTAACTGGAGTGCAATTAGCACTATTAAATGTCGATTCTGCATAAACAAATCTGACTAAGAAGCGAAAGTGGGGTGAGAACCTCATATAAACTGAAACTGATTTTTTAAAATTATGTATCCGGGTCCTTTACAATTGATCCGTGACGTTTTCATCTCGGAATATATTTACATCATAAATACACTACGGTTAAATCAACATAAATCTTTAAAAAAATCTCAATATGAATACTAATAAAGAAGAATAGCCTAATTAGATACAACAGTTCACTTCCTTTGAACAATATTGTTTCCCATCTTCCCTTTACGTGTGTCTTTTGATCTGTGCAACTACTAAAGTTGCTGTCTTTAGGAGGTAAAGCTGGGAAACAATTCGTTCATTAAAGCTGATTGGAAGGCTCCTGGGTTCATATTCAAGAGCGTCAGATGAAATGGCTCTTCTGTTCAAACAGAGCTCCGGGAAAGATCTGCCAAATATTTTCCAAATAAATCGATTTAGCAGCAGTTAAATGTAAGGTTGCCATACAATTTCCTGTGAATCCGAGGAGAGACACGGAGTTTTATACATGGATGTTACGGGTGGGAAAGGAGTAAACCCTTCCAAGTTCAAGAGAAGCAGCCTAATTTTTCTGCCAAGCAGAAGGAACGTGTGCAGGAAACGCATAAAATGCTCATCGCTTATACAAATAACAGCGTCCTGCCATTTTTTTTTTTTGATATATATATATATAGCTCCAGGACTCCCATACGAACCTCTSTCTGTGTCTCTCAATTACGCTTTTCATTTACGTGATCTAGAATCCACCACTGATTATCAGACTAACGCAGAGGGGGAGCTGATGATAAATTAATAACTTCAGTTAAGAAAAGGCTTCCCCACTATTCTGCCAAATAGGAGATAGTAAAAAGGGAAGAATATATAGAGATAGTGTTAAAATACAGACCYTGGTGCCTGTTGAGTCCACTGAATTCTTTCTGCCGTAGAGTTTTTCATTTGTGGGTAAAGACGAAGTGCAGCTTTTGATTAGAAGGAAATCTTTTCTAGTTAACAAAAAGGGGGTGAGCACTGGGATCAAATAGTTCATGTAAATTAAATTAAAATTTAGGAACTTTCCAACAATTTCTGCTTGAGCTTTCATATAATATTTGTTACATAATACACTCCCTTCTACTCCTACCCCCCCTACAAATAAAGACCCAAGATGGAGCGTTAGAYGGGGCTTTAATCTTTCCTCGGTCTTTAAGGTGACACTATTTAGAAGGAGCAGGGTGACACATATTACACTGCACTTATCTGCAAGATAGTTTTAAAAATCCTCTTGTCTGTTATGGCACTCAAAAATACGTTTACAGAACTAATTCTTTTCCGCTAAATGTATTTGGACCATGTATTTTAAACCTCTCTTGTTCTGTTTATCTCAACCGAAGACACGTTAACAATTAAAGGGAAGACTAGTGTCAAAGGAAGGAAGGTGACTGTAGACTGTATGATGATTTTAATTACTACAATTATTGGAAAATTATTCAACAGCACCATAGATTGTTTTCTGCACTGATAGGAAAGTCTGAGGAGCACTGTGTGAGGATGAGGATTTTATCTCTTGCTTCACATACTTTGTAATGCTGTTGTGATATATAGGTTAGATATGACAAGCTCAGACTGCAGTAGGTTTGAAATTCAGCCAGTGCCAGCGTTCATAAAGCTTTCTTTAAAAGAATGTGTTTCTAAATAGAAGGAGTTTAATTAGTAAACGGTTGTAGAGCGTAAAAGCACCTTTTTCGTACAAGTCTATTAAGGGAGCTTTGACGACTTGGTAATTAGGAGTGTATTTTAAATAGACGAGCACTGACCACAATTGTTAGCCTGACAGTCTTCCCATAGGAGTCAAAACCCGGAAGGCATCCTACATGTCAGGCTCCTTAACTTCCAATTCTTCTTCTAGCACGACTTCTAGCCTATTAGAGGCGAACGTAAGCATTAGCACTGTAGAGGTTAAACGGGAGATTAGACGTGTGCTTAAACAGAGCATCCTTAAAACAGAAGACTCCTTTCCCCGTATTTCCTCCAGTATCCTTCTTCTGATACTGTCCTAGCTTTTTATATAACATTTTTCGCAAGGCATGACTCAGAATGTTGACTGTGATTAAGCAAGCTGTCTAGCTGTAGATAGAGATACGTGGGAATGTAATAGGCAAGATGATTGACATTACAAAGTTCTCTTCAGTCCACAATGACCAATAAATCCTGCTGCAGGTTTTATCCATTAATGAATTGCTGATTTGGAAGAAGAAAATACACTGGCTCCCCCATTTGTATGTTCCTCTCTTCCCCCCTTCTCCCATCCTTGGGTTAGGACGAGGGAAGACGGAGAAGCGTTCATTGTGCTCCTTATGTGTTCTGTAATTACTGGAGCTCAAGCTTAAGGTGAATTTCAGCTCAGATCATGAACCATTTCACGTTCAAATGCAAGCTTGCAGTACTTTCCTAGTGGCAATTAGGAGCCTATTACAAGCCATTAGATTGATCAATGTACCTTAAACAATGTGAATGATTTATATGGCAAAGAAAAAAACCTTCTTACATCCATTGTACTGTTCCAGCGACCAACCTGGCCCTGTGTGTCCATTCATCACAGCTTTAAACAACAGAAGCGATTTATTTAGAAAACTTACAGGCAAAGAAACAGGCTCAAGTCCTTCGCCTTGAGAGGTATTCGAGCTTTGTCTGTCTTTATTGTCCGAAGATGTAGGCTAGAAGAATTCACGCACAGGGGGGTGGGGGACGAAATTTGCTGGTTTCCAAACAGATTAATTCACCTGGAACCTGAAAGAGGGAAACAAAGAGATTCCTGGCTGCTTCCTAAACAAGCCCCTAATCTGCTGTGCATCTGCAATGCAAAGGGAAAGCAGTGGCTTACCCGTTTGTTKAACGAAGTGTTTGGGTCGCTTTGTAGCCTTTTAATTACATCGGGGACCCGGAACCATTAGCCCTTGAAGTTTTAGAGCGCCTAAAGGAGCAGCGACCCGGTCTGGGATACACCAGCTGAGGAAGGAAAGGGGTATGGCAGAGCCTTCTTCGCAGTGCCGGATTACCTAACCACTCGGAACCGGAGAAATGGCAAAATATCAGGGGCTGCCGAAGGCAGAGGAGCCACCCTGTAGGCCTGGAGTCTGGTTGTATTCGTCGCCTTTCAAAAAACACACGGAACCTCCCCAGGACTGGGAAATTCCTCCCAGCTCCCGGCAGAAAGTTAGGGGCTGAGAGAGGCTGGTGGCTCCGTGCCTGCCGCTGCTCTGGGAGAGGGGCACAGATTCAGATCAGAGGGAACAGCACCGTGGTTCACYATTAAGGCGATGGATGGTTAGTATTTCTCCCATTTTCCACATCCCCCCCCAATCTTATTCACCTTGCTACTTAGCACTGGAAAATTACTGTCTTCTCTATAGCTGCAACGAAGTGGCTGAATGAATCTTTGGCTTGGTGGTGTTAAACATTTCTGATGTGTTCTGAATTTAAACCACTGAAAAGAAAGCACGTGTGAAAAAAACTAAACCATTCTTTAAAATAGCTCTTTGATGGRACCAGTGTAACTGGTGACAGCATTTGTTAGGAAGAAAACACTCGTAAGTCTTTCTTCCAGTTGAAATTTATTTTGAGATATCACACGATGGAGAATGTTATTAATTCAAGATCCCAATTATTGTCTGTATTTCAGTAACAGTCTGGTCTACTATTTTCTATGTTCGGTCTCCAGAAATCACTTCAGTGCTTGTCAAAAGTCACCATTTTATCACGTCGTTTTCTGCAAGGAGGTAAGCACAGAGTGCATCAATATCTGTACAGAGAAAAGAGACAAGGGAAGGGTGTCAAATCCCATGAAGAGATACAACCCTTTTGTTACAAAGAGTGGATACAACCCCTTTAGAATCTCATTTTCCAAGTTGTTCGTATGACATTGAGGACTGTTCACTTACTAATCTACTTATCAGCTGCTTCTTTTCTTGATAAAAAGGGATTAGTAAAATGCAACATCTACCATGTAAACTGAATGATAGATGCAATAGGAAGACATGAACTATCCTCCCCCTTCCCTATAGGAGATCCTATAATGAGAGGGAGTGTTTCTACTGAGTCTCTCACATACTAAACCCAGTTCTTCTCTTTCTTATAGAGCCTACACCATCAAGAGCTTAACACACAGAATCAGCAGTGTGTCCTGCTTACCTTACAGTTGTTCCTTCTTATAGAGAAGAGGTGAAAGAAGAATAAAAGATGCAGAGCCTCTCTCAAAGGTTTTGTAGAGATTGCCCATTTACTCATTGTGCTTTAAAGTCTTTTTCCTTCTCCAGAGCTTTGTATGTGTCACTTTGCCCAGGAGAATTGCTGTGCAAACCTTCTCAGGACAGGTCCTGGCCTTCCCCCGCTTCAAGTGTCTGTACAAAAACTGTCTACTTAAAGTGCTTTCTGCAAGACTTAACCTAGACATGTATATTCTCTTGTGAAAAAGCAGCCTGTGCTTCCTAGCATGCTGCTTCAGGCACTTACATTCCATCTGGGTTGCATTGCCCTTTAATTATSAGTCTTCTTATTGTGATCAAGTGAACTTTTACTAATCTCCACATTTATTGCTAAGGTAAATAGATGCTGCTTTTAATCAATATGAAGGGCCACACCAATGYGGTTCGAAGTAACTTAAGTCAACTGTAAAGAGTTCAATGTGTGTATAATTACAGAGGACGTCAACTGTTCAGTCTAATTCAATATCTCTTTAGAGACAGGCTCCCTTCCTCATCCCTGGTCCCACTCTCACCTCTTCTGCACATCCTCCCCCTCCCCCCCCCCAAAAAAAAAAAAAAAAAAAAAAAAAAAAAAAAACAGGAAAGAGTAGAACAGGAGAGGCCAAGCAGGAGCCCTGCTGAACTTCAGGCTGTGTAACAGATTGAAATGGCTAGGTGGATGTAAGCATACGGGTACAATATAACACTTCCTTCCAACAAAAGAGATTGATTGCATCTTGGCCCTGGTATTAAATGTGCTATTATCAGAAGAAGCTGAAATAATGCATACAGTCACTTTAAAAGAAAACAGGTTTCCTTTGCGAACATACCTATTATTTCAATAGTACTTGAGAACTATTTCAATAGTGGCCAGGTTGTTGCTTACTGAAATACATTTGAATTGAATATATATATACCAAGTTTTTCCTTTTTAATGTTAGTTCGAGTTAGTCCTGAAGTTCTCATTAAATTTACCATTTGTAAAGGACAGATTAAATGAAAATGGCTTTTAGAAAAATAGAGTTGGAAATTATTTTGGCCTTTCTGACATGGAAGAGGTGATAATTTGCAGCAGCACTAGATATTGGACATATCTGACATTTTTAGGTATTCCCTCTCAGTTTCCCACCTTTGTAAASCTGAACTCAGTCTGGGACACCCTAGAAGTCAACTTTTTGTTAGCTTAATGTAAATGAGAAGACTACAGCTGTCTCAAGCAATCTAGGCAGACAACACTAGTGGAAAATGAAGTTCGTAAGGGCAATGATAAGAAAATAATGTTTATTATCCACAATAATGCTCCTAACACTTTCTAAACAGCTGTTACCTGTGTCTGTCCATAATTGTCCTCATTACAGTAACGATGCAATCTTTCGTTCAGAACACGTACAGAAATCTCTCTCCACTGACTTTTACAAATGTAAACAACCTATACAGYATTTTCTAATATAAAACAAATTCGGTAAGTAGGTCTCAAATTAAAAAATCTCTTTGACTGGAATGTCTGAAATGCTCAAGGGATTTTTGGGTGCATTTGCAAATACTACCATTTGTATTCAGTTCCCAAACTCRGTCCCATATATATGTATGAGTTTTAGTCGGACCTATATGGCACATTATTACTAAATTTGGGTGGTTGCAGTAAACAGACAGCTCACTTTCTCTTTTGCAAAGTGATACAAAATGAATTGTTGTGGGCTGTTGCTGTCTTAATGTTTCTTGTGGCTTTTGTTGCATGCTAACGTGAATAGTTTTCAATATTGGCACTAAAAGCATTTGTCTGTTTAGAAAATAATGTGATTCCAATATTCTTAGTTACAGCAAAACAGCTAGATGCCCACATCTGTATCTTACCCCCCAAATTTGTAATCCTGTTACTTAAAACATATTAATCCGTCTCATTAAAATGGGATTCAAAGCAAATGTGTACTGTTCAGCACCTCAGAGTGAAAGCAGTGAAACTAAATGCAAGTTTCACAYTTCTAAGATCTCATCTCTGTATGAGGAAATACAAGGTTCACAATACCCATGCAGTACTCATGTAGTATAATTTTATTCTCTATTATGCATTTTGGAAAAAATTTAGCATAGCTGCTCTTASGCTTGTACCACATGTACCACAAAAAGCATGTGGTGTTTGTTTGGTTTTTGTAAACATGGTGTTTCAAAAGGATAGATCAAAGAATAAGAGTGATAATGCTCAAGTTATTATTCACTAACTTCGGCAGAAACTTCGCCTAAGTAAGGGCTACGTACTGCTACTCAGAATAAGATGATGAAGTTAGTGCATGTRGAAATTTATGTTCATTCAGAGAGAGTTTTCTGAAAAATGTGAGGTACAAAATGCAACAGCAGGCTTTGGACGAGTACCTCGTCGCGTTCAACTTTCATTCTCCAGACTGCTCTGTTTTCCACACGGCTGGAAAAGTGCTCATTCCCAAACCACACGGAAGGGATACTGCACTTTTTTAGGGAGGGTGGGCTACCTGCAAAGAGACTGGCAATATCCTGCGCAGGATAAGAGTCATAGAATATCTCGTTGTGGCAAAGCGCGGACCGGTAAATACTCCGAACGGGGCWCTGCTGGTGTGTGGAGGAGGGACTCGGCCCAAGCAACGCTGGCTGTTCTTTCGGGTGTCAACTGGTGGAGGAACTTAGYGCAGAAGAAATCCAGAATATCAACGGTTTGGCAGCTCCAGGACTGAAATTCTGCAAACTATTTGCAGGTRATCTCTTACTTGATTGCACACACATCTGTGGCTGCATAAGAAAGAAGGACGAGGTCTCTATAAATTAGTTAATTAAAAAGAGTCTAAATAGTCAGACTAGCAGCTTGGTAGTTTGATATTCGATTGCCTTTTGTTACAGTGTTTTTCAAACAKCTGTTGCCATAACAACATAACATATTTTTCTTTTAATTTTTTTAGCTGTTTGGAAAAAAAAATTCTTGCCCGAATTCTTCCGTAATAGCTTCCATTAACTGTAGTGACTTCTATTGGTAAGGCCAGTGCTGATGTCTCCTGCTGTCACAAGTCRCTCACAAATACAGCAGATGTTTTGTTTGATAAGGCCAATTTGAGCTTTATGAAACATGTGTTTCCCCCCCCTCCATCCCCAAAGAGCAAATATCAGTAAGGATGGGATTCAGAACGCATCATTTACCAGGAGACAAGGCACTTGATACCTGTCAGTAAGATTTGTCCCACAGATAAAAACTAAATCAGACGAAACTGTAAAGATTCTACTTAAAAACAGCAATAAAACACCAAACAGCAGAGTTAGATTTTGGCCTGTTAGAGACATATATATATATATATATATATGTGTGTATATATAACTACCAAGACCTCC
>NW_028185261.1:6627898-6631780 GCF_003343005.1 Rhea americana
AGGAGAAGTGAGAAAGTGAGAATAAATTAAGTACTAATCTTTTAAGAGGGTTTTTTTTTTCCATTGTGCAGTACATATTTTGCTAAACCCCTAGTGTAAATGTTTTAGAAGAGAGTGATTTAGCATAACCAAACAAAAGTTTTTATAAAACCAGTTGGAAAAAACAGAAGAAATCTCCCTTAAACAGAAACATTGACAATTTTATTTTAGAGTCCAGTAATTTACATGACTAAGAAATAATCACTTTTCCAGAACCTCCACACACTTGACAGTGGCAARCGTGTTCAGATTATTATATCTGATAATTTTTTCTACTAATAATACCTTTTCTACCATCTTCCTTTTGCACACATTTTTAATGTCTATCTTTTCATTAAGCCTAGCAGCACCTCCCTAGGGTAAGTATTGTTATTTCTGTTTCACAGGAGAGGGAAACTAAGGTACTAGCTATTCAAATGATGCATGATTGCACAGTGAATCACTTTTCTCATATTACATTTCTCATTTATAGCCAAAGTTTATAAACTTGCTGCTTATCAACTCAAAGTCTTGAAAAAGTAAAAATACACATCCTTATTTAGTTTTCAAATTGCATGATGTGCATTTTCGTCTATATTAAATATTCAATACATCTAGGCACAAAACTAATTCTTTTTGCAAGGCTTATTTTGTAATCAGTTTGAACCATTTTTAAATGTAAGTTGTTTTGTTTTTAAGCAGTTAGTACAAAAGTTGTTCCATGACTTACTTTACTGTTATTATCTGAAATTTATTGCAGGAGAAGAACATTTAACTATATGTTATTTCTACATTGATTGCCTGAATAGGAAATAACTAGCAGCTAGGCATCCAATATTGGCATGTCACTTTTCCAGTGGAGGTGTGCAAATGTGCACATCCATATGTGTGCATGCATGTCTGTGTTTTCGTTGCATTAACCAAAAATGTGTATTTKCAAGTCTTTTAAAGTCAGAAATGCTGCTGAACAATGTGCATTTATTTCCATACTCTGTTCCTGAAATAAGCACTCACATGAGCAATTTAAAATTAATACTAAAGAGCATATTCCAGATTTGCACAAGTGTAAATGACATCAATACATGGTGATTTGGTTATAAGATTTCGGTGAGACTATGCTGTGGGATCAAGTCCCATGACTAGTTTGTGAAAGTAGCAAAGATTTTAGTGACCTAGCAATGTTTAAAACAGCAATATATATTTTTTTCCAATCCCATGTAAGAAACATCACAGATCATTTAGTTCTATTTTTAAAATTCAGAATGTATAGTAATTTGCTTTCTGTGTAGTTGATTTTTTTTTAGTGTGTAACTGAAAACATTTCTGTAACTAAGTTAAATTCCCCCACATTTCAAAGTATTTAAAAACACACACATGTTGATACATTTCCTTTTTTAAGAATGCGCATCTGTTCAGGAAAAGCAGCGGGTCTAGAAACAGAGTATCTGCTGGAATATCTCTTTTTGGCTTAGCAATACCGCTATAACAGGGTTCATCTAATACTGCTTGATCACACATCACTTTGAATAAGAAGATGAAAATGGTACTACACACTACTCCTGCAAYTTGATGGATAATGTTAAAAATGTTCACCCACACAGCCGTCCGCTAGATGTTATTTGCTGCGGCTAGGCTGCACAGCCTCAGATCGTTTCATAAGACAACAAATCTATGGTTCTGAAGTCAAGTGACAAGTACGACCTGCTCCTTTGTCACTCTCGATATTGTTTGCATGTGCGTGGAAAAATGTTAATGAGATGCGTTCAAGTTATTAMCAACTGAAATCGCTTGCATTCACAGGAACACCACTCTGCTGCAAATAAGATTGAGAAGACAAGCTTTAAACAAAAAGAGCTTTCATACCGTAGTCCGGTGTGACAAGGTCGTTGTAGGTTGGTCTAGGACTCATAAAACTACCAAAGGAACTTTTGAAAAGGGCACTATCTGAACTTCTGAGCACAGTATATAATCTTTCTTAATAATTACATCAAGTGTGACAGTTTAATTCACTGTAGGTATCCACAACTATTTCATTAATTAATAATACACATGCTTTATAGCTTATGCATGTCAAAAGCTATGAGACAAGTCTCATCATGGAACTTAACTATTTTAATATGAATTTTTAAATAGTCCAAGAATTCAAAACAATTACATAACATTTTTTCCTGCTAACTTTTAAAACAAAAAATGTTTCATTGCATTTATTGGGTTGAATATGGTTAAGTGACCTCTACTCTTTGAAGTGTTCTCTGAAGAGAGCTTCAAGGCAGCTGAGTGTCTCAGATTGTGATTTGGTAAGTTTTTGAAGCTAGGAAATTGTTTAACAAACAGCTCCAAAGTATTTTTATTTTGATTAATAACACACAGTGCCATGGTATTTAAATAATATAAAGGATGAAATCTAACATGTGGCGGAAGGGTGTGTGTTCCACATGGCTGGGAGAACAGGAACGGGAGCACACCATTATCTGAGCGAGCGGGAAAGAGTTGTACAAGGCCAACAAAACTGGTCTTTAGGAAAATGCCAAACAGTTGTCTCTACTTGCGCCAAAACTGTTCCTCTTACTCTGTGGTTGGAAAGGATCCTCCCTGGGCAGCGTAAGGAATTCCAGTTACCATTGCTTTGTTCAAAAGTGCACGTTGTGTATGAGTGCACCGAACCYGGGGTTTAAATAACGTAAGAAACGCAGCATAGAACCGTATCAGAGTATTAGCCAAACTTCTTAATACATGAGTAACACTAAACTCAGGGAAACTAGTTAGGTATAATCACCTTGAAGAGTACTGTTCATACCGAGATCAGTCAGATATTTTAGAACTTTTGACTGTAGTTAAATTCCTGTGTAGTTTATCAGTCTTCTTAACTGTTGAAACTTTACTGAAAAAAAGGAAGCTTTACTCTTACAAAAGAAATTTTAGCTGGCTGTAGGAAATAATGTACTGCTCTGTTTAGAAAGAAAGGACTTGAATCGACATTAAGAGATACTGAACTGGACTACACTGAAAGGTTGATTTAAAAATCTTACCTCACTTAAGCACTAATTGCTATTAGATTAGGATCACATCTAATGTAATAGTAATTATATATTAGCTGTATATATTAGCGCTAGATGAGATCTGATGTTTGCACGCAAGTATTTGTTTTTATGAAATAAAAAGGAAAAAAAGACCTACCCAACTCTAGCATTGTACACCTACAGCTCATTTCATATACACTTTTCAAATTCCAGAAGAGAAAAACTTGTAACGGTGAGCTCTATTTTGGCACAAGCTGAAGCAAATAAATAAATAAATAAATAAAAACCAAACCAAACCAAACCAAAATAAGAAAGCCAAACACATTATATTTTCCATAACTGTTTTGTGATGGAAATAAAATTTAGATTTATTAGTTATTTGTTGTTTGTACACATTAACATTGCGAATTTGCCAATTACTTATTTAATATACCAATGTAGTGCTGTAACTGTCCAAAAGTAACACAGGTGAGAAGATAAGATGTACATTTAATTCTTATTGATTTCATCTTTTTTTTTTCTTTTATAATGGCTGGAAAATGTATATAGCTGCAGAAGCACACCCAGTTGAAAGACTCATAACCTGCATTTGTGAGCAGTTTCACTTTTTATCTATCAGTTTCAAGAAAATCCTTCCAAATGCAGTTCTGTATTAATGATGGGTGACCTAGGAAAATGGGTAGTGGTTAAAACATGAATGTGCTTTCAGCAGTGCAGTACTGGCTAAAGTGGACATTGGTACTAGTGATTCTGTCTTCAGATTGGTGTAGCCCTGACTGTTAAAAATGCCAGTGTTTAACTGAGGATCTCTAAGATTCCACCTGAATATGTCTAAATACCTTTT
>NW_028185261.1:6632501-6649008 GCF_003343005.1 Rhea americana
GCCTCATTGTTACAATTTCTTCTTTCCGAGGAGACTGGTCTTTGAGATACTGGAGCAGGTTTTTCATCCGGTGGATTGCTGACTTAACTGCCAAGGCTTCACAAGCAAATCCTSGTCATGGTGTGGGATTTACAGAGCGGGGTCTAGGCAGGTTCAGGTTAACCCATTCATGTCACCTTGGACGTGTCTTGTTAAGTGAGCAATTGAAAAATAGGTCACGTTTTGTACACTGGAGATACTGATGTTTGTGATTCTCCCCAAATTTAAACATCTTGCATGCATCAGACCACTTTAGGAAGCTTGCAGGGTAAGTGTGGTCCCCTGCTGAGCAGCTACTAGCGGACCTCACGCTTTCAGAAGTGTGTTTGATAGCAGAGGGTTACTATAGATCTCCTGGTATGATGTACACTCTCACTGACATGGTATGGGAGTGACTTCCCTATTTCGCAACTTGTAGCTGTATTCAGTCATGTTTATAAATGTATTTAAGGCTGAAATATTTAAAGAGGAGTTATCAACATTCCTTGGAGATTCAAAAATCAAAAAGCAAGTCATGGTTTTTCCTTCTTTCCCTCGCCAAAACCACTACACATTCTTCTTATTGTCAAGTCAAATTCACAATTTTTGAGAATCTGGTAATTTTTGAATGCTATCATGGTGGAACACTGATTGCATATATAGTTATTGCACCTTGAGTAGAGAAAATAAAAGTAGTGTAACTAGTTTTGAAACTTTTATAAACRCTCCAAGTCTCACTACATAGTATATAATACTATATAATACTATATAATATCATATTACATTGTATACTAGATAACATTCATATCAAATCAACCTCTGAAGTAAGAAAAAAATMAAAAAATACGTAATTGGTAAATTTGTCTCTTTAACTGTTATAATGATTACATCTGCTCATGCCAAACACTGATACATGATATTATTATGGCAAAATTATTAACCAATTCTTTTCTTAAYTTTTAATTGTATTTTTTTTATTGTGAGGTTTTTTTATTTTCTATTTGTTTTAATTGTTATTTTGATYTGAAAACAAAAGCTGGCTTTGCTGGGCTCTTTGCATAACAAAATCAAAACCTTTGTCACGAAGCTTCACTTCTGAGTCTGTTGAGCTAGAGAAGACAACTTGGATACACTTGAAAACTTTGATAACTTTTTGTCTGAATATGTATTGACATTTGATAGCGATATGGTAAAATAATAGTTTTGCCAGTTGTACTCTGAAACAAAGAGTGGTCAGGAGTGAAACTTGTAGATTCAGAMAGTAAGTATGTTTCTCATTTAATAGTTAAAAACAGAAGAGCAATCATTCAAGTTATTATTCAGTGATRGACTGAAACTTGAATTTGTGAAGAGATTTCAAAGAGATTTTCCTAGMTAAAAAGAGAAAAACCTTAATCAGGAAGATAAAAATTCCTAATATTATTCTCAAGCATCTACTTATGAGAAAGCAAAACTGAGTATAGATTGACATAAATTGGGTATTGGCAGTTGTATGACTAAAATTGTCACTGATTCTGTTAAGTCTCCACTCACTGTGTGCTGTAGGACCATCTCTACCGTTGCATCAGAGCGCTTGGACATAGGTTTCTTTTCCAATGGCTGTRTATGTTTCAGATATATTTGTGAGGCCACACACCAATTACACCTTAGCGCTAGCCAAAAACAGACAGTTCGTCTTTACCGAACTAACGTAACACTGCTGTTTAAAACTGGTCACCTACCTACACATTTCAACATACAAACCTTTATGAGGAAAAAAGATGGAGCGGGATCATCACTTGGCAGATAGATATCATAAATTAGGGGTCCGCCCTAGGCTTTTAACCGAACCAGTGGTGCAGGTAGGTAGTGCAGGTAAGTGTCATCAAGGCACCAAGCTCGCGTTGTAAGGAAATGTAGTAAGACGGAATCGTCAATGCAAACATTGTTAAACAGTCGCTGAATCTTTGGAAGATAAACTGGATGGAATATGTAAATATTCTCAATTTTAAGTTTTGAGCTACGTCAAGGYGCCACGGTAAGGAGCGTAAGCCGCTCGCGACGGGGCCCCGGGTGAGGYGTAAAGGCTCTGTAGTCCCTCTGCCCGCACCCGCAGGTCCGGCTGCCTGAGCTGAAGGCAGCTGCGGTACGGCGCGGACGCGTGCCCGGGGGCTTTGGCGGTGCGGCGCTGCAGGCGTGCCTGTGCCTGCTCGCGTCGCCTGCTCGCTCGCTCGACCGCCCGGCTCGGCCTCCGGCCCGCGGCCCTTGCCGCGGAGGCCCTGTCCGGCGATTGCTTTGGGGCTGGCGCCCGTTACCAGCGCCGGGCGCGCGTTCCTCGCCTCGTCGGGGCRGCGTGGGGCCGCACGCCCGTTGGTGAGAGCGCCAGGCCCACRGGCCCCACTCTCATCCTCAGCTCCCAGCTTGCCACCCCTTCAGGTCCACCCTGCGCCCTGGCAGCTTTAAACTGTAGCTGGGCAGTGACCCGTTGAGCTCCAGGAGATTGACACCTGAGGGCAATCTAGTAATCTTAAAATAAGCAATTACRTGGACTTAAGCATCAGGTGATATAAATTAACAGAGAAGGGGTAATCCTTGGCTGAAGGAATTGTAGGGGATTGCAGAGAAACTGAGGTACAAGGGAAGCAYAGCAGAAGGAATCTGTGATCTTTTAATCTAATTACACTACCGAAAGTATCTTTCACCTCCTAGAGGAAGTTGCTTCTCTGACTGTGAGTAGTTGGAACGGAGTTAACAGGAACTTCGAGGGCTGTACGTGGCGCTGGGGCTGTCGCTGCCTCCGCGTGGCCCCCGCTTTCGGCCGCGGGTGCTGGTTGTCCTCCGACCAGAGGCTCCGCGGGGGTGCGAAGGGCGCAGCGTCTCGCGCCCCGTGGACGTGAGTCAGAGCCCCTGCGTGGGCACGCTTGCTTCTCCAGCGAGCTCAGAGGAATTTGGAGATAGCGTGAGCTTGTAGTTCAGACATGGCACTCAGGAACCAAATTTTCTCTAGTAACAGTCAAAGGAGAAGGCCCATATGTTCTGGTGGGAACGGCAGTAGTCAGTTGTTTCTAAAAGGATTTGTAATGATATTTACAAGCATTTACTTCTGCAAGCCACCCCAGATCTTTGATTGAGTAATTTGAACTTTAGATCYATCATCCAAAATGAGGCATTAATGAGTATCATCTAACAGGTGATGTAAAAATTTAATGCTAAGTGCTGATGTCATTGATATATTTGGTTAGAGTTTTATAATTAACTTTATTTCTTTTTATGATCTCTAAAGGATTCTGTGGACTAGGGTACCATACTACAGTAATCACATAAGGTTATTTTTTTTTTATTATTTATATATATATATATATATATAATAGTTTGACCTTAATTTTTTTATCCCTATTTTATTTTTGCATTTTTAATATTTCCATTATTCAGATCATCAGGCTGATATTATGTATTAGGATCTTAACTCTATATGTTTTTACACTTTTGGTCTCCATCACATACCTGACATAACTCAATTGTAGCTAATTAATACTACACTACAACTTTTCATTTATCACTTACATTTTTTCAGATAGATTTAAAAAAACATATAATTGCTTATTATGATACACTACCTCAAATTAAAACCATCCTGTCCTGATTTATTTTAATAAATATTCTGATATCCATTAATGTGCATGTAAGAAGCCTAACAAGGATACTATTATTTCCCTAAAATAGTGATATTGCTGCAAATGTCACAAAGTGATTATGTTTTTACAATTTTATTCAAAGATGTTCAGTGCTAATACTTATCCCTCAGCTTGAATATCATTTTGGAACGACTATCCTGAGAAGTAGATAATGTTAGAGAGAAGGTGGATTATTAATGCAGAGTGGCATAGTCATCAATACACTACAAAATACACTTTTAAAACCATGCTTTTACAAACATGGCACAGGCTCTGCTGTAGCACTGTATGCTCTAAAAGCTGCAGATATATTTTAGAAAACACTGATGAAGCCATTACTGCTCTATCCATTTGTTCATAGTCTATATCATTATTCAAGAAATTTAAGAACGGTAATGATGGAAAATCACACAGAAAGAAAAGAAAAGGAACATGGACTTTGTCAGAAACAAGGGCTACATTTTTATTTAAGAGGCCCATAATGATGGAAAATCACGGTGAAAGGCAGAGACGAAACAGGGATCCCATAAAGGGCTGACACACCACAGTGGCACAAGTAGGAGAACAGTCGTAGCAAGTGCATAAAAATAAAGAAAACAAAATTAACTAGAGAAGAGCTGGATTCAAAAATGAAGCCCAAAACAGAAACAAATCATAGCAAATGCTGAAGATTGATTTCAACAAAGCTTCCAAAAATGAGTGAGGAGGCATTTTACATCAGTACTAATGAAGYTGAAATAAAACTCAAAATGACTACAAGTACAAAACACTTTATTTTAAATAGATTGGAGAGTGGGAGATCACAGGGCCTTCACAAAATTGAAGAGAATTCGCAGAAGACGTAGTTTCAGGAAATGTGATAAACAATTACAAACTGAATCTTAAAGAAAAACTACCGAAAGGTTAATTACCACTGTATACTTTTTTAATCAATAGTTTGTAGATGAGATGCTGAGGAAAGTAACAGAAGATGTGTATTTTTCTAATGATCATCAGATCATTAGAAAATGATTTAACGATACATAAAAGTCTTTAAAGGATCTTACCTATCTTCAAGTATTAGTCTTTGATTTTTTTTTTCAAGGCAGCTTAAGAGAGTTAGGCACCTGAAATTCCTTAGTGATACATTCCACATCAAGTTTTTTTTTATAATGTGTAAGGAAATGTTGCCCATCGTGAAATGAAAAAAAGTATATGTTATGTATTTGTTGGCAGTTAGTACTCTGTGCAGACAGGAAATAAACCTTTCTTCTAAAATTACTTAAGCTACCCACTCCTGTTAGACAGMCATGACTATAGGCTATGGAGCTTTCAGAGGTTCTTGGATTTTTGACATTAAAAATTTCTGCCCCACCAACTGACAACTGTATCCACTTCTAGTCAGATAGCCTGTAGTTAGAAGTATGGGGTCACACTTTAAGAACCTGATTTCTAAAAAAGACCAACACAAATGTGTAATTTCTCAGATGATGTTGTCAGGAGTCCTGTAAATTGTAACTAGCATGTCAGACATTGTAAGATCTCCTTTAGCTAGAAAGCAGAATGAGTGAGTGCTTTTCCCGATAAAAGGTCGCTCTGCCCTGTGAAAATTCCTCGTGATAGGCTATATTCCAGCGTTATGGAGAGGCAATGAATTTATCTGTTTTGCATATGTAACAAATTAAACTACTGAAGGTCTTTTTCCTGAGGTAAGAGAGGCCACAAACTCTTCCTTCCTATCGTAACAGGTTTCTGGTGTTATTTCAGTGCCTTCCCACAGCTTAACAGCAGTAGTCTTTTCCACTTCAAGGTTCTTACCGCACTGGCTGTGAATACACTAACCTTTCTATGCTGTATTAAGGATGTAATGATCTAAGTAAAGCTATTCAGAGGAACAAAAATACTTTCTAAGCAAAAGTTTTGCTTAGGAATATAAAATATTGGCCTAAGGGTACGCAAATAGATTTGGCAGAAGAACAGTTATTTGTGGTAGGCCACACTTATTYGGGGGCAGGTATATAATGGCAGTTCATAGTTATACACTGGCTGAAAATATACCTGTAGAGTTTATTTGGATTTTGAAGTCCATATTAGCAAAATCTATGTATGAGCATCCACATTATTAAATCATACTTTGCCTGTATTCGTATTAGGATTGTGAGGCAACAGGTTCACCTCGCCTCTGCTTTCCTCACACTGTGATACCAATTCAGCAATTAATCAGTCATTTCTTAGCRCTCTGTGGTAGCCTTTCATTGTCTTCCCTGGGCTCCTGTGTCCGAGTGTTCCTGGGCTGCAAGCTGATCAGTACACGTGGCTGGCGTGCCGTGCTCTGTCCTGCTGTGTCTAACCTCCGTTCCAGCAACTAGCATGGCAGGACAGTGATCTCTTCTTATTGTGGACAWGAGCATGATTCTCATTTTGGGAGAACTGGGCATGAGATGCAATGGAAAGGTGACTGCAAAATGTTGGTTTGTATTCAGCTGCATTGGCTAGAACGTATTGCTAGATGATGATAGTGTATCGCTASATGATGATGTTTGCAAGATAATCGTGACCATCACTGACCTATGGAGATAAAGATTGTTAATATCTTTGAAGTGGCTGTGAACTCTTGATTCGTGCTGGGACCACCAATATTGTACTTTTGCAAGTTGTTTCCTTCAGCCCTTCAAAGTGAACATAAATAGGTCATTTCAAAGGATAGTACTCTCATTATGCAATCTCTCATCAAGTGTGGGGAAAAGCTGAGTATCTATGTTCAATTTATGAATCACAGTTTTATTTTATATCCTTACTATTGTATTTTAGTGYATTTAGTGTATTTTTCCTTCACATTCCTTTTGCTATAAGCTAGAAGAGATGGTAGCAGGACATCTCTTTATCAACAGGACTATCATGAAAGCAATTAAGTAGATCAGCACCAAACAGAACAAAGGAACAACTGCGTTCCAAATAAAATCATCTTTTTTTTTCCCAGCTTCTTTGTAGCAGACTAAAGTTATAAGAAATATATGAAAACTGAGGTGTTATCAGAACTCTTCAAAAACATGAACATGGGGAGGTCAGAGTGATGAAACTTGGACCAAAAGAAAGAAAAGCATCTGAAGGCATAGTATTCTTCCAAGTTTGAAGAAGGATGGCTCTAAGAAAGAGAGACTCCATGTTTGGGGAGAGGTGGGGGGAAAGGGGGAGGAAAGGAAGCCGAAGAAGTGAGATCTTGGAAACACAGTTCCAGTCAAATTCTGAAGAATGCCTAAGAGGTGAGAGGAAACAGGGGCAGGGAGTTTTGTACCTCTGAAACTAAGAAAATGCTTTCCGGTCAATGGGGGGACCTTTCTAAGGCAACTAAATGATGAGCCAGCTTTATCTAGGAAGATGCAGAACACTCATCTCAAGTGAGGCTGATCAACAGAAAATGTTAGAAAATGCTGCTGCAGGGTAATGAGTATTTGTTCTAAAAAGTTGATACAAAAATTATGGTTTACTTCAAATATTGCATGTCCCGAAGACCCGGACTATGAACCTGACAACTGTGTTAGAGCCTTTAGAAAAGGTTTGCCTTTGGCTGCTGATTGAAGACAGATTTATCAGAAGCAATATAAGAAGTTACTATTTGCAGCTGTTTGCTGTGCTCCTTTGTAGCATGCCTGAGCATGTTTCAGGCTAAGCGAGGCACTTAGCTCTGCACCTAAGCTACTGCAATGTGTCCCATCTTATTGATGCAAACTGCCACCAACAGATTTCCAGTTTACACTGAGGTAAAAGGCTGTACTCTGGTGACTGTGGAGCAGAAACATGTACCATTCAACTGGAGTGTCCTAGCACTAGCTAGAAGATCCCTGACATGCAATGGAAGAGTAAGGTGAGTGCTTTAATTTCAAGGTCTCCGAGAGGATGAGAAAAAGCCATTTGGAAGGTCATTGATGTAACTTGCCCGTTTTCTTTGCCACTACTTATGTTCCCACACTCTTCGTCAGAGATAACCATCACCTCCAATCTGTTGGCTGAGCTGGCAAAACTGCTGGCCAGTCTTGGGCCATACCAGGTCAGACCAAGGACCRAGCTAGCCAGTATCCTATCTCCGGAGACCAGGCCTGTCTGAGAGCTGTGAGGGAAGGAACACTGTATCAGAGCAGACAGCGTAGTGTTCGCTTAGAGCTGTAAAAACGGAAAAAGACTGTAAATGTTTTCAAATTGGAAACCAGAACTTGATGCCTAAGTTACGACATGGAAAATCACATGTGTTTACAAAATGGAGTAATATAGTTTGAATAGGAAATCAGAAACAATTTTGTAAATTAAATTATTGGGGAAACTTTGGATTTTTATAACATAGTAACTGGATTACTATAATACTTGGATTCTTACAATAACTGTAAGAATACAAAAACTGCAGTTTGTAGTTAGAATTTACATGGAAATTGGAACATTCTGAAACTAAAATCTCCAATACATTTACAATGGTCACTGTAATATAGAATAGAAACTGTCATCACATCTTCTCTGGGCGTGCAGTGCTACCACAGTATTTCTGAATTGCACTCTGCTTTACACCTACTTGATCATCCTAATAGACCTTCATGAGGCAAAACTTTTAGATATTTGCTCTTGCAAGCTCCCCCAAGTGTGTGTGTGTGTGTGTGTGTGTATGTGTGCATACATATAAATATTTAAATATGGAATGTTTTCTTGAAGATGTCGACAATATTGCCGCTATGATCTTCCTACGTGCATAGGTATGATGCACTTTGCTGCTCTAATGAGTAAGTCTACAGGAACATGTCACRGTCCCTTTGCATGTACTACACTAACCTCAGCATCCACCTAGTTTTCTCTCCATCGTTACTGTAGAAAGAGCTGCCTTTAAAGTGGTACAACTGTCAGCCAGAGTTCTGGAAAAAACTGTAACCTCATTAAAGTTGCAACTTGTTCCAGATCATAGAGAATTCTTCAGAATTTTGTGAATAATGTCTCTTTTTCAACTATTGTCCATGACTAACTCTTTCTTTTCTGCCCTCTAGAAATGTAGATGAATAGTATTAAAGCAATAATCAGTTTTATCTGAACACTTAAGTTATGAAGATAAGAAATGTGTTAAAAATATTGCTGCATGATATCCTTTAAAGTTTTGTTTAATTTTACAGCCATTTTGCAAATTGTATATAGTATATAAAAAGCATAGTTTTCATTTTACTTATATAGTTTATTAGGCAACTCTACCACATTTTTTTTTTTTCATTCATCAAAACAGACTTTATATTATCAGGCTAGAAAATAACTTAATATGTGTTAGTCTAGGCCTAGAATTATGTTTGTGGCTTTTCCTTTGATAACATGTTTTTGAATTCAGTTTTGCAATATCACTGAAGGAGAAACTATGTTCAATATGTGAAAGCAAAATAAAGTCATTGCTATCTTTCCTGAAAATATTAATCACCAACTCTTTGTGCTCTAGATAGGAACATGAAATGTCTTTGAAAACTAGCAAGATGTTGCTATTCTTGGATGGATTTTTATCAAATGGTTGAAATATCTAGACTAAATGCCAAACATGATTATTCTTTTAGGCTTGTATGTTGTAATTTCAGATTCATACCTCATACATGATCTAGAGATTAGAGACCAGTTATGGTAAAAAAAAAAAAAAAAAAAAAAAAAAAAAAAAAAAAAAAAAAAAAAAAAAAAAAAAAAACTTTATTTCAAGGTTTCTTTCTCCCAGGCATCATCCTTGCCTGCTCAATAGGCCCAAAAATTTGTAGGATTTGTAGGAAATTCCAGAATAAGTCATGGGCTTTTTTGCAGCCAGCATTCTTGTAGGATTTTCTTCATGGGTACACAAGTATAGCCCAAATTCAGAGACAGAATTCTCTGTGCTTGTAGATTACAGTATCTTCTTCAGTGTTTATAATACCCTGCAAGAGACAAGAAGTATTTTGCATTCAGATTCCTTTCTCATGCTTGGTTGTTTAGATAAACATCTCCAGTGCTACTGTCCCCAGCACTAAACAGAGATTGAAACCTAAAATGAAGTCTAGACCTCTAGACTATTAGCATTTCCTCTCTTCTAATAGTCTTTTCATGTCTTATGGTTTGATTTGTAGAAAAAAAAATGGGGATAGTGCTAGAACAGCCTTAGAATCCCTAAAACCTAGAAAAAGCCCAGTATATCCCATTCCATGATCTGTCCAAATTTAAGGTATTGTTTCTGTTTTTAGTAGCAGTCATAGTCATATTTTTTAGATTGCTATTTGCTTCCAGACTGTTACTTTGCTAGGCTAGGGAAAAGTTCAGAGTAGACCTGTCAATTTTCAACTAAAAATTCATTAATTCGCAGATGGTACCTCTCTTTTCTTGTGATTCTTGTGATTTCTCTCTTTCTGTGATTGCATCTGTCTTTTACTGTTCTCACTCTGTAAAAATCTCTGTACTCATTATGCCTATTAGTAATATCATCCATGTTTCAATTAAGAAATTCACTGAAATTGCCAGACTCATGATCCAGAAATAAGATACTGTTAATAATAGTTCTGAATTTTATGCTTATAGACTGCTAAAACCTGGGATACTGCAGAAAGTAGTGAGAGATCCTTTATGTCCCCACACCAATCCTGACCAGTGTAGGACCAATGCTAACTTCATTCACAATCTCTTACTTTTCTACCATTCTTAAAACAAGGCTAGTTAGCACAATACAAACACATGAAAATGAGTAAATATAAAATACAGAGTATGGAATATATTAAAGAATATAAAGAATTGTATAAGGTTAGCTCCTCTATGGAATTGGATGAATCCATGGTTAAAAAAAAATAAATAAAAAAGCAAGCTATTAAACCCTACCAAATGTAATGCTTAAAAATACTGTATTAAAACATAGTGCAGCTGTGTGATGAGCACCCCTAAATTCCACAGAACTCAATGAACACCCTTTAGTTTAGACTGTGCCCTTGAATAGAATTTCCTTTTAACACCAAGTGCATTTATTCCAAAATCACCTGGTTCTCTCCAAGTGGCAAGGACCCAGACAATCCAGGACTGGCAGTGTGCAAAAGTAACTTTGTTCTGCTAACCCCCTGGGTTGCGCTGAACATCACCTGGTCACAGTGAGGATTGGGGTCCCTTGTGTTTATTCTTTTAGTTCTACAGAACCATTTATTTTTGCAGTTAACAGTGACTTTGCAGTAAATATATGTTCTGGGAAGCAAAAAGCAAAGAGTATGTTGGTGGCACAAACCACAAGGTGTCTGCTGTATTACTCTGCCTTAAACATTGTTTTTAATCAAGCAGAGTTGCTGCAGGACTGTTGGACTTCTGCACGTGTTCTAGCTGTACAATAAGCTATATTTGTGCAGTGCTTATATGTTGGAAAGTTAAGCTGACATTGAGGTGACTGCTTCTAGATAGTCTTTTTCATTAAACATTTTAAAACATAGATTTTAAACTGGCATGCATAATTTAAATGTTATTAACAAGGTTTTCACCATTATGATAGATACGTAAGTATATAGGATGAAATGTTATATTGCCATGGGATGGTTTCTAGCTGATAGAATCAAACATTTTTAAAGCTCTGTAGCAGTTTTTAGTGAAGTGGTCATGCTAACAGTGAATTAGTTATAGAACCAGAGATTAACAGTGGGCATTAGTATGACACATTGTATGATAAGGTATGAAGAACAAACTAGAAATTTATATTCAGACTTGCAAATTCTTGCACACATACAGTGCTGACTTCTGTAGCATATGTGGACACTGGAGCAGAAGCAGCAGCAGAAGTGGTAAAGATCTTAACAATTTTTTTTTTTTTTTTTTTTTCTTCCAGAGTTCATTTATTTTCCCATGCAGCTGAAACTCGAGCTATATACATCATAGAATCAATTATATATACTCCTTTGTTGCATGTAGCAAACTGCTTATATCTGAATTGTGCTTATGAACCAGCAGGAGAAACAAATGGAAGTCAAACTTAACTAGCTGCAAAATAAATATCAACTTTGTGGTCATGAACAAATACCAAGCAAAGTTAGAGCTTTTTATTTTAAGAAAGGAAGTAAAAAAGCTTATCTCCTGAGAGATATGATGCCTACACTAAAAAGTGAACAACAAAACTGTTGCCAAAACATTAGGATGGTGAGACAGTTCAATAAATGGACATGCTCCCCCAAAGCAGCCTTTCAGAAGTTTATTGTCTTGTTAAAACAGTTAGGCAAATCAATCCATCCCTTGTTGTTATAATGAAATAGTCTGGAAGAACACTAATTGCAGAGACTAGAGTGGGATGTCTTGAATTTTAGAAGGGTAGAAGATGTGTTTATTCCAGTCCTGAAAAGGTCATTAATTTTGTTTACTGAAGTTTGTTATTTAGTGATGCAAATGATACCAAGTTGCTCTGCAGTTATTTGTAAGTAATATATTTACAAATAATGTTGTTTTACTTCAACATTTATGAATGCATGTTGTAGTAATGTTTGCTACATTCAACAGTTAAGTTGAATGTAATTTTAACCTGAATTAGTTGGTTGGTGTTCCCTCTTCTCCCTCTTCCCCTCTCCTTCCTTCTTCTTCTCCCCTCCCTGCCCCTTTTTTTGACCTCTTGATGGTGTATTGTTAGATTTTAAGATAGTAGAAACATTTATGTAAGCATGTGACTAGCAAGAACTGAGTATTAATGATTATCGTTATACTAGTAGTAAAGCTCTAAACCAGTATGGTAGTCTCTTACTCAACTAGTACATTGGTGCAAAAATCCCTTGTCACTGAGAAAGAAATTAAGTTGTAGCTATGATTTTTGATGTGATTCTATACTAGCCTTAGTAGAACAGTGTCCGTTCTTGTCCCCAAAAAGGATTTTCTTACTGTTCAAGATTAAATTCCTTTTATTGTGCCAGAGATTACATATAATCTGATGCTATTCTCACCTTGACTCCTTCACTCTGGTGATTTTCAAGTTCTGAGAATTTTATCTTATGGTCTTAAAATAAGACATGCTATAAGAACAGTTTTTACTGCCTCCTCTCCTTCAATTTTCTTAGCAGGCAAACACTTGATGGTCTCTGCCTTTAATGGTTCAGAGAAACAGAGAGCCTGAGTTAAAGAAAATTTCTTTAATTTTTAAGACTCTTAGTCTGACTTCTATAGCATTCCACAAGTAATTTTTCATAATTCTAAATGATTCATCTTTTCTTCTTGAAGTCTCTATTATATTGCCAGACATATCCTCTCAGAGGGATGATGATTATTTATTAAATTGCCATATGAATTGTAATAAATAAATCCCTATGCATTTACAATGAGTTCCTCTTGAGCATATGTCACCTCTATAAATCTAAATAAGAACAAACAAAGTGGGTAGTATGCCCAACTACCAGCGCTCCTTCAATCCAATGGCAATACTGACGCTTAGTGCGTTTTGCTGGATGCTGGGAAGCCTAACTTTCTTGTGCTCCTTGCCCTAGTGCAGGACTGTTGGGTCAGGACACAGAAGGCTAAGAAATTTGAACCTGTGTCTGTACTTGAAGTGAACAATATTATTCTTTGTGCCTTTATGTTTCTCTTTCACTTATGTTGTTATTTCCAGAAGGGTCCAAGTTCTTGTTCAGTTTCCTTACAAGCCATAATCATCTCAGAAAGCTTTTGGAGATCAAATTCACTAAAAAAGCCTAGACAGGAGGACATCCTAAATAATAGCATCATATATTTTGACAGGGCCAATTTAAGTTGAGAGAATTGTTGTTTTCTTGCTGAAGGCTTATTTATTTTTTTGGCACATTCTTTTATCGGAACTTAGAAATAAGAAAATGATTTCTTTTTTTCAGTTTTAAGTATTTTAAAAGACCCACTAACACAAATCATGCATGCAATTGGGTAAGTTACATTACTGAAAGTGTTTGATGATGTTGGATTTATGATACATAATGCAGTCAAAATGTTGTCAWTATTGACTCAGTTACTTAATCTTTTCATCTGCACAAAATGATGCATTGGGAATAATACTATGAAGGAGAATTGGTGATCTTGATGTTTACAGCTAGCCAATTATCTTCATTCAATTTACAGCCTAAAATTACATACCTGTTTGTATGCCTGTTTGTTGAAAACAGCAAAGGGAAAAATTCTTTATTCCAGTAACTGTCAGTGTAGGCCTAAATTTGCATGCTGTTACCTAATACCTCATTTCTACAAATACTGACTCCTGAAGCCAGTTGCATCTTCCYGGAACTGATCTGAGGGTCAAATCTAGTCTGAAGACTGAATAAGCAGGCTTTGCATTCTTGCACTGCTGAAGCAGCAAAAATGCAGGCTATTATAATAATGATCATTTGCTACTCTAAATTCCTATTTACTAGATTTCCTATTACTATTAAATAGACCCCTGCATGCGGATTGTTTTTCTAGCACAACTGTAACATTTTGCAGATGCCTTGAGCTCTGCTGAGCTCAGCCCTGCTAGCAGTTTCTGCTGGCCAGAACAACTGCAGCGGGGTTTAGTGCTYCTCTCCTGGACTCACGCTCATCCGTGGTAACAGACTCGAGTCCTGCTCTTACCTCCTCCGTCACTGATTCGCTGWGCCTTAGAGAGGAAATGACTTTTCCTCAAGTCTGTTTTCTGTACAGAAAGGATGCAAATGTTCACTTTTTTTTAAAGCACCTTGGATTCCTGACAGAAAGACTAGGTAACAGCTCTTACCATCTGTATGGAATAAACCAGGGTGGCTGACGGCACCAAGTGCTCAGGGTTGCAGTCTTCCTGCGTCTCCCGTTTGTGGCTTATTCCCACGTGGTGTCRCAGCCTGTGCAAGCAGCAAGGGAACCGTCCCTTCTTACTGAGGGGATCATTCCTCAGAGAAAAGATTACACAGAACAGCTGAAAAAACAAAAACGAAGTGATTTTTGTTACCTGCAGTCAGGAGCCAGGCTGCTAGCGCGTGAAGGCCTTGCCCACTCACAGCACAGGAGGTGGTGCTGACTCCTGGAGGGATTCCCACTGAGGAATCCACTTTAAAGTGCTGGTTTTGCACTTCAACCACTTAGCAACTTAGTGCCTTTTCTTTTCTTTTTTTTTTTTTTTCTCCCCCTCATCCTATTTCTTTGCCTCATTTCATCAGAGGGCATATTTTCACAGAGATGTTCCTGTGTGTCTGTTTTATTTATTATTTTTTTCCTTTTCTCTTTTTTGGATTGTTTCCTCCTCTTACAGAGGAGGCCTGGGCATTCCTCAGCACTCCCTGCCTGGGCCACCACTAGCCTTCCCAGCTGCCATGGAAGCTTGGGAGCCCAGTGGCCACCACCCCCGAAGGGAGCAGGGAGCAGCCCGCACCCGTCTGGGAGCCTGCGGAGAAACTGGGTCCTTTGGCTAAACTTTGGCTCTTAGTAATAGCTTTTGCTGTCTGTCTGAACCATAACTGACGGGAAAAAGATAAACACCAGAATCAGTTATTGCTTCTCTCTTTGTATGTTTGTATTGAGACATGTATGCTTTTTTTTTAAGCTAAGGAGGTAATTTATTCTTGATGAAAGAAGCACTAAACACATATGTCTAAGTGTGACAAAATTACGGGATTTGCATACATCTTGTAGTGCAGTCATCTATCTTCTAATGGGTGAGACATCTCTTTTTTTAAAAAAAAATTGGTAATGTTGCTATTGCTAGTTTATAGTAAATGAGCTTGTTATATGCTTTTTAATTTATTAAGTAAATGCAATTACATTTGCTTGTGAAATATTTGAATAATGTTAATCAATTTATGATGATCTTTGATACCATCAAGAATAGAGACTTTGTATTAGACTATGGATGTCTACAACTATGACTGCTTTTAGAATAATTATTGGATATGAAAGTTCTTTTAAGACCCAAAGCTTCAGAAAGGTCTTTTTACTTTTAATGAAGTACTAAGTAGAAAACTCTACACGATCCCACTGGCATCCTTGCAAGCTTAAGCCAGCTTGTAAGTTGTTATTTTTAGGTTACTGTGAAGTCTGAATGCGCAAAGCTTTCCACTCTCTACTTTGTACTTGTGGCAACCCTTGTTCTGTACAGCTGTCCAAAGAATTAGCCAAAGCTGGGTTAGCCAAACCAAGTTACAATTTCACCTCCTTGCGCCAGTGGTGAGGAATGGGCAAGCACAGGTTGCACCGTCTCTTGCCTGTCATAAACGGTGTCACCTTGAAAACACCTCACACAGCTGGGGCAACCTGAGTACATGGCTTTGGACATATGAAAGGTCTTCAAAAACCTTCCATGCAGAAGGTAGCCACGCAAACGGGAAGAACCTGGAAGGATGCAGGGCCGCTAAAGTAATTGAGAAATGGGAGACTGCAGATGGTGCTGGCTTTCTACAGCTCCTCTCAAACCAAGGTTGTGCCCAGCCGCGTGGCAGGCCGTAGGCACGAACGCCGTGCGACGCCAGCGCCCGCGGAGAGCTGGAGCGGCCCGGCTCCCCAGCACGGAAAGCTCCAAGCTCGGCAGGGCTAACGCGCCGGAGAACGCCCGCCCCGAAACTCCGGGGCATCGCCCCGGCCCCGCTGCCGCTTTGCAGCAGCCGGGAGCGCTYGGCCTGGGGCCGGCRGAGTCACGCGGGCCGTGGGAGAGCRCGCGGAGTGGTGAACACAGCGCGACTCGCTGCCGGCGGGAGGAGGCCACGCCGGACTAACGGGGCTGTTCCCAACACCGAAGACCAGAAGCGCCTCCGGTAGGCGGGCGGAAGCGCGGGGCCGGGCCGCGCCGGGCCTAGCGGAGGCCTCGCGGCGCCGCGCGACACGCGCCTCGCGAGACGTGGCGGCGCCGCCCCGCCCCGCCCCTCGCCGCCTCCCTCCCGCGCGACCTTTGCCCCGCGGCGGCCCCGGCCAATGGG